>NC_068369.1:15832339-16432339 GCF_020536995.1 Dreissena polymorpha
GAGATCATGACTTACGACATAGCCTCACTACGTTTTTAAAGTAAAGAGATCGTGGCTTTTAACATAGCCTCAAGTTAAGATATCATTTCTTACAACATAGCCTCGAGTAAAGAGATCATGGCTTACTAAAATAGCGTTACATACGTTTTTAAAGTAAAGAGATCATGACTTACGACATAGACTCAATTAAAAAGTTCATGGCTTACGACATAGCCTCACACGAGCCTTAACACATTTACACTTGTTATCGTGATAACGTTAGGAAATTGCTTTAAAATGGCGAAACGCATCAGATTTTCCAAATAGTCAAGCTAAAAATAATCAAAGACATAGTGCTATAGTTTAAGGCTAGAACATTGCATATGATATTAAATTGCTGGAAACAATTGTGTTTGTGTTATTGTTTAAGTTTGCAAGTGTTGGGTTTGATCATCTGGACCATGAATTTTTGCTTTTAAACGTATTATTTTATCTAAAATAACATACACTATGCCTTTATGACTAGCATATCAAACACGGATATTCGTTTTAAAAGAGCCTGTGCAACACAAGAAAACGAAGAAACAATTAAAACTTCAAATTCGTGTATGAAATATCAGCAACTTCCGCTATATTTAAATCGGGGACGGTAGTTAAGTTAACGGACTCCCAGTCCGATGGTGTTTCCTTACTTGCTGAGGCATGCCTAGACCTGTTTGGAATATACGCACCAGTGCAACGTTGGTCCGGGTAGGCTCCCGGTAAAATATATTTCACTTTAAACGTCGCAGATTCCGTTTGGAGTCGTCAATATAAATGTATATAAAATATATGTTTCAAATAATATACAATGAGATGAGCAATCAACGAAAAGCATTATGCCAACAAGTCATACAGGCAATATTAAACACGCAAACCATGTATTTGTACTCCATCAGGAAGACGCACCTCGATGCTTAAAGAAACACATTCACTTGTCAGACGTCATAATACTTAATAAAGGAGAAAAATCGCATGCATCAAAATAATAATCATATTGAGATATCAAGAATGTGATATAATCAAATAGCTAAATTATTAAAATATAAAAGGCCACTTCCCAAAGCACCATCGTAAAACTATACGTGTTTGTATGATATTGTGTCTGATTTTGTTTACACATAAAGAAAGCATCACGATCCGCCTCTCCTTCCTGCGATGTGTCAACGACATACAAGGCACAGATGGCCTAGTAAAGATGAAGATGTTAACTTCAATGGTATCACAAACGAAAACAATAAAGCTGTTTTGGAATTGATTGCAGGATTACGTATATGTGTCGTATAAACGCTTCTGCACACTTATATGGATTTTCCATCTCTTACCCTTTAAGTGATCAAGAACACAAAGTACTCTAAAATAAATATACATAATCCAAATCAAAACGATTGAAACGTATAAAGTTTGGCAAAGAAAAAGCTCTATTGAGTGTTATGTATGAACATTAATTCGAATCAAGAAACACGTATGCTAACTATATGTATGGTGTTACTTCAAAGCTGATCTTGTTAGTAGTTTGCCTGATTGAAGATCAATATATAAACCACAATCTTTACCCTCAATAGAAAGACGCATACATGTTTCGCGAGGCGAAGCGCAGTTATATATCAATTTAATTGTATCAGACACAGTAAAACAATACTATCTTTAACACCAATTTCTGGATTCAACTCATAAATCCTATCGGCGTGCGGCAGTCGTCCAAATCAGATTGCAGCGTTTATCGCCATAAAATCAAGAGCTGTGTCACAGGGATAAAAAACGTACGTCCTACCGCGATAACCTTGTCTTAGTAAGAACATAATCTCAATAAGTTTAATTCACTTTCGTTCCACAAGTATTGAAATAATGTGCATTCTCCCAATGTTAATCTTTATTCGCATACCTTGTTCATCAATAAAGCTTTAGTACTTTTTGAGTTTTCGCAAGTTTGTATTTAAGTGTTGACTATTTATTTAACTTAAGAAAGAACAATGCGTGTCGGACAAAAACCCAAAGTGGCGTGCATATTCCCCATACGGTAATCTTGCCACATACCGATTTGAATCAATCAAGCTCACTTTCTTTATTTAATAGTTAACATGTTGCAAATATATTGTTTAATTATAGTGGAATATTTGTATCGATCGATATTTAAACAATATTAGGCTTGGTCAATATACTGTGTAATGTCCCTTGCTTTTTTCAAAATTATTTCAATTAGATTTTGATGTACACAATGGTATGTAAATAATTGCAAAACATATCGAGTCATCACTCACGAGAGCGTGGTGCATGCAATTTACATACAGGTGCTGGCGTCTGTGACTCGAGTTTAAACCATTTATTTTGGTATATCCTTCTCAGATTACATGCTTCAAAAGCAGCCATCTCTAGATTTCTTTGCTGACACGTAAATGTTTGTAATATAAGTAACAGGCATGCTATTTATTTAGCAGTTTGGGGGATATTATATTTCCCATTTGCATATAGTCGAGCAAAGGTGTTACGTAGAAACCCTGTTGCTTCGGATAGCGTTGAATAAACGCCGTGTGGATGGAAGGCTGGCTGGTTTAATAAACATATGTAATACCATTACAGCGCGACTCTCCTCAATGGGAGTTTTCTAAATAGCTATCAACGTGTTTAAAGCGCGACTCTCCTGAATGCGAGTTTTCTAAATAGCTATCAACGTGTTTACAGCGCGACTCTCCTGAATGGGAGTTTTCTAAATAGCTATCAACGTGTTAACAGCGCGACTCTCCTGAATGGTAGTTTTCTAAATAGCTATGAACGTGTTATGCTTCTCAATACATAATTTATCTTTTTAATGCTTTAAAGGTTTATACAGATGAAACAAACAGACTGAAGTATAGCGTAATAATAGACATATTAGGCAAATACTGAAAAACAAGTATATATATTATCATCCTTCGAAATGTTTCAATGTACAATGGTTATGCCAGATTAAATCAGTAACAAGACATTTATTATAAATATATAGTTTTAATGCTCGTTAATTTTAATTACCCCATGTTTTTGTAATTATCATAGTTGCTTCTTTTAATTATATTGTTTTGTACATTGCAGCAACGTACACTCTTCATACGCTATTATTTAGTATTTATTTACCGTTATCCGCTAAATACGCATAGTGCTTTGCAGTAAATATGTTAAATATTTTATACGCACAAAGTTTTTTATTACTAATTTAATATGTATTTTTACCATGTCAAACATACAGTTCAAAGTTTTATTTTGCTTTTAAACAGCTTAAACAGCTTTTCTGTTGTCATTGATCATGCATTTTGTAAACAATTTACTTACGATGTTAACAATGCGAAGAAGCATGTTAATAAATTGTTCGTTGGAAAGGGTTATTAATATGCAATTATATTAAACTTCTTTCAGGTTCGGTCTTCTTGGAATTCCTGACGTGTGACGCCGCATTATTGCCTTGATTTTTGAACGTGGATCTTTGTAGTTTAATCGCAATCCATCTAAGCATTCAGCAAGAAACCATTGAAATAATCTCGGCCACACGAAATGTAAGGCTGCACGGAATGTAACATCAAGCTCGGATCAAGTTACAGTTTTAGTGCAGAGTAAGCGATTTTGTTACTGTGGACGAGTACATGCCTACCTAACGATATTCAGATTTATTTTAAGACGCGTAAGGGCTGTCGAATCGGCTTGCACGGCACGTACAATTTTGAGAAAAATATTTATAGCGATGAGAAAGCAAAATAGCTTTGTTATGTAAATTTGGTTTTCGTAAAACGAAAAAATGAGGAGAGTCAGTTTTTAAGGAAAATATAAATAACAATGATAAACCAAACAATCTTTGTTATTTAAGTATGTTTTCGTAGAACGAAACATAAGGGGAGTCGTGTCAATGATACATTTTGGGCGAGCTGTACCTTAAACAAATCGTATTACATTACGTTGTTTTCCGTCAAAAAAGCACATCGTTTGAAAGTTGAAAACACGTCAACAGTCATTGGATCGGTCTACAGCATGGCATTTGTTTCTTTCAAATCGCACTTTGTATTGATAGTCGGATGGAAAGACATACTGTCAGTAATGAAACATGTATTTAAGAATAATATACATAATAATGCTATAATGGCCCTAACAACAACATATATAACCCCCGCCGCGATTCTTATGACCTTCAAATAGTGAACTTAACAACCTAGAATACCTCTCGGCGTTTGCACGACTTTCAAAGGACCAGAACAAAAGGTAAAGGTCTTTTTTATTATAGTGTCACCACTATTGAAAGGGCCAGCCATGTTTGCTTATGAGACACCTTTACGTGTATACCATGTACCTCCCAGCTCCTATCACTATGCCAGGCGCCAGGCGGATAGAAGTCGGTAACCATTCATTTTAACTAGCTCGCGGCTTACGAACAGGCAATATCGGAACAAGTCCCATGACAAACATTCATCCTTCGACAAACGCTCCCAATGGGGCTCGAACCTTCGACCTCCCGATCCCGAGGCGGACGCCTTATCCACTAGGCCACGGCGACCGGAGAACATTTGATGTAAGCAAGTTTAAAGGGGATATTTTAACGATATAAAGCGTACAATACTTCGATGAATAAAGTTAATACATAAACAATCAATTGTCCTTATAACAATACTAGGGGTGGTCTGATAACACAGATTTTACGCGATACAAAATGCCCATTTGTATTGTTTTTGTGTCACAATATATCCCATGTGAATTTCCGGCTACGATATCCGAACATTTACGAGCAACCGCGAGATTGGCTTCGGGCAGCTTCGAAAGCACGACGCAGTTCGCTCGTAAATTTTCGGATATTCTGGCGAGGAAGTAACATGGAACATATTGTCGCACACACATTTCAAACGAGCATGTTGTACCGCGTTACATATATGTTATGTATATATATATATATATATATGTGTGTGTGTGTGTGTTACATATAGCGTTGACATGTTGGCTATTGCCATAAGGATCACTGATTTTACGGGTAAATTTATTTTACGAAATATTTTGCGAAATATTCTTTGATTGTGAGTATTTATGTTACTTAAACATTCAATTTTGACATTGACCTTGCTCCGACTTCACTGGCTCATGACTTTAGAACATCATCTCAGGACATTACTATATTGTGATTGTTTAATGAAATAATTCAGGGCATAAGAGATATGAAGCAGATAAAAATATGGCGGCACACAATTTGAACTTCAGGTGTAAGTCTGATATTTAGTTGGCGTGACCGATTCACTGTCGCAATAACAATAACAGTATACAAGTATGAACATTAAATGAACATTCTTCAAATGTGTATTATGTCTAAAGCGGACACGACACACCATCTAAATTGCCTTAACATAAAGCCAATTTGAATGAAACGCGTTTAAAGGGTCCAGGGGATATTGAGTTGGAAAATAATATAGGCTTTGACCGATGACCTGAAGAAAAACATTGACCATGATCATACCTTTTGTACATGATCTCAATGACCTCAAGACCTAAGGCAAGTTTAACGAAAATCCGCCACTAGGGATAGGAGGATGAAACTTTTATATGCATACATACGGTTTGACCTACGTACCGGCAAAAGGCATTCGAGCTTCGCGACGGTTTATTAAAAACAACAAATATTATGGCAGAAAAAAATGCAATCAAATAATCCTAAAATGACCTTTAGCCTTATCTGTACCTGATATTATAAACAATGTTGAGGTTATGTTGGCGTAAGTGAAATCTGTGTATGAAACCATACACACGTCGTTGTGTCTGGTATGAAGATCCGTTGACAAAGTGTCGTTCAGCAATCGAGTGAATTATCTAACATTTTGTTCAAATATTGGTACTTCTCCTCTCCGGTAAAAATGTAGTTTTAATTTGATTGTAGAAATATGTATATAAATGTAGTGTTACGATGATCCAGACTTTTCACCAGACAAAGAGCGATTTAGTTTATTCCGCGAACAGTTTACATTTATTCATCCGACCCTTCTTACAGAGGACTTTCCGTTAAATAATGACACAGCAAAAACTGCATCGTGTGCACACATGGAATTTCGTGACAGTTTCGTTTAATGATCGAATGCAACTTAATATATTTGTACGGGTTAAAAATCATCTTACCATGCAATATGTCAGTTTGGTATAGGTTGTTCATTCCGATGGGCCAAAGGAGTAATGCAAAAATCGTTCTCTTGAAAAAAGATAACTAGATGTGTCGCAAAAACTCTATTATCAAAGACGCATGTTTAGCATTAGATTTATTCTCTAGTCAATATGAAGACGTTGTTCCAAACAAGACATACTCGCTATATATGCTCAATACTTAAAATTGCAAATGTGTCAACATTTCACCAAAAAAAAGACCCAATAACAATTTTTTCGTTAGAACACAAACGCATGAAGTAAATTAAGTTGTCCATTTTTACGCCGCAAAAAATTAAGTAGAAAATGATCATGAACCATTTCGGAGACAATATATTCCACTATTGGGCACAGTCAACAGAAAACAATTAAGCATTAAACACGCTCAATACACATTCCACAAGGAGGAAGAGTCTAAAATGTCATCTTTTCTTGAGCATAAACACATTAAGAATAGTCTGTGTTAGAACGTTAAGCGAAATCCACCAAGTAGTAATTAAAAGTGAACTTGAAAGGGTAAACTAGGTTCTCACTGCAGTGTAAGTTATATACTTTTACATAAATATAATTTTCTGAAATATATTTTTTTAAATAATCCAAATTTAATATATTGCAAAAAGCGAAATTTGAATTTATAAAATCAGCAAAAATCAGAAAAAAGAAGCCTTACGAACAAATGACAGTAGACATCGCTATGCATGATCAATAATCCTGTTGAACTTAAAGATATACAGAATATCGACAATAGTTATTAAAAATTGTTTATATTAAAAAGGGCAAATGAATCAGGCCCCACATTATACAATGAGTTTGATATCAGAATGGATTAACTATTTTGTTAAAAATAACGAGTTGCATCCATTATTAAATGCCACAACTATTTTGTCAAAGTGAGATATTTAAAAAAGAAGTTTAAAAAGCCCTTGTGTGGCCCTTTTTCAATGACATGGTACATTTAAAGGGTAAAAATACCTTAATGTTGTGCATACTTACTTAATTGCAGGTTGACATAAATTTTAACAATATAATTACACAATGTAATTTTATAAACTTTTGTTTGCTTCTCCCCAATGTTAAGGTCTGTATGCTGAAAACCAAATCAACGTGAAAGTAAGGCCTAAGTCGTTACATACTTTTGCTGACAATTGCTCGTTAATTCATCATAAACGAAATACTATCCCATGTTATTGCTGCTGTATTACCCTTAAATACGTAGAATGATATAAAACGTTCAGTTTCAGTATGTTAATTGGTTTCGTGTTAAACCAGTAAAAGCCAGCATTTCATTTCATGGATAATTGCAACACGTAAAACTTAATACAACGAAACGTAATTCGAACTGGGCAAAAAAATGTGATAATGTTTTGTATGAACATTAAGAGAGTAGTCCCGCGCCATGCGAAAATGGGTCTATTGCAATATGCTGCAGGCGTTGCTATAGCCCAGCCTGCGCATACGCGCAGTCTTGCCTGGATATACATACTGAATAGGCTGCGTTGTAGATAGCACGAAACGTTGTGTGTTTTTATAGCGGAAAGCGTAGCCCCTTACCAGACTGCGCAAGTGCGCAGGCTGGGTTTGAGCTACGGTGGCCGCAAATTCCGTAAGACCAATGTTCGCATGACTCGGATGTTACAGTGTTATTTGAATATGAGGACAAATAACTGCGTCCTAATCAAATATCCACATACCATTTTGTTTAGATTACGAAAATAAATTCATAACAAACCATGTGAGGACACATATGATGTGATCTCACGCATTAACTTTGTATCTTCAAAAACTATATGTGGTTTAAAATACGTGCACTTCATATAAAGCATTTTATGCGGTGGACAAGCGACCAAAGTGAACAAAGAACACAACACTACTTAAACCTTCGTTTTGAATTTAATAACTTAGAAGGGTTGATTTATTACCTTTAATTCAAGATATACGCCGACTATTTATTTAATCAATCATAAATAAATAAATAATAAAATATCATAGAAATTTCAGCTTTAATAGTATTCTTCTTCTTAAAGCCCTTTACGTGGGTATTAACCATCCGCTTTTCAGTCATACCCCTTTAAAATATGCCCCATGATGCAATTTATGGAACATAGAAATGAACATTTTACAATTAAAATGGAAATATTGCACACACATATGAACGTTTAGAACATACACATATTTGGAAAATTATAGAACATTATATGTAATGCATACATAATATACAATTATATAACATGCATATGGCCACATTGAATTTCGCAACATTTGACACGCCATATGCACAGGTCGAGATAAAATTATGTAAGAATATTTTAACGAGTGTGCTCAATTTATGCCGACCACGTGTTGAACACGTGTTAATTTTATTGATGTAGATCTAATTTTCACATTTATTAATGGGTTCGACGCAAAAAAAGAATTATTCCACATCGCCATCAAACGTGCATACATTAAAGAAATATGAGAATAATTGATGTCGTAAATCACCCAAAGTCTCATTGAAAGTAATTATGAAAGTTTATATGCATTCCATCCATGCAATTTAATGTCAACATCATCCCCGTTTTCTTGTCATAAAACCCGACCACCTCTTGTTATATAAAGGATTCAATTACGTGTATTTGAGAACAACATCGCGTATAATATTTTAGCAATGTCATCAGCATATAGTGACAGATTATACGTGGAAAACATCCGTAGCAAGGACATTGGTGGTGTGCTTTTCTATGAAAAAAGTGTATGAGCTTATTGAAACTTTACTTTCGTTTTCGTAGAACGAATTAAGTTCCTTTTAAAGCTAAAAAAATGTTATTTCCGTTTTCCCTATTTAAAAATGCATCACTGCCGCTCCTTGTATACTCGGGCTGTGATACATGTATTGTGTTTTCTATACTTGAGTATCATGACACATACCAATTATGTAAACGATGGCTATTCGTTGCGGTCAATATACTTGAGAGTAGCTGAAATAGATATTAATAAACTGCTGCGCCATGAGCGCATGATACGCCCGTCGTTCGCCAATGAAGTAGTAAGGTAATAAATAACCCTTTGAATCATTTTTTTACTTCAGTTTATTTAATGAAATCACGAAATTTTGACGAACAAAGTCGCATAACTCTGGAACGACAATTCAGAATTCCGTCAAAAATGAAAGGGGATCAGGGTTTATGAATATTAAGATTGTGTTAAAATTTGAAAAAAATCCATCGAAGGATATTTGAGCTACGGTAGGACATTCAATGAAATCACGAAATTTTGACGAACAAAGTCCCATAACTCTGGAACGACAATTCAGAATTCCGTCAAAAACGAAAGGGGATCAGGGTTTATCAATATTAAGATTGTGTTGAAATTTGAAAAAAATCCATCGAAGGATATTTGAGCTACAGTAGGACATTCAATGAAATCACGAAATTTTGACGAACAAAGTCCCATAACTCTGGAACGACAATTCAGAATTCCGTCAAAAACGAAAGGGGATCAGGGTTTATCAATATTAAGATTGTGTTAAAATTTGAAGAAAATCTGTCAAAGGATATTTGACGTAGCGTACGACATTAACAGACGGACGGACGGACGGACGGACAGACGGACGGACAGACGGACGGACAGACGGACGGACAGACGGACGCGGGGTATACCATAATACGTCCCGTCATAGACGGGCGTATAAAAATGATCTTATTAACCTTTAATTAATATTTGTATTGGAAAAAGAAAAGTTATCCACATAGGAAGAGTTTATCATTATTCATCATACTTAATATTGTGTCAGACCGGATACATATAAACACTAGTCGACCGTTTGTATTCGACTATCGTCAGTTTCCGATCGAAACATAACCTACCATTCCGATGGCCAGTGGACAATTCCATAGTTTGTGTCATATATTAACTGAGTATTTGTAATATCCAGGAAATGGTAAGTAGGTTGAATAAGGACACACCTTTTACATAATATGATGCTACCTAATTTACTGGCAAAAGCTTTTTTGATAACCATGTTTTTTTAAATAAATAATGTTTTACATTATTGTGTTCAAAATAATAGTATTGTTTCAAAAATAAAGTAATGCATCCAAAAAATTCAATCTTCAAACGTGTAACATGTTCCTAGCTTTATGATCTAGCATCTTATAATTTTGTGTGTTTTCTAGCCGCAGGAATTTAAAGCTGGTTCGGTGGCTGCGGTATAGTAGATATGGTGTCTGCTTAACAACTGGGAGGTTTCTGTATTGATCCCTTAAGTGGGGGCGTTCTTAAGATCACCCTTAATACAATAAGTACTGCTTATTGTTGGTTCGGGTACTACTTAAATGTACCTGGGGTACTCTTAAGTATACTTAAATGTACACCTTGTACGGAAAATTTACTGAAATGTACCAGGGAATTCTTACGCTAAAGAAGTCATTGTATTTCTTGGGTAAGCCGCTAGCAAAAGCATGTAAATGACGTTTGTATATATATATTCAGTACATATATAAAAAGGTGTGTGGTATTGCGTGGAGATGCAAAACGCTTCACATCATTTTTTGCACAAAACATAATAGTTACACAATCAGTTATACTAAAACACTGTTATCAACTTACAAGAAAGTTACGTATATAAAATTCGAAAGAGATGTTATATTTTGCAAAACTGTGGAATCAATGAAGTAAAATTGTATTACCTTTTACATAATTAACTAGAAATGGCGCTGCAGAGGCCGACGCGTATCCCCACGCTGCATGTTTGACCCAGGGGCGCCCCAGGGTTGGTAATGGGGCCATGCATAGTTGAGATTGACCTTATTGTCATAAGAGAAGTTCAGTATCAATTTGAAGTGAATCAGTGTAGAAATGAAGAAATTTTAGTAAAAAGGCAAGTTTTTGTGGGTGTGGTCTATGTGGGCGGGGCGCCCCAGGGTTGGTAATGGGGCCATGCATAGTTGAGATTGACCTTATTGTCATAAGAGAGATTCAGTATCAATTTGAAGTGAATCGGTGTTGAAATGAATAAATTATAATAAAAGGCAATTTTGAGTGGGCGTGTTCTATGTGGGCAGGGCGGCCAATGATTGGGAATGGGACCATGCATAATTGAGATTGACTGTATTGTCATAAGAGATGTTCAATATCAATTTGAAGTAAATCGGTGTAGAAATGAAGAAGTAAATGTAAAATAAAATAACAAATGGCTCCACCCCAACCCCCATAACTTTTGACCCAGGGGTCAGATCAAAATTCCAAATAGTGCAGGGTCTCAAATTTGCCCATAGCTACCATGTGTGTAAGTTTCAAGGTTCTAGTGCTTATAGTGTAGGAGGAGATAGTGGCCAGGATGGACGGAAGACGGAGATAACCACAATATCCCAACTTTTTCTCCGAAAAGCGTGGGGATAACCATGCTGATTTTTTACTAGCGCATAAAACATTTTTCATGGAACAACAAATAACAACAAATTTATTAATAACACAATAGAAAGGAAATCATATTAATGGCATTGTGAACTAACTAAACAAGCTATTTCGTACTGTTTAGAATTGCACTATCTTACTAAAAATTATCACAACAGGTACTTAGTTCTTTTACATACTTGTGGTAAGTTTTGTATTACTAGTTTGACATTTACTGGGAGGCACTTGTCGATATACAGACTAAATTTGCAAGGGAACCTTCATATTTCTTCAGCATCATTGCCTTCAAATTGTTAATTTAACAACCCTTTGACAATTTTTGCTCATCTGATCTTATAATGCCATTGCTGATTTGTGTTTATAGATATACATATATTGACTTTTCAAAGTTCTATAAAAGTTTACACATGCTCCATCAAGGTAAACTTACAGAACCAATAAATAATAAGATCACCACAGCAAATAACTGTGTGTATAGCTTGGAAACATCAATAATTCAATTATCACTGCTTTGTTTATTTCTGGAAACCAAAACTGTCAGGTTTGCTCGATAAAATGGCTGGAGTTGTGTGATGCGGCAGCCCAGCTCTTGCCTTGGTAAACAGCTTCTAAAAACGTCATGTTGTTGTTGTTTTTTCATTTCGAATTTGGAAGATTTGTTACGAAAAATTTCGGTACGAAAATCCAACGGTATTAGATTTTGTGGTTTAAGGCCTAAATTTTATATAGTGATATGTAACCTTTCGGGATATCGGCCAAGTGCGAGTCGACGAGGTGTAAATACGTTGAAAATAAGGTAAAATACTAAAAAGTTAAATCGGAAATCGTTATATTTTGTGAATAAATGTATTTCTGATGGATAACAACCACAACTAACCAGAATGTTGCTCATGTGATTTGTCAGGATTATAATAACACTAAGATATTGGAAAGATCAAAGCAAATAAATTCGAAAGAAATCGAAGATTCAGGCAAAACATTTTAGACGGGTTATATTTACCGTAATTGTGTTTGGTAAAGACTGTCACTATATGTAGTGAACCAGTCTTTGAGAGAGAAAATGAAGAAGATGAGTATTCAGGGGAGATAATTATGTAATCTTAATTCTGAAACGGTCTAATGTAGCGGAGAAAAACATATAATGCGAGAATATTAAGTGCGATTCGCTTCACAATAAAGTTGTCATTTATATACTTTTTTCCTGAGGTATGTTTTTACATGTGATTTAGCATATGTCAACGTGTTTTTGATTTGTTCTAGGTCATAAATAGCATCGCGAAAATATATGTCGCATGGCAAATTTGTTTGAGATGCATCCCTAGGTGTAATTTTATGTCTAAATTTCCATATGTATGAACGGTCAACGCCCGCTTTGCGGGCTTTTGCCCGTAGTAATGAATCAATGTATACAGGCATGCTGAATTAATGGCCCAAACCAGCTATATTATGCCAAAAACTATATATTCTGTGTAAGCTTTTTCGGCAAGTGACATGTGTTTAAAAATTGCAGGACGAGTTATTCAGCTGCAGTCACGACAAGGTGTATTATTTTCTATTTAGACTCTTGAAATAGTTAGTTAAGCTAGGGGCCAGAGTCGAATACACGCGATGTCGCCTCTACATGTTGAACATAATAGTTATTTAAAAGCGTTCGGAATTATAGTTACTAGCTCGTACGATCTAACGCAGGCTCTAATGCACAAAAGCACGCACTCACATAAACTCAACCATCTTAACTGCTATATTGAATTTAGCCGCATCTAGCTGATGGAAACTAAGTCACAAAAACACACTTTTCTTCACTGTATCGTTTAACTATTTTCAATGAAGAATAGTCTAAGTCATGCATAGGCAGGATGCATAAACGCATAAAGTATTTAACTTTTTTCTGAAATCGTACTCCTCAATCGCGAAAATCTGAAATGACAAGCGCATATATGTTTTTATATGATTGTATTAATATGCTAAGAACTAAACACGCTTTTGCGAAATATTCATCCGAAGATGTATACAAACTAAAATACCATTTTGTGCACAAGTACCCATAAAATGAAGAACATGAGGATACTAAAGAATTTTACAAAGTACTTTACTAGATAAAGGATTTGAAGATAATATTAGTCATGAATTCATTACTTTCGAGTTGTTGACAGATGCATATTTTTATATTTGCACTTGGCATGTTTTGATAGCTTTACCTTTGATAGTTTACATTTGCTAAATTGTTCACCCTATTGGGCATTTGGGCTAAGAATTCATGTATGGATACCCTATTCGAATTATTAGGTATGTAGGTGTTTTTGTTGAGGATCATATCATACGCATATCCAAACACTCTCGTAGGGCTTGAAGTTTAGACATGTACAAACTAGAGCTTGTCATAGAAGCTACATGTCGTAATATATAGCGAGTATAATGCTCGAAGCCTGTCGGCAACACATCAATCCCATTAACCTTTCATTTTGAAATTACAATTATACAAAGCAACACGATGATAACTTGTGAAATGTCTCTTTTCATTTGAATGATGAATGTTGATGATATAGTTCAGACAAACTGTTTTATGAAAATAGTTATTTTGTTCCATTTATGTTTGAGCTAGTAAGAAAAACGCCCCCTTGATGCACAATAATGCTAGACAAGCTGAATTATGATCATATGGGACATTTGGTCTCTTATTTTTACCTTGACATTTGATCAAAATAAGCAATTGTTTCAAGTTATTCTAAAATCGCATGAACGAATGAACACGTTACAATACGGGTAGGTCATAAAGTGCCCACATTTTACCTTTGTGTGTGACAGTGTCTTTTGGGGCATGTTTTTACATTGGGGTTTGGAATGATTGAATGTCAACTTGTTCTCTAGGTTTCGTGCTGAAACGAATGTCACGTTACTAGCCCCTGTGAACTTGACCTACATGTGTCACATGTGAGTGTTTACGCTATGTTTTGGGTGTTAACAGGGATAAGGCCCTCAGTGGTACAGAACTAACCTCCAAGCTGGAGCAGGCATTCCTGGAGGGGGGAGGGCCAACGCTGATCAAAGCGTTCTCTAAATAACGTGCAAAAGGTACGAAACAATAAGATATAAATTTAAAACTCCAAACAGAAAACACGAGTTGAAAGGAGTGTAAACGCAAAAAGAGTACACCGAAGCAAAAAGGAATGTCAAGCAAATTATTTGAGCAGACAGTGGAAATACAGAGAGAAACTTGCACAGGTAGCAGAGGCAGCCTGTAAGAATATAACTAAGGACCTGTAATCCATCACCAAGAGAGCAGGAAAGTTTTCCAAGCCACAGAGACCAATAAGGGACAATAATGGAGGAATGATGACAGATGACAAAGAGCAAGAGGTGGATTATGCAATGACTGGAACTACTAACAGGCCAGCTCCTGAGAACCAACCGATGATTTACAAGCAAGCATTATCGAAAGGTAGAAACCAAGTGAACGCATAATACCCTTCCGCTGTCCCTCTGGATTATTGGGACCAATGTTCTGATTAGGGCTGGGGTCAGTGGGTGTGCATATATATCGAGATCGTCAAGTGCATATTAATGCATGAGTGGGCAACTTAAATGTCCCATTTTTGAAAGTATTATGAATGCTATCCATTGGTAGCGACCTTGTGCATGCTACTCACCCATCGGCCGCCCGTCGGGATGACTTAGACGTTTAGTACTTTAAATTAATTTGTGAAAGAATTACCCAATTTACACTGGCAAACCCTGTTTTCAGGCTGAATATGGGTAATGAATGGTACAATTATACTCTTGCGTGGAACATGATATGCTCTGGAGCATGCACCTATTTCTACATCTATTGAAGAGCTAGACGGAACTTTAAACTTAACACTATTTGGTAAGATTATTTGTTTTACCGAAATTGCATATATTGACTATACTAATATAATAACGTTCGAAAATAGTATTCAATATGAGACATAGACATAGACATTTTATTAGGTAATATAGGCCACTGGCCCAAAATACAGCATTTACATGAAAATATGTCAAACAGAGTGATACATAATCATACATTTAAGAACATTAAAGCATGTTGCTATACACTTAAATTATGTCACTCATTTAATATACTAATGCTAGAATAGGAAAAGTTTCTCAAATGATAACTCTATACACATGATTAAAAAGTACGAAAGAGCAATTTAACAATCTATTTCAGGTATGTATGTTTAAGATTTCTTTTCTCTTCTTACAAGCGAGTTATGCAAAAACTTAGCGATATTTATAATATTATGTTCACCTTTTAAGCATAAGATAGTATGCAACATTTGATGAGATCGGTTTCTTAATCAGTCAGCTTTGAAGAATGTTTTACCTAAATGTTTCGTATTCATTACATTTAAAAAAAGAAATGATCTTCATCTTCAACTACGCTTATATTATTTTTTACACTTTTACACATAATGGACAAAATCTTAAATGTCTATCTATTGATAAGTGGCGATCTTTCTCAATCATGAGGTCATGCGCTGAGCAACGAAAACTCGACAAAGTTTTCCTTAAAACAAAAGACAAATGAATATTTAGATATGGTTCACAGTACAAATCGGTTTAAAAAAATCTATAATGCAATGCTTTAGGAGAACTATCAATTTTTGATTTCCATACTTGAAGATAACAATCTTTTATTCGTGTTTTGAACAGATGTATAAAATTGTCTTCATGCCCAACACCTTGAGCAAACCAAACATAACCAAATCCATAACTAAATAGTAATTCTTTGATATAACTAGCCCGTGTACTTCTACCTGCATCATCTAACTCTTTTAACATTTTATAACACTGTTTAAGATATCTATGATTTTCAATACGGGTAATTTTCAACCAGAACTTGATGCAATTTGGGATATATGTTATACATAAAGGAAGTCTACCACATTCTCCTAAAGCTAAGATATCAGGTGTGTTTTTAGGTAAATAACAATATTGTTTACAAAATTTTATATGCACTTTTTCAATTTTATATAACATGGGAAAAATTCCGTCAATCTGTTATTAACCTTAACACATGATTTTAACTTGCTATACATCGATTGAAAAATAACCAAAAATTTACCATTAACATTTTTTCTTGCAAAAGCATTCCACAGGTTTTGATGCCGTATGTTATCGAATGCTTTTGCAAAAATTTACGAAAATACAATATAAACGACCTTTTTTCTTAGATATATATTTTTGACAGAGCGCCATTAATGTAAAAATGTTATCTGGTGTTGTATATTGTTTTCTAAACCCTGCCTGTGACTCATCTATAACACCAAAAGTATCACACCATATGGTCAATCTATTACTTAACATATGGCAAAAGTATCCTTAAAGAAGGAGAATTTAACAATAACAGGACGTGGATTATTTTTCCCTGGAAGACGGCGGGCGCGTTCAATACTTATTGCCGATTCATCTAGTTTAAGCTCACTTTTTATAAAATATCGTACTTTTACCTCCGATTCGTCCCATGTTTCATTTCTTGATTCCTCAATATTGAAAAAGTTCAGATTTTGACGTCTTGATTGACCCTCGAGCTGATCCAGTTTATAGGAAGACCGTTTTAATGTTTATTCAAGCTCTGACACAATTGTAGCAAGCTTATTAACTGTTTCCTTGAGCTTGAGGTTTTGTTCTTGTAATTTTTTGTTTTCCTGTTTTAAATCATCAACAGATTTCTCCAACTTATCAAATTTTCTGTTAAGTTCTTTTCATTTTTTTGTATATCAATCAATATGGTCATTGTAGGATTTTCATGTTCACTAGGTGTAACAGTTGTATTATGTGCATCACCGGGCTCCATAGATTCGGAAAACGAGTCAATACTACTAGCAATGGATGGAATATCGAAAGTATGCCCGGGTGAGAGATCTCTCTCCTTCTGATAATTTGTAAGCCAAGAATTCATAGTTGGCTGGTTGGAGACGAATCGTGAAGTTCTTCTCGTTTGGGGCATCTCGGACGCTTGGGACGCTTGGGACGGTAGGGAAAATAGGTCTATTTCACTTATATTATTATCTGGGCCTCTTCCCTGACCTTTACCTCTTGAACTACGTCCCCCAACCCCGCATGAGTTATCACTCCTAGAGCAAGGTCCAGGGTTCGACTCAATGCCGTGCACGGCTAGAAGCAAAAATAACGTTACACGAATGCACAGAGATACACTGAAACCACTAACAATCAGAACTTGTAATGTTGTTTTACAATTAATCGGATGCGTGAAACAACCTATTCTAGCACGCCAAATTTCAATACAAACACCCATAATGAGCTTGACTTAGTTCCGCCCAATACAAGCGTGACGAAACACGAGAAAAACGGAGGTTTTACACAAGACCTGATTGACCAGGTAAACGATCAACAGTAAAGTACAGGTAGTGTTACTAGAAAATAGATCTTCGATACCAAATATATCAAAGTTATCTATCTATCTTTCAATACGTTCAATATCTAGAATACGGTTTCTCAAAATAAGTCTTTCACCTCCAGATTAAAGAAATCAGTACGATATATCCTTTCATATATTTACACAACTTAAATTATCCGCCTATAGTTCGCAATTCACAGTTTAAATCACTTTTTTTATCTCCGCAAAAAATAAACAAACTTTCAATCAAGGGAAATAACTCTATTGGTGTACTGTATAATTGGTTTTGGGAATCGTAATTTAAACGGTACTTGCAAGATTTAAACGTATAAGTGTAATTCTGAAAACCATGAACCTGTAGGAGTTTTTTTTTTTACATTTCTAGAGTGAATCTTGGTAACTGTCTTCCAACTAATGTCCAATATTTAAAACAAGTACGAACGCTTTTTTTCAAGCATCCAACGCATTAATCTCCAACGTTATACACGCATACATCCTGCACTTGGTTTGAAATCCAGATAAATCCAAATAGTACACAAAAGAGAGTAAATTACACTGTGTTCTGAACGGACACTTGCTATTTCCTCTACAACTTTTATGCAGTAAATCGGTATCGATAGGGACGTTTTGTTGATGTATAAGATTGAGGATTAGCGCAAAATGTGAACAGCCTTGTGTGTAAGACAATATATCCAATTAAAAGATGACTTTATGTGATCAGCACCTGATTTTTAATAATGTTTACGATTATATTACAAAAAACACCCAAATAATGATTTGTATTTGTTAGTTTGTGGTTTACTACATTTACTAACATCTAGTGTTACTTCCGACAGTCCACACAGCAAAATGAGACCACGTATCATGGTACATTTTCAAACAGTATTTTCTGCCAAACGTATTTTCTTTTAATTATTTATGAAAAGCGTTAAGTCACATGTGATCAGGGGATTAAAATTGCAAAAATAAACAACCAAAAACAACAAGCAAACAAACTTGTTTTGATTTAAATTTATAATTTTTATAGCAACGAGATTACCATAACAGCAATATTTAACACTAACATTATAAAATATCTTTCAGGACCTGATCTCAAATGAGATTATGCACGAGACGCGCCGCACAAAGACCATGACAGTAGTTTCCAGACCTGATCAGCTGGTGAACTGCTCTATGAAGGGTGATTCAACCAAGATTCGAGAGGGTCTCCCGATTGCCGAACGCTGCGCAATAGTTGGTATGATTTGTTTATTTTAGGGAAAAGGGTGATGTAAATAAATAAGTGTCCTATTGCCTCCATATCCATTTTGAAACAAACATAATGCAATTAATTCAAATTTGACTCTAGCACATAATCTGTCTTGCGATAATTTAATGCTACTGCTATAATTTAAGAGTTACAAAAAAATATGTTTGTGTATAAAAAAGTTTTGGAGAATTTAACACAGACAGACAAAAATAACCTCAGTATAAAGTTAATTATAAACTTTCATTTTGAACCATCGAAAATCAAGCCACAGTAATTTGCCTCCTTGTTTAAAAACATCTTTTGAAACCCTTCTAATGTAGATGATGTTAAAATGAGATACCTGAACTCATCATATAAATGTAAAAGTTTATTCCACCAAAATCAAGTCATTCAGACCGCGGTTGTGTGATAAAAACATAACCTGTAAACATTAATGAGGTATTTGTGAATGCTTAGTAGCAAACACAGTTTTAAGATTAAGTGAAAAGTTAACAAATCAGCATAAATTATTCAATACTTCATTACAGAGATAGTTGCAGAGATAGATGCAAAGAAATCCGACCAGATAACCGGTTTATATTAATTTCTTTGATAAATGTTTTCTTTGTGTATAATAATTGTTCAACATGAGTCAACATTTTTCCTGTGTATTATTGATATTATAAGTATACTATTATAAGTATGTTTATTTGTAATTTAATTATGTATTTTTCACCACATTGTTATCATTGAAATAAAACTGATCATGTATGTTAATAAATGGAATAATGTTGGATTAAATCAAAGTGTAAAATGTATTAATCTTGTAATTATTTAAAATATACTAGTATACCTACATTTTATTTTTATTGCACATCTGCATTTTTAAACTTTGACATCATGCAATCGAATCTACTTTGTTCAGGCAAAAGATGCACCGTAAACGCACATGGTGTGCTTTTAAAAGTGCGTTTTTGACTGCCATTTATGTGTGTAAAATGTGCGTTTTTATGTGGGTTAAACTGCGCTATAAGTGAGTTGAATGTGGGCTTTTTAACTCACTTGAGTGCAGTTAAAACTCGCCCAAAAGCGCACATTTTACCAACATATGTGCTGTTATGTGGGTGAAAACTTCGCTTAAAGTGTGTTTAATGTGCGCTTTTTATCAGTACTGACTTAAAAAAGTTCACATTAAACGCACTTAAAAGCGCAGTTTTTAATCCACATAAAAGCGCAAATTTTACACGCATGAATGGCAGCAAAAAACACACTTATACAAATGCACACATTAACTCACTTAAAAGAGCAGTTTTTACCCACATAAAAGCGCACATTTTGAAACAGTCATAAGCATACTTTTTCGTATCTAGTTAAAAGCGCACTTTAACCCACATAAAGAGCACATTTGACGCAGTTCCTATTTGTTTTTTGATTTGGTAAAAACTCACTTGGTAAGAAAAAGCGCACATAAAACGCAGTGCCAATACCGCCACGTTAAACACACACTAAACGTACATTAAACGTATGTTTTGCACACTTTTTCCAGAAGGGATAAAAATAAATTAAATGCAATTCCCAGAGTCACAAAATGATAAGGATTAATTTTAATTTAATTTTTAGAAATATGCTACATGTATCATTTGTGAATTCGAATAAGATTATGTACATCAGCTTGCAACTAAAAAAAAACAAATTAAAACAGTCTATTTATGGAAAACCTATTTATGTGTGCAAGTGCATTATAAATCCACAAGATGTCCATAAATGGAAATTTAAAAACTCCATACAAACATGTTTAAAAAATGTTGTTTTTTTTCATTAACCAAAGTATTAATATTTTTTTTAATCATACATTCAAATAAATTAAACAATATAAGGTTCAACTATTAAAATAAAAAATATAAAAAAATATTTGTGAATAGCCAATGGGCTAACTAAGGTAATGGGATAACTTGATTTTCTGTCCTGAGTGAACACAGATTCAACAGCAGTGAAACATTGAATTAGCATGAACCAATGATTTTTTCAAACATAAATAATGGATGTAAAATTCTTAACGGAATAATATTTAAGGTTTAAGAAGGCATTTTCTTTTGTTTTAAAGGATATCTTTTGAAAATTATATTTTTTATGAATTTTTTGGCAACAAGGGGTAATGCATTTTTTAAAAATGTAATTAATTTTCTGACAAAAAACTGGTACCATGAGTAGCATGAAACAATAATTTTTTTAAACATTTGTAATTGATGAAAAATGATTGCAAAAATAATATCTAAGGTCTAATAAAGCATTTTTTATTTTATTTTAATAGGTTACGCTAAAAATTATATTTTTCATGATTTTTTTTGCAGCAAGGGGTTATGAAATTTAAAAAATGGTACTGGATTTTTATACCAAAACTGGTACTATGATAATACTATGATGCACTTCGCCAAAGCATTTATAATTATATTGTTTATTCTTGAAAATGTATTTCCCCTATTCACTAAAAATAACACTTTTGATCAGAAAATTCATATATAATGATGTTTACTTTTATTTTCAAGAATCATAATGCCTCTTTTTAGTTGTATTCAGCCACAAGTTCTCGTCAGCCACTTAAGGGTTATATGTTGCCTTTCTTTTACTTAATGCAAAATAATTGTACACTTTGAGACATTCATAAAATATTATATGTCTTTACAACACCGACAGGCTAATAAATTTATATATCAAGTACTTCCATGCTTACAGGACCATTCTAGGTGGGCAACCTAGCAACCTTGATCTGTTCATATCTTCCTATCAATCTGTTATATGTGTTATGAATCATTTGTTCGGAGAACATTTAATGTTTGTTATAACTTTTAAAAAATTCAATGTTCAAAGTGATATTGTTATTGACCGATAAACCAACATTAAAAGGGAATATCTTATTAATTATTTGCATTTTATCTTACATGAGAAATATTTGCCTAAATGTTTTTCAAACTATAGAGAAATCTATATACAATTAATAATTGACGACGTTTATAAAAAAAAACATTTATGAAATGGAAGTTTAAAGATAAAAATAAATAATGCAAGTTTTATCAGATATGTAATAATTTCCAATATAATTGAGTGTCTGCGCAATGTGGATGAATGAATATATCGGATAAAACGAACACTTGTCTACACTTGAATTTTGATTTATTTTTCAATATTTTATGCATTTAAGTTTAGCCTTAATGCGTTTTTATAAGCATTTATGGACAGTGTCCCTCCCCAAAATCAAGCAAAAATTACTTGTCATCCATTTGTGTAATGGTATACAATAATTGTGTGGTAGAATATTTAAGAAAAACATTAGAAACGAAACTTGTCAGTGATGAAATTTTACATATGGTTATGGAAATGACCGATCGTCAGTTTCCGAAAAACAATACGTCACGGTTTCCAAAAATATGATGGTTGTGCACAAAGATTTTGTTGTTAATGAACATTACTGGTTTATATTTTAATAATTTCGATTCTCATATGATGAATAGGTAATTTCAAGGCTGATAAACTTGAAATATGCAAGCTATTCTTTCGTTTTGCATATGTCTGTCGATACATCTGTACAATCGGTAATTTCTGTAACCAAAGGTGGTTAGCGTGTGGCTATGATATTAATTAGTGAAAACATCAATTTGAAGGATAAATAATCATATTATAACAAAAAATTAACTTTTCTGAAAAAAAATCACTACCAATTATATATATATATAACAAGGTATGCAACTCAAAATCACCCCAAAACGGGGTGCATCGCTTTGAACAGCCATATCTTCATCAATTGTGCACCGATGTTCACGATCTCGGTCTTATTCAACGCAGAAATGAATTTCCTTTCTGGAAATGTATATGCCTTGCAATATTTTTACAAATGCTGGGTCAACTTTTAAGAAATAACACGATACACAACTCGCATGACCCAGTTAACAATGATCATGCAGGTAAAAAGAGAAATGTACGTCGACGTACATTATTTTGTACTTCGACGTACAAAATTGTACTTCGACGTACAATTTTTACCGACCCTTGAGTGTAAGAAGACCCTTTACATCTGTTGCTTTGATCCGCATGTTAAACATTCACTGCGCTATTTTCAGACTCTTTATACGATTTTTATTTCAAAATTTGATTCCATATTATTTGGCCTATACTTTCTAAACAATCGTTTTACCACAATAAAACAGCGGAAGTCTACACTGTGTATTAGCAACCTGCTGTGGTGATCCCTATCTAATCCCCTTGAGCGTCAAGTTATGACATATAGATCAGACATCGGCCGGCTGTCTAATAAAGTGTATAATATTTATTACTTAAACCGATTTTAGAATGAAAACTGTCAAGTAGATACTTGTTTTTAATTCTTCTTTTTAATGCTTTTTTTCAATTATGATATTTTTATTCATTTTGTCCTCAATTAAGTAGAAATTTGAAACATTTTTTATGAATCAATCTGAAAGAAAAGAGGATCAAGAGACGAGTGTTTTGATTGGCTGTTCAGAAAATTTGTTCGTCGACGTACAAAAATGAACGTCGAAGTACAATTGTACTTCGACGTACAAAATGAAATATATACGTCGAAGTGTATTTCATATTTGTACGTCGAAGTACAATTTGTGTACGTCGACGTACATATTGTACGTCGACGTACATTTCTCTTTTCACCAAGTAGGTCTTGTTGACTTTCGACCCAAATGGTACGCCATACATTTTTATGATTCGATGCTTGTTCCAACTGCTCAAAATTTTCTGAAACATCAAAGATAAGTGTATTTTGTATTAATGACAATAAGAACACGGGATGGAATCATTGCGACCATAACGCTCTTGTTACGTGCGTAAAATGTCGCAATGCAGCTTCCGTTATGAGCGTAAAATGTCGCAATGCAGCTTCCGTTGTGGTGGCAAATTCAACGAGAGCGCCGATGGCGTTGAAAGTCTATTTGCATGATACAGGGAAGTTTCTACTGAGTAAATGTGAAAGGATTAGTTGTCTGAATGCCTGTAAAGGGCTATTAAAAAATTGTGTGTTTTTTATGAAGAACAAGACTATTGCCAAGCAATAAAAGTCACCTGCCTCGCATGAAGCAGAAATATAATTGTCCCCCTTTGTTTTCGAGGGACGTAATTCTTTTAAGTTTATCTTGTAGATGGTAATTTTCTAAAAATAAAGATAATGGAATCTCTAAATGTTTCTAGTCAGTCGCTTTTGCCAATAACAGAATTGTTTCACGAACGGAATTTGTTTTAGTTTCTAAAAACGTTCTTTTTACGTAAACGGTCTTAGAAAAATTCACTAAAAATGGTTTAAGCAATTTTCTTGGAAGAAAATGTTAGACAAAAGTTTCTAAATGAAAAATTGTAAGAATTATGAAATACTATATTAAATATCTATTTCGTCAGCCCAAAATCAGGAAATGCTTGGAAAAGGACAACTGTTTTCCTGTAATTTTGAAATGAGATATTACAAAAGTCTATTTGCGTTGCAAATAGACTAAAAATGGATGCAAACCGTGAGTACGATTTAGTGTTTTTTAACGTTTCGTACAGACATACAGAACTTCATTTAAAAATCGGGGAATGGTATTCGATACGAATATTAATATTGTATACTATTCTGGCAAAATTCTAGAGAAAAATCCGATATCATAACCTCAAGGACTTTACAAAGGTTGGTTCATGCGATGTTAATAATGGACAAGTCGCACATTTTTACGATATTAATATATTTTTGTACAGTAAATCCTATTTAATATTCGTTTTTTATAACTATGCTCGGCTTCAAGACATATCGTAACCTCTGCTGAAAAGTAGGCGTTGTCAATCGTGATACATCTCGGATTCCTCCGTAAGATAGATATCACTCTGGATCAGCAGACGATTTATTCCTATCTTAAGGAGGAATTCGAGATAGCCGATGTATCACGATTGGATAGATATAATGATTTATGAAATAAATCGTCTGCTAGTCCAGAGTGTAGGCGTTGTATCCGTTAATTTTAAAATGTTGTGGTCGCGAGAACATGTTGTGGTCGAAATATATTGTTGAGATGCTGATGTGAAGTAACTTATATAAGAACAAACGTAAGGGCAGTATTAAATGTAACATAAGATCAAAGGTTGGTAATATTTTATTTATTTTATTGAAACAATACAGTTATGTGGTCGAAAACCTCGCTTAACGACCACTCATTGTAAGCATTATTTTTATTTTGCTTTTTATTGCAGATGGGAATTTTCAAGGGAAGACGAAAGAAAGGATTGTTCCTATCCAGTATCAAACGGATTTCTTGCAACACTTAAGTCCGTGGAAAAAACATCTTTAAATCGGACGTTAAATACCAGTATGCCTGTTAAAATAGGGTAGTGGAAAACGACAATGTCCAAATAGCTGTCGGAAAAAATATTTTCTCCTGCATTTGCATATTTTTATATCCTTGCATTAATGACAAGTTCATACCAGAGTATCTGTAAATAAAATGTTCATCTTTGATCCCAGTCGTAAATGCACAGCATTTAAGTAACTTTCTGTATAAATATAAAACACGATCAATTATTTAAAATTAAGTAATAGTAAATATAGAAGTTATGTATACTATACTGCACGGAATTTTACAAACAGTCTTAATTTTAGTCCAACCTTAATGAAAAATGACCACAACATTTGTTCTTCTAATAGGGTATGTAAGTCTCGTTTACTTTCAATTTCGCTTTTGAACTTCCGGGTACATCAGCTATAGCATTGAAATGGTGTATTGCTTTGCCATTCATTGTGTGCACAGGACTGGGGGCAATGGAACATGTAGTCTGTTCAGGTTCCCCATAAACCCAAAGGAGAAGAAGAAATGGGTTGATAGATGCAGGTATAGTGATTTTGTTTGCACAATCACAAACCAGTTTGTTTACCCTTGACGAGTGTGAACGCTTTCGGATATGATACGTTTCGGATTGTTTACGCCAACTTTTTTGTTTACATTCATTAAACATTTATATTTGTAGAGTAAGTATCAAGTTTGAAGCATATGTTTTGAATCATAGACGGCTAAGTTTATTTAGTGAATTGATTGGTATAACATGTATCCATTAACAAGAAAACACATTTTATGACATTATAATTTGTTTAAAGATTATATCAGATGGAATGTTGCAGATATTATTTACACCAATATCATACGTAATGAAAACGAAATTAATTATTTCCAGACGAGCGGACAGAGCTGTCAACGGGAATGACCGGATATGCAGTTGTCATTTTGTAGATGGCAAGAAAGAAAATGGCCCAACCATTTTTGATTACCAGAAGAAAGATCTACATTTCCCAGAAATGAACACACCTAAAAGGTAAATTACTAAAATTATATACGGAACAAAATATTGTTAAAGTACTAAAATTATATACGGAACAAAATATTGTTCAAGTTAACTTTCTGTTTTTATTATGTCCCCCACCACTATAGTTGGGGACATATTGTTTTTGCCCTGTCTGTTGGTTGGTTGGTTGGTCTGTTGGTTGGTTTGCGCCAACTTTATCATTTTGCAATAACTTTTGCTATATTGAAGATAGCAACTTGATATTTGGCATGCATGTGTATCTCATGGAGTTGCACATTTTGAATTGTGAAAGGTCAAGGTCATCCTTCAAGGTCAAAGATATAGCTTCAAAGCGGCGCAAAAGGGGACATAGTGTTTCCGACAAACACATATCTTGTTTTAAATATCATAGTAAAAAGTGTAGAATATTTATAATAACATGTTATATTTTTGTTGTTGTTTTTTAACATAAGCAATTAATTTTTTATTTAACAGTTTAAATTTGAGTAAAGAATTTGTAGTAGAATGTACTAAGTATATGTTCATAAAAAACAGTATTAAATCATGGTTCACATTGACCATTCAATGGTGCTGATCCCAGATGTCCTTATTTTATGTTTATAGTTGGTATTCTGTTATAAAAGAAGTGGATAATAACAATAATTTCTCTTCTGATAAGGTTTCTTCAGTTTCAGTTTTTGCTATATTAATTATTTTTTTACAACAGATGCAAAAGGCCGAAGTTGAAGGAAAGGGAAGATGTGAAAGAAAGCATACCAGTAGATGTTACTACAATTTCCCAGGACCATAATTATTACACGCATGACTACAGGGCTTATGATGACATTGAAGCTGAACTACCAACAAAATCTAGTATGCTACAGAATTTTTTCAATTATGCTTACTTTAATACTCACACGAACACTCTATTGTGTGAAGTTGGAATAAGACATCAACTTGGGAATAAATTGTGTTTTTTCAACTGTGCATAATATACAGTTTTACATGTTGTATTTATTTAGTTTGACAAATTATGATTAAAATAGATACTTGCATATATAATAGCTTCATTTAAATTGATTTTACTACAAAACTGGATTTTTATGAATTTTTATTATAATCCTCATAAAATAAGACTGTGTCCATGCCGCGCATGAACACAGTTTTAAAATACAGTGAAAATGATCAAAATACAATCACTGTTAATGAAAAAGTCATGGAAAATTACTTTTTAAGCTTGAAGTATTGATAAAATAAATTCAGATCTTAAATGATTAGTTTTGTTTGAGAAAATCACTAAAAGGATATCCATTCCCAGTTTGATGTCTTAATCCAAATTCACATAATACAGTGTTCGTGACAAGTGATTTATTTTTTACAAATTTTCTAATCTGAGTCCTGGGACTCAATAACTGGCAAATCTATGAGCCCCAGAAATGAAAGAATGAGTCCAATGATTAAACGATATTATTTTTTTAGAAATTTCATTGCATTTTTTGGACTCACATAATTCGAAAATTTGCATCTCTAGAGGTTTTTGTGATTACAGGAAGCAGGACTTGGGTGTAAAAATCACTGATTTACATTCAATATACAGCAACATTTTAATAATAAAAGTTTTCATTAATTTTTTATTTGCAGTTCAAGAGTTAGAAAGGGAGATAGCCCGTCTAGAGGGTGAACTTGGCCGCATGAAATTGCGCCCATCCAAAATGTCGGTTCAGGACATTATTGGTGACAATGATAAGGTATTTGTTTGTATACTTGTAAAATGTACTCAATGAAAAAATACATAACAAAATATATCATTCATTCATTCTGGATATAATACAAGTTTCTTTTTTTGTAATTGTTGTTCCATTTGCAATTCGGTACAATCCATCATTTCGATACTGTGCACAAGTATATGAATGACTTATTATGCCCCCAGTAGGGTGGCATATAGCAGTTGAAGTGTCCGTCAGTCAGTATGTCAGTCTGTCCGACCTTCCGAAGAAAAAAAACTTAAACGTTGCCCATAACTTTTGCAATATTGAAGATAGCAACTTGATATTTGGCATGCATGTGTATCTTATGAAGCTGCACATTTTGAGTGGTGGAAGTTCAAGGTCAAGGTCATCCTTCATGGTCAAAGGTAAAAAATAAATAAAATATTTCAAAGCGGCACAGTAGGGGTCATTGTGTTTCTGATGAACACATCTCTTGTATACTTATAAGTGTATACATATAAGCTAATTGCTTTTCTTTTTAAGTTGGAACATATAGAATAATTATATCACTGAATCCGAATGATTTTTTGTTACACAAAATATGGAATAAAGTCAGTGGAGTACAAATGTAATGTTTATTGTATTAAAAAGCTTTATTTGTATATCATATCTAATCCTTTTTATTTCCTACCACAGTTAAAACATTGCTCACTCACAACTCAATATGTTCATGTCACACTGTTTTATTTCAGATGCTGCTATACACATCTTTTCCTGTCGATGTCTTCCAAGTCCTGGTGGGTGTTCTGAAGAGGTTAGCTCCTTTCAACTACTATGCTGGCTGGACTGTTACCTGCTTCAGCCTAGAGGATCAACTATTAATCACCCTTATGAAATTACGTCTGAATTGTAAGGACTTAGATTTGGCAGTTAGATTTGATACAAGCAGAGGAACTGTTTCGAACATTATAAATACATATATTTCTGTGCTTCATGAAATATTGTTTGAAGGAATTTTACTTAAAGTAGGAATTCCAAGCCAACTCAAATGCAAGGGATCCATGCCGAAGTCATTTGAAGACTTTAGTTCTGCAAGAATTGCAATGGATGCTACAGAAATTGTGCAGGATGTTCCTTGTAACATGAACCATCAAACACTTTCTTATAGTAATTATAAAAGTAGACATACTGTAAAAGCTGTTACATGTGTTGCTCCAAATGGTGCATTAGTTTTTTTGTTCAGATCTTTATCCAGGCTCTACATCAGATGCAGCTATTGTTGATCACTCGAAAATATTACAGCAACTTAAACCAGGTGACTTGATTTTGGCTGATAAGGGCTTCAATATTTTTGATAAACTTCCTGCTGGAGTTTCTTTAAACATTCCTCCTTTTCTTTCTAGTAAAGGTCATTTCACAAAAGAGGAAGCTTTACTTTGCTTCAAAATTGGAAGGAGCCGAATTCATGTAGAAAGGGCAAACGAAAGGATAAAAAATTATGATATTTTAGATCATATTCCTGCACAATACAGACATTTATCGACAAAAATTTTTCAATTGTGTTGTTGTCTTGTCAATCTTCAGGCTCCTCTTTTAAAGGAAATAGCAGATAAATATGAAATTGATTCAAACTAGAGCTTTGTCACAGTAAAATTGACCCAATGACCGAGTTTTTGACCCGGCACGGCCCATGTTCGAACTTGACATACACATCATCTAGAAAAAAATTCTGACCAAGTATGGTGAAGATCGGATGAAAACTACTTGAATAAGAGAGCGGACATCATGCTGAATGTTAAATAACGCACAAAGTGACCCTATGACCTAGTTTTTGGCTCAGCATGGCCCATATTCAAACTTGGCGTAGAGATCATAAAACTTCTGACCAAGTTTGGTAAAGATATTGGATGAAAACTACTTGAATAAGAGAGCAGACAACATGCTGAATGTTTAAAACGCACTAAATGGCCCAATGACCTAGTTTTTGTTCCGGCATAACCCATATTCAAACTTGATCTAGACATCATCTAGATACAACTTCTGACCAAGTTTGGTGAAGATCGGATGAAAACTACTTGAATTACTTTGTGTACCTGTAAAATTCCTTCAAACAATATTTCGTGTAAATGATGCTGTATTCCTAAATCTTTTTGTAAAAAGAATGGATTCAGTTGTGACTTGTATGTACCATAAAGAGTTGATCCTCTTTGCTGAGACAAGTTTCAGTCTAGCTAGCATAGTAGTTGAAAGGAGCAAACCTCTTCAAACACTCTGAAGACAGTGTGGATGAATGGTTATTACATTTCAGTTGGCAATTTTTATTTCTAATTTTAGCATATGCTTATGCCAATTTTATATGGAATGCTTGTATGCCTGTGAATTTTTGTGTGTATTGTTTATATCACAAATCATGCACATTTGGTTGTTCTGTATTTTTATTCCATAAACATCTAACAGACAGAAAGTATGACTGGTATATTCCACCCTATCGGAGGCATAGTTTGTATTTCTAATTTTAGCATATGCTTATGCCGATTGTATATGGAATGTTTGTATTTTTATGAACTTTTGTGTGTATTGTTTAAATAACAAATCATGCACATTTGGTTGTCGTTCTGTATTTTTATTTCATAAACATCTAACAGATGGAAAGTATGACTGGTATATTCAACCCTATCGGGGGGCATAAAACACAAAGAAACAAATAAAAACAATTACATTTTATTGATTATGGCAACTCAGTTGACCATGATAAAGCTGCTGTTGAAAAGCATGCATTAATTACGACTTGAACAAATGAAAACGAGCGATGTGTTTGTGAAACACTATGTCCCCATTTATTTGACCCTGAAGTATGACCTTGACCTTTCACCACTCAAAATGTGCAGCTCCATGAGATACACATGCATGTCAAATATGAAGTTGATATCTTCAATATTGAAAAAGTTATGGCAAATGTTAAAGTTTGCACAAACAAACAAACCAACCAACAGACAGGGCAAAAACAATATGTCCCCCAATATAGTGTTGGGGGACATAAAAACAACATTCTGCTGAAAATGTAGAATTAAAGAATATCTGTACTGTCACAAAATGGTTCAGTTATCTTTATATAAACAATATATAAATAACCAACTAATTGGTAGTACATGTATTAACATATTTCTTCAAAGGGGCCTTTTCACAGATTTTGGCACGTGTTGAAGTTTGCCATTCAATGCTTTAACATTGATAAATGTAAACTTTGGATCTAAAAAGCTCCAGTTACAAAAAGATGAATAAAAACAAAAGGTGTAGTCCTCAACTGGGGTCGAACCACTGACCCCTGGAGTCCTGGAGTAATAACATCTCAGATTTAATGTAACCTTTATTCGTATAGTGATGGTAAAAAGCTCGAAAAATAAAAATCAATCATTTTTGACAGATTGACCGACCACAAATGATCCTTTGCTATTCTGATCACTTGCAAGTCTTTATTTGTCCACACAACAAGATCGCATGTATTAGTTCCCGTTATGTGTAGCTGTCCTTGAATCTGATGCCAGTAGTTGTGGGCTTGCTTGAGGGAAAGCCGTCCATCAGAAGATTGATCTGAAATGAGTATGCATCCATGTGTAAGAAGGCAATTGTCACCTAGTAGCAGGAATTTCAATTGAAGCACAATAATGCTTTTTTATGCTTTTGATTTTAAAATTGATGGTCTTTTGACTCCTGCAAATAATCTACATAGCATCATTTTGACACAAATGTAACAAAGAAACTAACTTCAAAATATATTTCTTATCATACAATTATTGTTTGCATAGTATTTCATTTTAGTATATGCAAAACAACATTTACAGACTATATAAAAATTATTCAGGAACAGATAACTTCATTTTTTGACCTCTGATTATTTTATTTGACCCCCGAAAAAGTCAAGCATGGGGTAATTTGACTCCTGGTTTACACAAATCTATTGAAATCCCTGTAGTAGTGTTATATACATAAAGAGATTGTAAAAGCAAAGCCATCTTTTACATCACACTGATTTTAATTATAGGAATGGATGTAATTGTACGCTGTATGCAAAATGGGTAATTGATGCATATTTTTTAATTGTTTATACTATAAATGCATTACAACATTGAAAATGTAGAAATAATAGTTTTACCTAGGTAGAAATCCTTGATAGATGAACACGCCTCCTGGATAGTCATGTCTCTGGCAGTGTAGGGGCACTTTACTTCTATGATGTCTGCACTACATGTTGCTTGTCCATGTTGTTGATGAACTAAACCCCTAAACACGCCTTCGACAAAACCATCTGGTGATGCACCCAAGACACCAGACTCATGCAGCCAAATTCCTGTAATAAAATGATAGAACATAAGATATGACCTTAAAAATTACTTTTATTACAAAGCATAACTGCATTAACAGCAGAATAAGCACATTATGAAATTCTATTACAACTAAAGATCAATTCAAACTTATAAAAAACACATTTTTCACTTGCCTGTCGGGCGTACAGCGACTCCTCCAACCTTACAGTATTCAGCTATGCACACCTGCTCATGTGTTACCCCCCACTGCACAGGTGCCCTTTTTTCCAGGTTATACGCGCTCAGAAGTCTTTTTTTCAAGGACACTGTCAGTCTTGAAAAACATATACAAACACTTATTTATCTTGTATGTTTATTTACATTAAACAACAGTATAAGTAACGCTCGATTGGTCATTGTCGGCTCGGGTACTACTTACATGTAGCCTGGGTACTCTTAAGTATACATATATGTACCCCGGGTACGGTAAATATACTTAAAAATACCCAGGCTATTTTAGACTGTACCCGAGTTGTTTTCCTGCCCAAAATCTGATGTCGTCATAAATGCTACCGATACCGTTAAACGATATTGTTTATCTTAAACAAACTTCTCTTCAATTAACCCATTCATGTCTAGCGTCCAGAAAACAGGACATTGCAAACAGCGTAAACCCAGATGAGACGCCGCATGATGCGGCGTCTCATCTGGGCCTACGCTGTTTGCTTAATATATAGAAATAAATATACTTAACATCCCTAATTTTGGAAATAAATTGATCCAACTTAGAAGGATGGGAGAGTCCACTAGGAATAAATGGGTTTAAAAAAACACTACATCACCATGCTTTTTGAGTATGAGTTTCGATGATATACAGGCCATTTAACAGAAATTAGGCACTTATGTTAACATAATTAATTTAACAAAAATAGTCAACAACGACCGATTTAGCGTTCAAATTCCCGGGTATGTTTAAGTATATTTACTGTACCCGGGGTACATGCAAGTATACTTAAGAGTACCCGGGGTACATGTAAGTAGTATCCGAGCCGACAATGACCAATCGAGCATAAGTAACTGCAATGCATTAAAAACATGGCAGAAAAAGTAAAGCAAGTCTATTTTTTAATGTCGAGAAACATATATCAGAAGTTCATATTGACCACTTAGTTTAAATTTATATTAACTCACATAAAATGAAGACATGTGCGTCATATATATTAAAATTATAGCAATATGTACTAGCACTTACTTTTTTTTGTCAAACGCTGACAAGATATGTCCGAAGTTAGAGGCGGTAAATCTCAACTTGCGAACAGCTGCCCATAAGGCATTTTCCCTCTGTCCAATAGTTGCTGCAGCTGTTTGGTTGACCTTTTCGTGCGACACCAGCAACTGTCGTCTCAGCCATGTGCGGGGGTCCTCAGCTCCCAGATATTCAGGATGGATCATCAAGTCATCCAGGAGAGGCACTGGTACATCCGGTGTCTGTGGCTCCTCTGCCATAATCCAATGCAGAGCTTTAAACATAAAAAAGAACAGGTCAAATATTAGCAAAAGACCATTAAAATAATGCTCATGTTTTTTTTTTAAAAACAAGACCATGTAGTATTGATAATTTTTGACATACCAAAATTTTTTGGAATTATTATTTATAAGTCATACTATCACAACTACATAATTGCCAATGAGATAGCTTAATAAGTAATATCTCAGTATTTGTACAGCATAATTTTTTTACGTGAAAATTATTGCTTAACATATACATATATATTCAAACGCTTTAAAGCACATACCTGAAATACTCACACTAACTGGAACCGCTCAACAGTAACCAAAAATGCTAACAGGAAAAAATCATGATAACAGGAACAAAACATTCTAACAGGGACCACTTATGCGAACCTGTAAAGCGACCCAACTGTCCAAGTTGTTTATAAATAAAAGTTCTGTCATCATCTGAGACAGATCTGTTTAGAGCCCTGAGTAACGAGTAAAAAAAGGTACATTGCATTAAAAAATAATTATGAAAACAATTATTCTCATGAGTTAATGAATAGATCTAGGATGGTTCGAAAAAGAATTATATACAGTACACAATTTTATTATTTCAAAATAATAGCTTTGAGATGACATTTTTTAATCATTTTAAAATTCTTTTGCTCTTTACCTGTATCCAGGCTGATTTGGTGGATACATTTCAGCCATCGTCACAGTTTTCTTGGGTGGTGCGGATTTCGGACGCTTGATCCAGGAACACTTAATGTCAGTTTTGCTCGCTCTCTTGTATCTGTATCATGAATTAATTAATTTAATAACAACTTTTAAAAGCTTTAATACATACAAGACATAATTAATACTTATAGTAACACATAAGCATTTGCCTCTACATTCCCTGTGAGGATATTTGTGTTTATTATGAAAAACTTACAAATGTAATTGTTAGCTGAAAAAAGTATCATGAATAGTAAACAGATAATTATTTTCTCTGAGTATATTTACAGCATGTTTAAAACATAAACAATACAAATATATGTAATTTTATGCATTACCCAAACAGTAAAGCAGCAGCCACATGATGACATTTGAATTCCCTCATTTGTCACTGACACATCGATGATTGTATCACGCCATTGTCCTCTGGTTCAAGGTGAATCTAATGAAAAATATAGAACAAAATCAGAATGAGAAAATAAAAAGTGTTAAAACCATTACGAGTACGATTAGCATTTTACTTTGTCATAGTAATTCGGATGTATATAACTAACCTACTCCTATAAATATGAGGTCGATTTACATAAGCGGGGTAGCTTACGTCTAATTATTTGGACTAATAACTAACCGTAACATTGTATGATGTATTTTTCATCGAAGCCTGGACGCTGGCACGGATTACACGCAGTTCGTCCATAAAGAATTTCAATACCCTGTCGCTTTCAACCGATGCTTCACTCTTTCGACTTAATTTAACGTGCGATTCAACGTAGTTAGACCAGTACATTATTGATATAGCCATTCTGATTTTTTGTATGTACCCGGAAGTTGGAGATCTCGTGAAATATCGGTGGTCACATGACGAGACTTACATACCCTATGCTCAGTCCATTTCTAAAATGGTTTCAGTTTGTTGAAAAAATGGTTTCGGCAGGGGGAGTGCTTTAAATAGCGGTGGAATGCCATTTCACAATTTTGACACAGACATTTTACAAATATAACAAACCCATACAAATTGCCATGACTGGCAATTTCATCATAACATATAATTTAATTTAATTGTCGTTGCTTTCATCAGTGTACCTAATGATGTAATTTACGTCCGAATATTGTTGGTGAACGCCAAAACATTAAGTCTTGAACAGTTTCGTACATCAAATGCCAGAGAATCCGTTTTAGCATCTTACGTTTTTACTGAGAAAATCATGGAAAAAACGCAGTAACATACCTTTTCCAATTTAAATGTACAATCCTGTTCAAACTTTAAAGGCTAGAGTAATATTCCAAACATAAAACATGCAAATAATTATACATGTGTTTGACAACTACATCAACACAAGCTTTTGCATTTCCAAATTTCATTAACATTTGTTTATTCTAATTTCAAAACAAAGCCAAACTTAAAGTACACGACTATGTTAACGATTTGTTCAAGTTCTGTATGAGGATTAATTCATTAGCTCGGCTGTTTTCGGAGAAAACCCGAGAAATTGTCATAGCTAGCTCGTCCGCCGTCCGCCGTCCGCTTCGTGCAAAAACCTAAACATTGGCTCTAATATCAAAGTGCTTCCACCTACAACTTTCAAACTTCATATGAAGCTGCAGTTTGATGAATTCTACACGCCACATACATTTTTGGGGCACTAGGTCTTACCCGTTATATATATAATATATATATATATAAATCTTCTGACAAGCTTTCATTTATTCAATACTGCACCCGCAGCCGAGCGTTGGCACCCGCTATGCGGTGCTCTTGTTTTTTAATATTATCGCTCTGTTTGTCCCCAATAATGATAACAGATAGTAAGTGTTGTTATATGGATGAATACATGTTATTATTGGAAGCATTATCCAGCTGTATGAAAGTAAAGAAGTTACTTCGATAATGTACAATATTTTCTCGACCTTATACAAAACTGTCAATGATGTTAACTTCATAACAAAAGGTTGTTAAATAAATTATTGCAACTTGTTTGTTTCAAACAATTTACAATGTTCATTCTTAGTTTCAATAATTAAAATGCAGTTTATGCGAAATAATTGTTACAAATATGTTAAATTACACTCCGAATGTTATTTATAAGTCAATGATAAGCACGCAATTCCGCCAGAATTAAGACTCTAGTTCAGCATATGGTATGATGTAGCAACATGTAGTGGTAACAGTCTTTTGTAGGCCAGAAAACCTCATACAGCTTATTTTGAAAGCAATACAAAAGCTCTCAGGGGATGTGGCAGTTTTCCCTCTATTGCTTTATATCCAGTCTTCTTTAAACTTGGTAAGAGCATTTTTCCCAATGAAATCTAGAGTTTGAAACTGGGTCACATGAGGAAAACCAATAGGTCAAAATGTAAAATTTAATAAAGCTTGTTAGAACTAATGAAGTCGCCTTTTTGTCCAATTTTTCTGAAACTTGGTTGAAACCGTCATAATTTTTCTTAATTTCATCCTCACCAAAAGTTTTGTTCGAGTCTCAGGTGAGTGCCTTAGATGGCAATGTTGTTTCATATTTCGACAATTTTTATAAAATTGTAATTTTGCCAAACAGTGACAAGGCAGTCCCTTGTGGCAATCTAAAGGCTACCACAACTGCCAACCTTGTTCAAACATTTTATTGCTCATTACGCATTCCCTAAGCAAAACCATTTAATTCGTCTCAAGACAGATATTTTAGAGTCATCGAAGTACTATGTAAACTTTCAAATGTTTTGAAGACCCAGACCACACCTTTTCACCCCATGGGTAATTCATCAGCTGAACGGTTTGGTTTAACTGAACCTTGCTCCATATTTTGGGTTTTCTGTGTGATGACAAAAAGTCAAATTGGTATAATTATACACATAATTCTACTAAAAGCAGCTCAACTTGTTATTCCCCACATTTCCTAATTTTCAGGTGGCACCCAAGATGACCAATTGATGCATGTCTCATAAGCACAATTCCAGAAAATAAAGAGAGGGCATTGTAAGTTGCATACATTGCTTAATTGCAGGAACACCTAACATTTACATACAAAATTGCATGTGCAAAAAAGCATGCAACTCATAACAAAGCTGTGTATGCTAGTAAAGTTTAAAAGAATTAGGTCTGCATTAATAATCTTGTACTTGTAATGCAAGTCAATCTACAAGGCAGACATAAATGGGAGAGAGAAACTATACATTGTTCTAAATATTCCATGAGTCACGGCCGTTAATCATGGGAGGCCACCTCGTTTTTTGCGATACATTGATAAATTAGCAATGCTTTTAAGGTGGTGCTAAGAACCGGATGTTTAGAAGTGCCACGGATAATTCTACAGTGTGAGTAGGTTTTATATGTTTTTATACCTTCTTTCGAAGAATATGAGGTATATTGTTAGTGGGTGTCAGTCTGTCTGTCTGTAGACCAGTTCGTTTCCGATCAATAACTTGTCAACAAATTATCTGATTGGATTGATACTTCACAAATGCATTAGCCTTGGACAGAACATGACCCCTATTGAAATTGGGGTCACTAGGTCAAAAGTCAAGGTCACTGTCACAATAAGTGTCAAACTTGTTTCCGATCAATAACTTAATCAACAAATTCCGAATGGCTTGATACTTCGCATGTGCTTTGGCCTTGGATAGAAGATAACCCCTAGTGAACTTGGGGTCACTTTGTCAAAGGTCAAGGTCACTGTTTTTATAAGTGTGAATATAGTTTCGGATCAATAACTCGTAAACAAATTCCCATATGCATTGGACTTGGACAGTAAATGACCCCTACCGAAAATGGGGTCATAAGGTAAAAGGTCAAGGTCACTTTCACAATAAGTGTTAAACGTTTCTGATCAATAACTTATCAACAAATTGACCGCTAGGCTTGATACTTCACATGTTCATTGGCTTTGGACAGTAGATTACCCCTATTGAAATTTGGTCACTAGGTCAAAGTCACTGTAAAAAATAAGTGTGAAAATTGTTTTCGATCAATGACTTGTCGAAGTATTGACCAATTGGCTTGATACTTCACATGTGCATTGGCCTTTGACAGTAGAAGACTCCTATTGAAATTGGGGTCACTAGTTTAAAGCCCTGTCTGGGAGGCATATGTCTCCAACCGGGAACGCTCGTTTCCGACATAATATTTGCATTATTACACAGTTCAGGCAATGTAGTGCGATTTGGCGAAGATTTATTAATCAACACATGTACAGCAACATATAATAACAACCAATTTGGAAACATTTCGACCTTGCAAGCTGCGGCATAGAGAAGTTTTTAACAGAGAATCGATGTACTTTACATGTGTTACGATCAAATTTTCACCCAACCTAACAATATCATACAATTGCTTTGAACATGTGGTATTTGTTCCATGCACAACAGCATGGCTTCTTGACGATCTAATAATAGATACCGGTAATTTGTTATTTTTCAAAAGAGATGGAGCCAATGCCGATGAGGTGGCGCAAATGACAGGAGGTGGTTCTTATTCACATTTTCTGCTATTTTAATTTTCAATGCTGAAAATACACTTTTTGTTTCTTATTCCAGGTTGAGTGTTTGATCATTTTCTTTCTAAATTCAACGAAGTCGACAGCATTATTATGAAGAAACATTTGCTTTGAGGAGAGTTTGAAGATTGCTGTAATTGAATATATACTATAAAACCGTAAAGAAACTTGAGGGTAATACAAATTGTAAACAATTAAAGCCGGGGCTTTTTTGCATATGTTCGTAGGAACAAACAACATATTATAGCCTATTTGAGTGTTGTTGACCTTTGCCTTTTAGTGATTTTCGTTGACCTTTACCTTTTAGTGAATTCAGCACTTGGAATAAAGGACTAAACTCATCGTTTCAAGCAGAACTCACATCTTTTAATTATTTTGTGAATTATGTTACTGTCTAAACACATTTGTTTTAAAAAAAATGTGAGAATTCAATGATTGGATTTAATGAATATCACATATTTTGGGTTTATATTGTAGATGTCTATTTTGGGGTTATTGACCTCTTAATGTAGTTGATTACTATATATATTTACATATTTAACTTTTGTATAGAATGTGTATATGTGTTGTATATAGTTGGATTAAAGTATTAACGTTGAAAATAAAAATAAATATGAAAAAGGAATATTATCTATCAAATGTAAGTCATGTGATGATGTATATATCATGCATTGGCACCACCTCCTGTCATAGGCGCCACCACCTTGGCACCACCTCCTGTCATTAGCGCCACCACCTTGGAATAGGCTCCATCCCTTTTGGAAAAATACAAAATTATTTATTAGATCTGCGAAAAGCCAATGTGTTTGTACATGCAGAAACTAGCACATGTATACAGTCAAAACTGAGAACAGCGGTCAGTCAAGAGAAATGGCAAAAGTGACCGTTGTTGACAAGTGACCGCTATTCTTGGATCACCACTTTTTAGATGGTTGGTCAGTTTAGTATTATTACTACGTCGTTGTTCGCACACAGATTAAAACATAGGCTCATTGCAAATAACTAAGCACAATAAAATAAATAATTAATTTCTATTAAAATTATACTGTACATAATAATGTCCTTTAAATTTATTTCATTTCATATCTATTTTAAAACTAAATCTATGACTGTATCAACAATATAATTGTTGTTTACTCGTGCATCTCCTTCATTCAGTTAATCTGACAGTTCGTATTACATTCATTCGGATGTATTTTAAAATAAATATTGTCACTTGTAATTGACGTCACGTGAAAACAATAAAAGCGGATTCGCTTTCATAAGAAAATGACGACACAATCTTGTTAAAAAATATTCAGTTTGTTATAAAAGTTGCAATTCCATGTTTATTGTTCCTGAATAGACGATCACAAAACCGTTTATCGCCTTCTTCTAGCAACAATCGCCAGCTATGTGTTGTTTTTAATAGACCAGTTGAATGTTATTGTTTACATTCGGGATTTTCCGCGCATGCGCACTGACTGGTTGGCAAAAAAACACTGGTTACAGTAACGTAAAACATGTATATATGTCTTTTGTTTAGTCAATAAAACGATACAAAAATCCGAAATAAACATTAAAACTCTTAAATAATGGTGCAAACATATAATATTTAGTACCAATAAATGTATTTTCATAAATATAATTTCCTCTGTATAAAAATACGAATTAGTTATTAACATCAGAGTAAACGTGGTCGGAAGACTTAAACTGGCAATCCCACAAAACAAAACAATTAATATTCTTTCGTATTCTTTGTGATAGTAGGATTTTGATAAATTATATTTCAAAGATAATAGCACATACATTTATTTGATTATAATTATTATAAGTGGTGTAGATATTGTTATTGTTCATAAGCGAGCGAAAGTGTAAGAGGGACATTTAATCAATTATATAAAAAGAAACCCTTAAAGCGGAATACATTACAATTTTTAAACATTGTACTTATTTTATTTTCCATTGAATGAATTATCGTTTCGTTTCCATCGAATGACAATATCATATTAAGGTTTAGCATACATATGAAAAACAAGAACTGCATATTATGCAAATTGAACTGTCTTTGCGTGCACTCTCTTTACTGGTTATAAGGAGTGATAACAATCTAGCATTTTATGATAAATAAATCTATATATTAATTTCTTTTACGCAAGTTTTCTTTACCCTTTTGTTGTTTGCTTGTTTTCGTGATGTCGTTTCGTACACTACAGTAACGTACAATCTTAACACGTAATACCTGAGTTTACATTTGCCGGTACTCGATCGTTAAATACGTGTAGCAGTGAAATTGCACAATATTTTTAATTTATAGTTATTAAACACTGTATTATTATGTTTAAACTGGCTAATTTATATACACTAGTTCCTGTTAATCCATTTCGGACAAATATCTTCATTTTTTAAAATATGTTAAAATATTTTATTTAAGCAACTGTTTCGTATTTTGGCTTTACAATTTTGCTTAGATGATCGCTCAATATGCCAAGAGATGACATGGAGGTATCATAAATCGTGTTTAATGACCAGACACTTGTATGCCACATGTGGTTTATGCAGAAACCCAAGAATAGGTCCCTGGATTTATGACACCATGTGTTCTTTGTAATTGTTTGGACAGTATCCGATCATAACGAGATAATCGGTTTATGATGAACAAAGGTGCAATAAAACACCGGGTTAAAAACGCTTAAACAAAGAGTGTCAAAATTGGTGTGAATAATTAAATAAAAACAATTACATTTATCAAGAGAATTTATTTAATGTGTAACAAGGTAGGTTTTTACAGTCATACATTTTCAAATCAGTTACTATATGTTGCGTACATAAAGTCGATCTATTTGCTGTTTGTTTACATCCTTATTTGTGTTCGTTCATTAAATTTGATTTATTCTGAAATAATTTCAATATCTGAGAATTTTTTATCTAAAAAATGGTCGCGAAGATGTGCCAAGAAGAGATGTTTATGGTAACCACATACCGAGCTCGTAAATTGTGTTCCACTCCCGAGTTCGTTTATAGGTAAAACAAATAATAACAACAATATAATCGTGCCAAAAATGCATTTCCTTGCACGCTTATGTTTTATTCAGACATAATTAGCAAAATTATATTTGATATTGTGCGCGATTATCAATAAAAACGATGATTTTGTCAACCATCTCTATACGCGCTTATATGAAATCCACCTCTTTTTGCCAACCAGTGGGCGGAGTCTAATATTTGCAGGTGCGCGTGACGCGTGATTATGCTTTGTCGTTATAAATGCAGCCGATAATTGCTACTAATACACATTCTTTTTGTCATGTGCACCTGTTTATTTTATGCTCTTAATTTTTCGCGACACGAAACAACTGACGCATAACTGTTGTTTTCAGTTCAAACATGACTTTCGGAGTGAAATATAATTTTATTGGCCGTTATGGATCATTGACCGTTTTTCTCAAGTGTAATATAGGGTGATTTTGTCGAGGGTTTTCAGACAGACCGTTGTCTGCATTTGACCGTTATTCTTAAGTGACAGTAAGGTCAGTTAAGAGTGTATGTTGAAAAAAAGTATTATGTCCTTCACAAATAAATCTATTGGAAATTTGCTCGTCACACAGGCAAACAACCATTATCTGTGAAATTTCAAAACATTCAAACCTAGCACCACCTTGGAAGTAGCATTGGCTCATTTATAAGAGCATCGCAAAGAGGTGGCGCCTGTGATTAACTGCCGCATAAGAAGGCCAGCCTGGGTACAGGGAGAGAACCGCTAGGGACCTTTTATAAATCTGCACAGGAACATGTTGTTACTGTTTGTTTCTATCCCAGAACTTGAACAGGTACCACAACCTGTCTGCAAGGTCAGAACACATTCAGAGTCAATCCAAATTCTGGTAGTGATAGGGACCTGTCAATGCAGGAGACTATTCCATCTAGAAGAGCTGTACAACAATGTTGCCCACCAGACTGGTTGGGCAAATGGCAATTTGAACAGATGGCATGGTAATTTATTTATTGCCTCCATATTGCTTCAAATATCAAATTTTCAAGTTAGGTGTTTTGTAAACTCTAATGGTTGCATGTAACCCACCAAGTCCAATTTTGCAATTGGTCACATTTACTGTCTGGTCTTCATGAAACTTGGTCAGAAGATTTGTCCCAATAATATCTTGAACGAGTTCAAAAATTGTTCCAGTTCGTTTAAAAGCATGGCCACCAGAGGACAGTGCATTTTTCCTTATTATTGTAAAAACTTGTTGACACTCTTAAACTCACATGTATTGTCCAATCTCCATGAAACTTGGTCAGAATATTTGTTTTTATGATATCTTGGATCTGTGCGAACCTGGTTCCGGTCTGAAAAAAGTCACTCATCATGAAAGTTGGTTGGGACATTAATTTTGTTCTAATGACATTTTGGGCTTCACAGAATGTGTCAGTGCCTTTAAAACTCAGGTGAGCGACTTTGGGCCTTTCAGGCCCTCTTGTTAATCAAATCAGCATAGCCAACAGGCAACACATCACTGATTTCTGTGCTGAAGTGTATTGGATATGGTGTCCATCCATCAACCATGAGGTCACGGGTATCCCCACTGTGAGAATTAGAATTGAGTTTAACAATTCCGCCAAAAACGCAAAGTACTGGTTCTACCAAGAAAACGGATTTAAGAGCGTTTCAATAAGCAATTGAGCTTAAATAAATAGGTTAAAACTTTTACTAAGCAAAATATGGTGCAAGTACAAAGGTCTATGTTGGCTTAATGTTGACGAGCTATTACAATTTCAGAAAAATATTTTACGAAGAAAATAACTCATTATTTGTTCATAGTTTATTATAATAAACACTTGACAATGGAAAAGTATAACAAAATAGTGAGAACATAACGTCATGATGATGAACAAAAAATGCAATAAATATAAGTGGTACATGCAGTTCTTAACAGGACATATTTTAAAATTCATAATAAGTATAACTATTTATATTGCAGTTTAAGACCATTTAAATTTCCCCATGGTGACACCCATAGTGGAAACCCTGATTTCATTACAGTCATGTCTTTTCACTCAAGTCACTGTAGCCAACAGGCTTCATTTGTTGGCTACACATCACTGATTCCTGTTTCGCAGGTTTTTGTTATCGTCGGAGAGAGAGCAGATTTTCCTGCTGAGCTGCTCGTTGTGCTTCTTCAGGTATCGGATCATGTCTGCTTGTTTCTCAAGCACCTGGTCAACCAGGCCCCCGTCCCTGAAATATCAAGACAAAACTCTTTGAACTAGACAGACTTCACTCACAAGTCCATTTCCTGCGTAGAACGAGTACTAAGTGTATTTCAGGAAAATTTAAAGAACACTCCCACGGTGGGGATCGAACCCATGACCTCCGTGTCTTCAGGCGGACACAATATGCCATGCTGACCTCCGACTTATCTCATTGAAATAGAAAGAATAACCACATTGAAATTTCTTGACTAATTTCCTGAAAACGACTGAAAATATCAATACAAAACTCTTCAAATAGAAAACTAACTACATTGAAATATAATGAATTTCCCCATTGAAATAGAAAGACTAAACACAAAGAAAAAGAAAGATGAACTGCATTGAAATATCAAGACTAAATTCTTTGAAATCAAAAGAATAACCACATTAAAATATAAAGACTTACAAGCTGGCAGATCACGCTTTTTCCTTTAAGACCTAATATGAAGCAAAACTTGTGTCCCTCTGGGATTAAGACTAGCATTTAAAAGGCATTAAGACTAATATCAGGGTATCCGGAGAAGCGCCCCCCCCCCCAGAGAACTGCCCCCCGGAGAACTGCCCCCTTATTTTAAAGGTGGCGGAGAGGTGCCCCCCCCCATCAAATCGGTAGGGGCGGAGAACTGCCACCCTGTCAGAATTTAGTAGGCGGATATCTGCCCCCCCCCATCAAATCTGTAGGTAAGGAGAACTGCCCCCCGGTGTCATATTAGTTATTAGTTACGTAGTGAAAACAATACCTACAGGTAATTTTACGTTATCGCCGTACAAATTTTATCCGGTAACAATTTAATTTAAGTACAAGTATATTACCATTTATCGAACTGAATAACACAAATTGTCTAGAGGCGTTATTGTCATTATAACACTCGCTTGATATATCGCCGCGAAATTTCTTTAATTAGGGGGTACTTCTCCGGGTCATCAATTCTGACAGGGGGCAGTTCTCCGCCCCTTATTAATCAGCAGGGTGGCAGTTCTCCGCCCTATAAAAAAAACAGCGAGGGGGCAGTTCATCGCCCTGTGAAAAATCTTTGGGGGGCAGTTCTCCAGGGGGGCACTTCTCCTAGAGCCTAATATCAGTAGCAGATCAAGAAGGCGGTGGTGAATCAAGACAGGATTTCCAAAGACCCTATGTCATTCCATTGAGACCAGAAAGAATTGAAATGGTCTGACATTATGTCACGACATCAGCAGATATATCATTATAACCAATGGTCTGAGCCAGTTTCATGATGATTGAGCAAAACATGTTACTTCTAGTGTTTATAGACATAAAGGAAACTGCCTTTTCTACAGTTGGTAATTTTTTATGTTAAATAAACAAGAGTGCATTATGTAATCGTTCACTGCATACATATAAGAAAAACAAGGAACCATCATGGCAGGGCAAATTTTAACCATGATTCAGGCATAACTTAGTAGAGGTCCACAACAATATCACCATAAGTTTTCGGACACTATAAAATAATGAAGAAATATCATGTAAAAAAATTAAGATTGAAAGAGAAAAAAAAATCTGTGTTTTTATAAAGATACTCTTAAAAGATAGCATTAATGACTATTACATATGAGTTTGTCATATGTATTACATTCATTGCATTTGTATAGAAAGTTACTCTAAGCTCTTTTTTGGCCAATGGATTAAAAGCTGAGCATTTTATTTACCGATACTCTAATATGAACCTGTAATTGATGAAACAAGACTATCGCCAAGCAATTAAAGTCCCCTAACTGCGCAGAATCAACAATTTTCAGCAATATTTGTAGTTTATTGGTTGCCATAGCAACCAGAATTCTTGATGTAGGAACAAAATGAAATGACGTGCATAATCTCCATATTGCCATCTATCCATGTTTCAAGTTTCATGAAAAAATATTAAGAACTTTTAAAGTTATCGCAGGATCCACCATTTTCAGCAATATTTCTAGTCTATTTGTTGATAGCAACCAGAATTCTTGACTTAGGAACAAAATGAAACGACATGCATAATCTCCATATTGCCATCTGTCCATGTTTCAAGTTTCATGAACAAATAAGAAGAACTTTTAAAGTTATCGCAGGATCCAGAAAAGTGTGACAGACTGACAGAGCGCAAACCATAAGTACCTCTCCGGTTTCACCTTTAGGGGACTAGTAAAATAGAAATTAGCAAATTAAGGATTCTTTGGTTCTTTGTCAGTCGATGCCTAACACCTTCAATTGTTTGTATAACAATAGGGGTGCATTATGTTTTGGAGCATTTAGTATCTGTCACAGTCACACTTTCTGCGGTAAAACCATTGTTTATATCGGCATGCATGGTTAATTAACCAATTATGCAAATGCATACATGCCATAATTTTTCAGACCAATTCCGGGACATTGAGTTAAATTGTCCGGGACTTTTGCCGATTTTCCGGGACATGTATAAAATGTAGCGATATTTATAGACATATGCATTTTTGGTACGTTTTTTTTTTGTTTCGCATCGTTAATTGCAAAAGTTCGAAAGCCTATCCGAAATACACTTGATCTATTAACGTCAAATTAAACATAACTACTTCCGTTACTAGATACAAGCCTCGTGTTTTCAGTGTAAGCGTTCTAAACATAGATGGTGACGTCACTGCGTTATTGTTATTAAGACCGGTGTGTAACGCGTAGTTGTTGATACGCCTTTATTCATTTATAACATTTATATAATAAAAATTACAACAATACAGTACCGTTAGATCGAACATAAACTGCTTTTAATTTTTTACTCAGCGATGTTGGACTTCAGATGTGTGAACAACTATCCTTTGCCCTTACGCAGCGGGAAATAATGACGTAGTAGATTAAAGTCAATTAACAACCACATTAAACAATGCCGCCTTTTCGGTTTGACCCCGAACGTGAGACAATCGATATGATAACAGGACCCCTGTTAATTGATCAATTTTGACACATAGTGTAGTCTGCCTATTCGGGTAGGCATTGTCATGGAGACGCTGCAGATATACACAGATTCGAGGTGCCTAAGATAAGGTACATGTATATATGGATTTTGTCAAATTCCGGGACATTTGACAGATTTCCGGGACAGCGGGACAAGTTCTTCATTTCCGGGACTGTCCCGGACAATCCGGGACGTATGGCATGTATGCAAATGTAATAGCCCATTGCCCTAACGCGCTCCTCTGCCAGTATTTACAACCTTTATGCAGACATAATAATGCATGATGGAAGTCACCAGGAAGTGACACCAAATAAGTAACAAGAGCACCGCCTTGCGAGTGCAGACCGCTCATCTATTTTTCTTTTAAAGGTGAAGGGGCATATCTCAATACTTCAATCACAAAGGAGGGAGGGGTGGGGTGAAGAGGGGTGTTTAGTGTGGGTGTGTGGTCATTTATTACATTATCTTCCAAAAATAAGACAAAAAATGCAAGAAAAAACATATTTTTGTTGGGGGGGGGGGGGGGGTATTCTTGGGTGGGATGGTTGGACGGTATTTCAAAAAAAAATGGGGGCTGGCGGAGTGTATAGTGTGAGGGTGTAGTAATTTATTGGATGATCTTTTAAAAAAAATGAAAAAAAAAGGGGGATTCTGGGGTGAGGTGGAGTGGGGTGGGGCATGGGGGATGGTTTGGGTGGAGTCTATTGTGGTATGTCAGGTAAGAGTTGTTATGTCAAAGTATCAATCAAATCTAATCATAAATAAAGAAGTTACGGCAATTTTAGCAAAATTTAATAATTTGACCTTGATAGTCAAGGTCATTCAAAGGTCAAGGTAAAATTCAACTTACCAGGTACAGTACCCTCATGATAGCATAAAAGTATTTGAAGTTTAAAAGCAATAGCCTTGATACTTAAGAAGTAAAGTGGATCTAAACACAAAATTTAACCATATATTCAAAGTTACTAAGTCAAAAAAGGGCCAAAATGACAACCAGAGTTATGCAACTTGTCCTGTACTGTCCCCTTATGATAGTTTGTGAGTGTTCCAAGTATGAAAGCAATATCTATGATACTTTAGGAGTAAAGTGGACCAAAACACAAAACTATCAAATTTTCAATTTCTAGGTATAAAGGGCCCATAATTCTGTCAAAATGCCAGTCAGAGTTACATAATTTTGCCTGCACAGTCCCCTTAAGATAGTCTGTAAGTGTTGCAAGTATGAAATCAAAAGCTTTGATACTTTAGGAATAAAATGGACCTAAACACAAAACTTAACCAAATTTTCAATTTTTTAAGTACAAAAAGGACACATAATTCTGTCAAAATGCACGCCAGAGTTATTTAACTATGCCTGCCCAGTCCCCTCAAGATAGTAAGTAAGTGTACCAAGTTTGAACGCAATAGCATTGATACTTTCTGAGAAAAGTGTACCTAAACACAAAACTTAACCGGACGCCGACGCAAACCCAGACGCCAAGGTGACGACAATAGCTCATAATTTTTCAAAAAATAGATGAGCTATAAATAGGGAAGAAATCTGTTTAACTTCCACTGTACATTGTACTGGACAAAAAATTAGAGTCGTATATTGTTGACAAAAACCTGTATAAAACATTTAGAGTTATAAAAAAATAATTATTCAGGCCAAAAAAGGGGGTGTCCGAAAACTTTAAGTAATGACCATACATGCCATGACTGGATTCTTATCAAGAAGTTTCATTTGAATGAAATATTCTATAAAATCTGAAAATGTAATCCCTGATTGGCCTGTGAGGACTGCAAGGATAATCTGGAACAACCCTTGACACACAAGCAGTAAGCCCCCTTCTCACAGAGTACAACTCCAATACTAAGTTGCTGACCTAAAGCCAATGTCTCAATGGATGCTGTTAGTATGCTGGAAGCTGTTCATCATTTCTGGGATAATCTGGGACGGCACTTTTTGCATGTTTTAAGACAATGTTTCTCAACAAGTATTATACATTAGGTCTTGCAGTTTGAGAAGAAAAATGTTCCTCTTTTTAAAAATCTATTTTTAGCTCTGATGACCTACATATGTAGCAAACCAAATGGTTTGAACAATTTTGAAACAGGGTCATCTAAGGACCAGTCCTATAAAGTTTTGTGAAAAAATGCCAAGTGGTTTAGGAGATGTTCTTTGAGGCAAGTAATTGACGACACAAAACCCAAGAGGACTACCTATCTTCGTGCTCAGGTAAGCTAACAAGGAAGAAAATACCAAGTTGCTGACCTAAATCCAATGTCTGAATGGACGGTGTTGGTGTGCTGAAAGCTGGTTGCCATTTCTTCTTCATTCACATCGGGAAAGGCTCCACTACGATTGAAAGATATCGTGTGCACTGAAATGATGATCGAATTAGCCATGTGAAAGTCAGGACTCACTGCGACATGTGCAAATTCAAACAATTGGTTCAAAGTTGCAAACTTGGCTTTGCCTTCATTTTTTTCGTTATAAAAGTCAATACAATATCTACGATTATAAGAATTATTATGCAATATGGTAAGTTTGGCTACACAAAATTTTTAAGTGAAGGATTATCGCTCAAAGAGATCTTGGTAACACTAACATTTGCAGGCTCACTTTTAAAGTACATGTGTGATAAATAGTGTTTATAGCTTTTGTTTAGCATATTTAAACATATTGTTAAATTATTGGCTATGGTCCCACTTAGATTGAACAGAAAATGTATCTATATTGAACAATGTCAAAAGTTTCATATGTGTCCAGTATACTTACTTTAAATATTTGTTTTACTTGTGTAATACGGGATACTTAGTTACACTACCTGAATACAGAACCAGTAACACTATCTGGATGAAGCAAGAAATAGAGATGATAATCTGTGGGTATGCCGTTCGCGCCAATTTTCCGCAAGTGGTTCTATTTCCGCAAGTGTCCACTAAAACTTGTGAAGTCACCAGGAGGAAGGCTAACTCTGAAAAAGAGTACAAGATGGACTAAGTGGCCCGGGTTCGCTCACCTAATGAGATCTGAAAATACATTATCACATTTTATGATATCTTGATTTGCAACAGTTTTTTCCCCTCATAGTTTAAATATATTCTTTGCTACTTTAAACAAACAAAAACTTAAAAGTCTGATATAATAATTCATATAATTTCAATGAAAGATTCCTTTGAAATTCTATATAAACAAAATCAAAACCTATAAAACATAAAAAAAATCATTATATTGATGTGTTTACCTGCATGAAGGGGATGAGGGTGAAAAAAGGGGAGGGACAGGGTACAAAAAGGGTTTAAGGGTCTGCAACATTCTCTTCATTTCTGACTAAAAAGTTTGATATTGATTTATCAAAAAATAATGTCTTCAAAAAATATAGGGACGAATACCCTCCCAAACACACCTTTGCATGGCATAATATGCAAGTAAAAATATTAATGTTTTCAAAATTCTATGTTGAACAAGAGCTTGTCACAGAAGTGCCAAATCCCCGCCGAAATGTGTTTGCTTGTATAATAACATTTGTTTTAGAGAGTAGAATAATATTTGTAAAACATGGCACCTGTGTCATCTATTTATATTTCAAGGATCAATTACTTATATAGTGTTGGAGTTATGCTGTAGAGAATAAAATATATGGAAATGAAAGAAAGGGAGGTAATTTAAAAAGAAGACTATAAACAGTTACTGTTCTTGATCACTGTATTTTTCCTTAAACTCATCTATTCATTTTACAGTGAATACTTTAGTGTTCAAATTAAAATATTATTGTAAAATTAGATAAAGGGAGATATTAAAAATTGAAAAGCTAAAATATTTACTATGAAATTAAATTAAATATAATTTAAAATTATAAATAAATAAAATATGCATAAAAAAAATAAATAAATAATTAAAGCAAAAACTACCGCAGAAACATTTATGGTTCATGTTCACTGCCCTTCTCCTAGTTGCCATCTGTTTATATTTCTAGTTTAAAGTAAATCCCTTCAGTAGATTTAGAGTTATGCTTCGCCAAAACTTTACTTTGAAATTAAACAAAGGGAGATAATTCAAAAACAAACGTAGATAGAGTTATTGTTCTCAGTCACCGAACTTTTCCTACTTGCCATCTGTTTATATTTCAAGTTTCAAGTAAATCTCTTCAGTAGATTTAGAGTTATGCTCCGGACAAAAAATTTCTTTGAAATTAAATAAAGGGAGATATTTAAAAAAACTAAGGTAGATAGAGTTATGATTCTTAGTCACTGCACTTCTCCTACTTGTCATCTGTTAATATTTCAAGTTTCAAGTAAATCCCTTCAGTAGATTTAGAGTTATGCTCCGGACAAAAATTTCCCTTGAAATTATATAAAGAGAGATAATTAAAAAACTAAGGTAGATAGAGTTATGGTTCTTGATCACTGCACTTCTCCTAGATGCCATTTCTTTATATTCTAAGTTTAAAGTAAATCCATTGAATAGATATGCTCTGGACAAAGTTTCGGACAGAAGGACAGGACCAATTACTATATCCCCTCCAAATTTTTTTCGGTGGGGATAAAAAGGGGAATAACTTTTTTTAATGTAGGATGATACATATTGCACCTTCACAGCTTTTTATATGAAACAACACATGCTAGGTGGAATTTGAAAAAGAACATGAAAAAGGTCAGGAGCACTTTGTCTGACAAAATTGTACCTATGGAGAGTCGGCTTAAATGCCCTCTTGACAAATTAACACTCTGCCCTTCTCAAATCCTAGATGGAGCCCTGATTATGTTAGACAATGCTTTTTGTCCGGATTTGGGGAAAGGGGCGTGGCCTTCAATTTTGGGGAAAGAATTTCATGTATCACCAACACTGAGAAGCTTGAAATTTGGGTAAATTCTCTTTGGAGAAGGGGCCTAAATAAGGCCCTTGCTTAAGAAGGAAAAAGCTTGAAATAAGGGGAAAAGTGCATCATTTTAGAGAAATTCTCTTTGGGGAAGGGGCCTATATAAGAAGGAAACAAGAGCTGTCTCCATCTGAAGACATATGCCCCCGCTTTTTCGAAACCTAAACGCAGATTTCGAAACCTAAAAGCGGACCCTAAGTTCAAGGCGAAGGTCAAAGGGGGTAAAAACTTGTGTGCTTATGGAAAGGCCATGTCCATATACACATGCATACCAAATATGAAGGTTACATCTTAAGCAACATAGAAGTTAAGAGCATTTTTCAAAACCTAAACGAAAAAGTGTGACAGATAGACAGACAGACGGACAGTGCAATCGCTATATGCCCTCCTTCTGGGGCATAAAAAGCCCTGACATGCAACATGATGTATGCATACTTGCAGATGAAATAAGTAGTGGTAGTCTTCTGATGTTGCGAGTCCGTCTGTAGAAGCTAAGGTAGCCAAACAGTCTATTTCTGTAATGCTGGTTTCTGAAAATGACGCATGAGTCCCGTTCTGGGAATATCGGGTTTTATGATTATGCATGTGTGTAAAGTGTCGTCCAAGATAAGCCTTAGAGGGATCTTTTCACCGTTTGGTAAATTGACAAAATTGAAAAAAGTTGTTTCAGATTCGCAAATTTTCGTTTTAGTTATGATATTTGTGAGGAAACGGTATTACTGAACATTTACCATAGTCCAATATAGCCATTATATGTATCTGTTGCCAATTTGAAAACCTAAAAATTATCTTTAAGTTTATCAATATAAAGCATTTAATGACCAACTTCAAAATATGCCAAAATCTGTGAAAAGGCCCCTTTAGCAGTAATCACAGGCTTATCAGGGATGACACTTTCTGCTTTTATTGCATTTTCCTTTAAAGCAAGTAAGAACTTGCCGAAAATCAAGTTTAGGCAAACTGCACAGTCTAATCTGGAACAACACTTAACTATATGCATTAAATCCCATTTTCCAAGGCATGACTGATGTTCATAAAACAATGTTTTTTTCATACTTAACCCTTTGCATGCTGGGAAATTTGTCGTCTGCTAAAATGTTGTCTGCTGAATTTCTAAAACTAGCATTTTCTTCGATTTTTTTCAAAGAATATTATCAGAATAGCAAACAGTTTGGATCCTGATGAGACGCCACGTTCTGTGGCGTCTCATCTGGATCCAAACTGTTTGCAAAAGCTTCAAAATTCGGTTCCCGCACTGAAAGGGTTAATACATCTACATCATATGTAAAAAGGTCCAATAAAGTAGGCAATTGCAATAAGTTTCATTAACAGAGAATTGTTACAAGCTCTAATTAATTGTGTGCATCTTTCATGCTCAGGCGGGTGGGAAGACATCCAAGGCGAATAAAGTATCATGGAATAAACTAGACTTTGGAAAACCACATTTATTCCTCCTTAATTACTGGCCCATTTAAATACCCATGTAGTTTCATTCACATAATTAAAACTTTTGCAGGGCTACTGCTGCGTATCAACATTGTTGCCAACTGCACAAATTTTAGGGCAAACAAATTGCTACCTTTAGGCACATGCATTAAGGCTGAAGCTCATTTTTTCATGATTCTCACCTGTAAAATCTGTCCATAGCTAGCTGAATAAACCATAGACCAGCCGCTGTATACAGTATCAATGAATTAGATGACACCTGGCCAATGTGGTCCTCATCTTTGACAAGTACAGGAAGAATGAAGACACACACCCATAACCCCAACTGAATCAGAAAAAAAGACAAGATAAATGAGCCTCGTTCTGGGAAAACAGGTCTTAATGCATAAGAGTAAAGTAACGTCCCAGATGAGCCTGTGCATCAAGACAGGCTCAGCAGGGACAACACTTTCAGCCTAAACGTGATCTACGATACCATGAGACTTCCTTTAAACAAACAAGAGCACCGCAAAACGGGTGCAACGCTCGGCTACGGGTGCAGTTTTTAATAAATGAAAGCTTGTCAGATTTAAAAAATAATAATTAAGGTCACAGTGACCTTGACCTTTGACCTAGTGACCCAAAAATGGGTGTGGCGTGTAGAAGTCATCAAGGTGCATCTACACATGAAGTTTCAAAGTTGTAGGTGGAAGCAATTTGATTTTAGAGCCAATGTTCAAAACCTTAACAAAATTTTAAGGTTTTAGCACTATGCGGACGGCGGACGACAAGCTGGCTATGACAATACCTCGGGTTTTCTCCGAAAACACTGAGCTAACAATACAGTACATGCGAAAGTGTCGTCCCTGATTAGCCTGAGCGGAATGCACAGGCTAATCTGGAACGACACTCTACGGCAGTCTACACACATGCATTAAGCCCTGTTGTTTTTTTCATAGCAAGGTTTATTTTAACTTTGTGACAGATATTTTAATGCCTTTAAAAGAAATTTACCAGACATTTATCTCTCATCCAGTAACTTACCAACACAGCTGTTCAATACCAGACATTTATCTTTCATCCAGTAACTTACCAACACAGCTGTTCAATACCAGACATTTATCTCTCATCCAGTAACTTACCAACAAAGCTTTTCAATACCAGACATTTATCTCTCATCCAGTAACTTACCAACACAGCTGTTCAATACCAGACAGTTATTTCTTATCTAGTAACTTACCAACAAAGCTATTCAATACCAGACATTTATCTCGCATCCAGTAACTTACCTGCAAAGTTTTTCAATACCAGACATTTATCTCTCATCCAGTAACCTACCAGCAAAGCTTTTCAATACCAGACATTTATCTCTCATCCAGTAACTTACCAACAAAGCTATTCAATACCAGACATTTATCTCTCATCCAGTAACTTACCAACAAAGCTGCTCAAAACCAGACATTTATCTCTCATCCAGTAACCTACCAGCACAGCTTTTCAATACCAGACATTAATCTCTCATCCAGTAACTTACCAACAAAGCTATTCAATCCCAGACATTTATCTCTCATCCAGTAACTTAACAAAAAAACTATTCAATACCAGACATTTAGCTCCCATCCAGTAACTTACAAACAAAGCTAATCAATACCAGACATTTATCTCTCATCCAGTAACTTACAAACAAAGCTATTCAATACCAGACATTTATCTCTCATCCAGTAACTTACCAAAAAAGCTATTCAATACCAGACATTTAGCTCGCATTCAGTCACTTACAAACAAAGCTATTCAATACCAGACATTTATCTCTCATCCAGTAATTTACCAATAAAGCTATTCAAAACCAAACATTTATCTCTCATCCAGTAACTTACCAATAAAGCTACATGTATCAGACATTTATCTCTCATCCAGTAACATACCAACAAAGCTATTCAATACCAGACATGTATCTCTCATCCAGTAACTTACAAACAAAGCTATTCAATACCAGACATTGATCTCTCATCCAGTAGCTTACCAAAAGCACAATCTCAAGGAAGATACACCATGTTGTGGAGATGGTTTGACCCTGTTGCTCTGAACTGACCACAAGTGAAAGAGTGGCTGATTCAGTCAGCTCATCTTCATCTTCATGGGCATCAAAGAAAGTTCTCTACAAAAGAAACAAAAGGTCTATTGGCCCTAAACTAAACTATTCTGAGACAGTTTATTTCAGAAAAAACAAGAGCATCCCATAACGGGTGCCAACACTAGGCTGCAGGTGCAATTTTGAATAAATGGAAGCTTGTCAGATTTTTTGATTTTTTTTAGAGGTCACAGTGACCTTTGATCTGCGGCTAGTGACCCTAAAATGGGTGTGGGTGTAGAACTCATCAAGGTGCATCTAAATATGAAGTTTCAAAGTTGAAGATGGAAGCACTTGATTTTAGAGCCAATGTAAAGGTTTTTGCACGGCAGACAACGGACGGTGGACCGCGGACGACAAGCTGGCTATGACAATGTATCGGGTTTTCTCCAAAAACAGCCTAGCTAAAAATGTAGGATATGATATGTAAACATTTCATATCTAGGGACATTATTATTGCAAACTTTTGATGATTGAAAATTGAGAGAAATGCTTTTTTGCTGATTTTATTGCAGTTCCAGAATGAATACAATTATAGGCTTAAAGTTGAAATCGTTATGGTCGTGAGTTTAAATAAAGGCAAGCGGATTTTCAAATCAAGAATTTCCTTTGTTACTGTCTAATTAAAAGACTGCATTCTAGAAACTTAATGTTTGATCTTTTATATGGAACTGTTCAGTAATTTTTATATGAAAACACTGAATTTTCAAAAAGACTAGTAAACACAATCTAAATGTCTCACACTGATAATACTTACACAATTATTTACATTTGCATAACAATTGTAGCACTTTTGTTGTTACATTTTAAAATGCCAATGCAATAGCATCACTTGTGTAACAACAGGCAAGCCGGTTTAGAGAAAATCCTTGATGTTTAAAGAGCAAAGAATGGTGCTCATTAGTAACCACGCATGAAGATAAAATGTGCAGTTCAGACTGCTTACTACTGCGGCAAATACTGACCTAGTGTGCAGATCAATTGTGCAATGTAACAAGTTTAATGCTGTGGTCAGAAACGACCTAATGAACAGAATATTGCTGATATTAAGGTAACCTTTTTTGTTCATTTTAAACATTTTCAGTCCTCAACAAATGCCTATGAAAATAAAATGCCCTTTTCAAGTATTCTGCATTTTACTCAAAACTTCCCCTATATTAAAAATTGTCAAAGATACCCTCTAAGAACAATTATAGCCAAAATCATGCCAAATATCTTGGTCTTAAACTCCACAGTTTGTTCAAATTTGATAAACATATTAACTCAATCACTAATAATGCTAACCAGGCACTAGGATTTCTTCACTGCAACCTAAAAGTTAGCTCATTAAAAGTTAAAGATGCTTATTAAGAAATAGTAAGCCCTTAATTAGAATACCCCTCCACTGTATGGGACCCACATACAAAAGCTCAAATCAATCAACTGGAAAGAGTACAAAATTATGCAGCTAGATTCCTAACAAACAGATATCACAACACAAGCACAGTCACTAATTACTTATATGATAGACACCCTGAATTGGCCAACTCTTGAAACACGCAGAACAAAATGTCTCATCATGCTATGTTAATTTTCCACCATGTAGTTGCCATCACTCCGCCTGAAAATCCCCTTGTTCCTGTCGCACACCGATCCAGACCCAGCAGTAACTATTGCTTTAAGACACATTCAAACCTAAAAAGACTCTTATTATTATCATTCAAGAACAGTTATCCAATAGGATTCACTACCTCCCCATATAAATGAGGCAGCCACAGAAAAAGTTTTCACAACCCTTACTCTTGTGGCTGTCCTTGTCCCTAATCCTCCAGACCTGTAAACACTTACAAAGTAAATAATTTTTAATTAACACCCAACTGAGCACCTTTGCACAGTTTTCTCACTTTAACCAAAAGGTGCAGGCACAAAATCTTCTATTAAGAAGGAGCGCTGTATGGGAAGAAGAAGAGCTAATTAGGACAACTTCTAACAAAAAGTCGTACAATAAAAATAGATGAAATAATTCAACTCTCAGCTTTATAACCCAAAGGGTTGCTGAGAGTTGCAATTTGCCGTCTATTGTCTAAGGTGCAAAATTGTATGACCACTGCAAAGGCTAAGGTCAGGAACACTGATACTGCAAAAACTTATCATTGTTTACCTGTCTAAAGCACAAACTGGTGCAAATGGTACCAAAAAGCAAAAAATCATTGCTTTTTATTTACGTTGTCAGGGGTTTTTTACCTTATATAACAGACGCCGAATATCAGCGTCTTCCCCCACCAAACTAGGCTGTTTTTTTCCCCCTTTCAGAACCAAAAATTCCCCCTAAAAAAAAAAAGAAAAAAAATATATTTTTTCTTTTTTTTTTTTTTTATAGAAAGATGTGTCTCATGATTATAATATCTCAATTCTATTTCAATTTAATCTTGCAAAACGTAATAAATTATGAAAAAAAAATGAATGTTGTGCAAACATGTACAAAAGTAAACAAATCCCCCAAAAAGGGGAACGCCGCAAAATACCCACGCGCACAATTTTTCCCCAAAGTGGAAAATCCCGCGTAAAATTTCCCCCACATAAGGGCTAAAGGCCCCTTCCCCCACAACCCAAAAAAACCCCTGTTTGTTGTACTTTCGAACGCTCTATCCACCATATTGGGAACTGTTTTTGCACATCGTGATATCTGATGTTACCAAGTCGATAACAATGTCAAACAGTCGTTGAATATTTACACTGTTCGAAATGTCAAAATGAAAATGTCAGCAAGAATAGTGTGTTGAAATAGTGTTTTATAGGTTGCATGCAAAGGATAACGTCTGTAGGCTGCCTTTCAAGTAAATTTAATGTGTTTTTGAAGTTTTAATATTCATCATGTTCATCGCTTTCCTGAATTGGTAACCAAGACGTCTGTTTAGTGAGGCGCACGAAATCTGAGCGCAGAATTGCAATTGTGTTTTTGAAGGGGTGCATATGTACTCCCAGAGCCGCCAAAGCAAAAATTAACAAAGGCTCTGGAAGTATGTCTATATAAAATTGACGAAACTGAAAATTGCAATGTCAAATTGAATTGGAAAACCTGGATGTCACCATTGTTTTTCTGTCAATGACATACATACCCTGCTAGTCTCCTCCGACAAACTGACCATCTTGATGACTTAATGACCGAACTCAGAATGCATACAAAAAACTTTGATTAAGTCTTAACGCGGAACTGAATCTATTTCTTGACGGGAAGGAAACTGAAAATCTCCTTTTGAAGAATACTCACGCCTAGGTTACAAAACACCTATCTTTACATGGGCATGCACATTCTCCTCGCAGAGTTGTCGCTCGTGCCTCAACATTCGTGAATGTAATGAACCGCAGTGTAAGAGAGTGGGGCATGCTTACAACCTTCTCACCTTGGACTCCCGAAAAGTAATATTGCGGAGATTGTCGCTTGGGTTGAGATGCAGTATCCACACATTTATTTATTTATTTATTTTTTAAATTGTTGTACTCTACCCTTCTCCCAATAGCTGTTTTCTCTATAAATCTGAAATCTCTACCTCTACTCTGCTTTCCTGAGTTCTTCTTAGCGGTGGTCTCCACCGAACTTTACTTTCAAGGTGTACTCTCCATTGAGCTGTACTATCAACCGAGTTGTTCTCTCAAGTGAATGGTACTTTTTAATGAGTTGTACTTTCCGCTTGGGTTTACTCCCCACACATCTGTACTCTCCATCTACCTTTACTATCCAATAAGTGTTAATTACATAGAAACTGCACCCACTATCGATTTTTATTCTCCACTTAGCTTTACATTACTCCGATTTTGTATTTCATCAGAGCTTAACTCTCCACTGAGAAAAACTCTGCAATGAGCTTTACTCCGCGCTATGGTTTGCACTCCTCTCGAGTTGAACCCCCTACTTACTGAGCTAAAGTCTCCACTGAATTGTACTTTCATTTCAAACTCACATTTCGACGTAAGTTTACTCTAAGCGTCGTCCCCATTGAGCCAACATTAATTGCATTAACATTATACTATGTTTAAGCTAAATAAATAATATTAAAATGAGGAAGTACATAGTCAATAGAGCATACAACAAATGAAGTGTTTTATTTGTTTCGTAACAGTGAAAAGTGTATTAAAAATAAATAATTGGGCGTCTATCCTCAATTTCTCGGCATTAAATAAACATGTGTAAATGTTTTATAAGCGGATACTGTATGTTTATTTCAGAAGTCACTCAAATTTATTTAAGGTAAGTCAGTGCATGACAGTAATAACGTTTAAAAAACTTCGTTTGCAGCTCCGTATACAGTGGGAAAACAAGTAAAAATAATGCTAGTCTGTTTCAATTTGGTTCACGTTTCAGGATCGACAGGTGCGGTAATTAGGGATCTCCAGTGCGATGTACCAATTAACACTTTGCACACTCTTCAATTTGCTGTGCTCTCAACTGAGCTGTACTACCCATTAAATTATAATCGATCTCAAATGGGCACTACTATCGGCATTTGCTGTGCTAACAGTTCTTTTCATACTCCACTTCCAGAAGGCATAGAGACAGAAGAATATGTCACTTCAACCGTCGGTATGTCGGTTTACTGGTCGACTTTTCAGTCCATCAGTCCATTTGTTCTCGCATCTTGAATCGTATTTTCGCAACCTCTCATCGTGATCTCGCGATCTCTAACCGAATACTTCCACTTTTGTGTTTCTCGCAATCCTATCGTGACTTTTCATTAGCGACTCTTGAATGGTTATTGCGAGAATGCGAAAATACGATGCGTGATTGTGAGAATACGATGCGCGATCGCGACAGGTCGTGTCCTCGACATAGGTAAAAGCATGGGTGATAACGCGAGATCACGGTGCGAGGAGACACGGTGTTCTCTCATCGTGATTCCGCGTTATCGCTTCGTTATCTCGTGTTCTTGCGTCGTGATTCCGCTCCTTCGTATCGTGTTTTTGAGTTTTCGTCCTTATAATTCAAAGGTCGACAATGCTAAACAACTAGTAACCCTAACGGAACGCAGTAATTATTACTTTTACTGCGAATTGTAATTCAACGTGTTTAGCCACATATTCAATATCTGTATATATATTATTATTGCAAATATTGAAAGAGAGCTTACAGTGATGGATTTATAAAATGCGTTTGTAACAATGGCTTCCTTTGAACAGCGCCTCATCTTAACATTTGTTTTAGGCATAGAACACAGTCATGGTCGCGGCAATCTTGCTGGGTCGGTTGCCGAAGGGGCACAAACATTTTCTTAACTTTAGATATTTCCGTTAATTTTTATTAGATACCTTTTAGATACCCCATGTGATTAATTCTAGCTAGATTTTATACAAACGGCTTTGAGCAGTTAAATGTCAAAGGAAATGAATGTTTGTTTCAGATCATTTACGGTGAAGGTAGCAAGTACGACAATACCAGTGGCTCGGTCATGTACTCCGGAAGGACAAGAACAGGATCGCAAACACTGTGAGAGTCCGCAAATCTTAACATGGGCGGCCCAAGGAAGAGACCGATGGCGGCGTTTATTCACTCATAATCTAAGAGCCCACCTCCACGTGCCATAACAATATGATATGGCGAAGAAGAAGGGAAGCCTTTGAGTATTCTTCTATTACATTGTATTTAAGATTATTTTAAGAACAGAGTGATCAACAGGGTTTACAGTGGTTCATACACGGGCAGGACAGAATGTTAACACACCGTTAAGAACTCCACTTTGCAAACTTCTCAAGTTACTGTAATACATATGCAAAAATCTTTAGCGCATAAAAGACAGTTTTTCTTGCAGTTTCTGCCGATATCTTAAGATTTAAGAATAAATCCTCGAATACGTCTGAAATCGGCGCCAAAATGTCACGTTGCGCGCAGCAACACCGTGTTCATAAATGCGGTACGCATCAACATTTTGCCAAGAACACAGGCTTATTAAATAAAGTAATTCGTATGTATTTCACATTGCTATAAGCAGCGTAAAGCTGTATTTTATTCACTAGTTGAAATTCTTTAGATTTTTAAAAAGCTATTTGCAAAACAGCTGCACTTACCGGTGTGTTTACGTCCATTAACGTTTAATTGTGAACCCCACAAAGTCACGTGATCCTGCACCCTAAGAATGTTTATCTTGGCAGTATCTACGCCAAATTGGAATCTGGGTCACTGGCGTTTAAAAATGGGTCACCAGGTCAAATTACAAAAAGAATCTTACCACTGTAGGGGCAACATTAATGACTAAAGTTTTGTGAAACTTTGTCAGAAAGTTCATCGTGAAAATATCTAGGCTAAGTATTAATTTGGATCAGGTGCATTTTTATGAGATTTGTCGCGTAGGATTCCCATTCTCCTCGGTTGAATGTCAAGGCAACACATTCAGGTCAAATGTTTATAACCAAAAGAGGGCAATAACTTCTGTTTACGCCATGTAACGGTTTAATACATTGGGTGATGTTATTACATTTATACGAAACTTATGAACTGCCGTGATCAAATGACGTGTCGATTACAATCATTTTCGCTTCTGAGGTCACATGTCGGGGTTAAAGATAAAAAAAAATGTATTTTCTCTTTTTTGTTCTTTTCAATTTGTAATATTATTTAAATATTATTTAGCATTATAAAGTAAGAAAGAAAGAGTATCGATGGTACTTTTTCACCTTACTTGTAGTTCATGAACTAAAAAAAACTCATGGAATCTTTTCAATTTGGGGACTGTTCAGAATATGACCTCAAAGAATAACTTTCACAATAAAAGAACGGCAAATAGATTTAAAAAATTAAGCATGATTTTGTTTTGCATCCGATCTTCACGAAACTTCTCCAGCATGTGAATAAGCGTTCGTAACATTCCTAAAATCGTAAATTATCACAATAATCAGGGGGTGTGTGTTTAAAAGTCCATCTCAATGGAGAAAATGCCATTTCCAAATTCCCAGGTACAGGGTTCGCCTAAACTCTTAATGTGTATATAGCCGGTAGATCCAGTAAAGATAATAACTATTTGTCAAATAATTCTGACATTGAAATAGACACAGACTCATCCTCACACAACCAAGGCAATCAGTGTCCCCGCAGCGTCGCCGATACTAACAAGAGGGCCTGAAAGGCCCAAAGTCGCTCACCTGAGATAACAAGATATTATTGGGACAAATCTTTTGACCAAGTTTAACGAAGATCGGAAAATAAATGTGGCCTCTAGAGTGTTAACAAGGTTTTACTATAGCCATATAAGGAAAAATGCCCCGCCCCCTGGCAGCCATGTTTTCAACCAACCGGCATCATTTTTGAACTCATCCAAGATATTATCGGAATGAATCTTCTGACCAAGTTTCATGAAGATCAAACAGTTAATGTGGCCTCTAGTGTTAACAAGATTTCACCATAGCCATATAAGGAAAAATGCCCCGCCCCTTGGAAGCCATTTTTTTCAAGCAAACATAATTATTTTCGAACTCATCCAAGATATCATTGAGACCAATCTTCTGACCAAATTTCATGAAGATTGGACAATAAATGTGGCCTGTAGAGTGTTAACAAGGTTTTACTATAGCCATATATAGCCATATTAGGAAAAATGCCCCGCACCTGGTGGCCATGTTTTTAAATCAACCAAAAACTTTTTCGAACTCATCCAAGATATCAATGGGACAAATCTTCTGACCAAGTTTCATGATGATCTGAAAATAAATGTGAACTCTAGAGTGTAAACAAGGTTTTACTAAAGCCATATAAGGAAAATAGCCCCACCCCTGTGGTGGCCATGTTTTTCAACCAATCGGCATCATTTTTTTACCTCGTCCAAGATATTATTGGGTTGAATCTTCTGACAAAGTTTATGAAGATCGGACTATAAATGTGGCCTCTAAAGTGTTAACAAGATTTTACTATAGCCTTATATAATATAGCCATATAAGGAAGTGCCCCGCCCATTGGCGGCCATGTTATTCAAGCAAACATAACCATTTTTGACCTCATCCAAGATATCATTAAGACAAATCTTCTGACCATATTTCATCAAGATTGGACAATAAATGTGGCCTCTAGAGTGTTAACAAGGTTTTACTATAGCCATATATGGAAAAAAGCCCCGCCCCCTGGTGGCCATGTTTTTCAACCAACTGGGATCTTTTTCGAACTTGTCCAAGATATTATTGGGATAAATCTTCTGACAAACTTTCATTAAGATTGGACAATAAATGTGGCCTCTATCTAGAGTGTTAACAAGATTTTACTATAGCCATATAAGGAAAAATGCCCCGCCCCTTGGCAGCCATGTTTTTCAAGCTAAGGTTACCATTTTTAAACTCATCAAAGATATCAGTGGGACAAATATTCTGAGCAATTTTCATTAAGATTGGAAAATAAATGTGGCCACCTGAGTGTTAACAAGGTTTTACTATAGCCATTTAAGGAAAAATGCCCCGCCCCCTGGCGGCCATGTTTTTCAACCAACCGGAATCATTTTCAAACTCTTCCAAGATATTATTGGGATGAATCTTCTGACCAAGTTTCATGAAGATCAGACAATAAATGTGGCCTCTAGAGTGTTAACAAGATTTTACTATAGCCATATAAGGAAAAATGCCCCTCCCCTTGGCAGCCATGTTTTTCAAGCAAACGTCACCATTTTCGAACTCATCCAAGATATCATTGAAACCAATCTTCTGACCAAATTTCATGAAGATTGGACAATAAATGTGGCCTCTAGAGAGTGAACAAGGCAAATGTTGACGTCGCACAACGGACAAAAGGTGATCACAAAAGCTCACCATGAGCACGTTGTATTACTAATGTAATGGTATATACATCTCCGCTATCGAATTAATTCAATAAAATATTGTGTACGTTTAATACGTATAGATTTTGATATGCTCCAGTTTGTTCCCAGGATAATGTGGCTGGGAAAGCTCATGGCTACGCACAAGGGCCTTCCGCTCGACAACGCGAGACTATGCAGTAGCAGCATAATGCATTGAAAACATATTAATTACCAAACATGTTAGAATTATTTTTAAAACCGTCATATGAAACATAATACTTTTAATCAATATCTAAAGAAATAACCGTCGCTAAAATTTGTCAGTTTTTAAGAATGCCCCTAATTTTCCTAAATGAACGGAACTATATGTAAATTTCAATGTAACGTGCGAACTTTACCCTGAAATAAACATAACCCAGAGTTTTAAGAGAATGTTTAACACAAGTGCCGGAATAAGCACTGTGGAACCCATTGGCAGCTACACTTTATGGACCCATGCCCTATGCCCCTAGTCACCATAGTGTCTAAAAGAACACACGTGCTTAGCCATTTAAGTTAGCCGATCAGTGCAAAGGCTGAGAAGACCGATGTAAAATCCAAATAAGCAGAAAGGGGAAAATACACATCTGAATAATATTGTTAATATTCGGTAAAGAAATGTTTTATATGTAAATGCTACTGTCTTTCAGTGCTCCAGCTAGTATTTAAAAGGGCAGGGTGCTCTTTTGTCAAAAGGTAACGTAATCGTACGCGAGGATATTATTCTTGTGAATTATCTTCAATGTAGCGGGCATAATTAATAAATCATGTGTTCTTTGTAATTTACATTAATATTTCATACAATATACATGAATAATTATTTAAAACACTTAATCAAACGAGTTAACAACATGATAAGCTCAAACGCATGGTAGGGGTCCAATGTACACCTTTGAGTGGCAGGGTGCTGTCCCTTGCCATTAAGGCCAAGCTGGAGCTCTGTCTTTTATTCCTGATGCATAGAAGACAACGTATTGAACAGGTTTGTGGCATTTTATTCACCATCCAGTTTCATTAAATAGAATTATCACAATATTTACACCATATTCATGATAATATAAATGCAACAATGAAGTGATAATGTGCAAAGGGCTTTCCTCTTCAGCTGTATTTTCGTTTAAAAGAGACTTCACATAAACGAAGAATTCCAAAAAATCAGAAAGTGTCTTCCCTCATTAGCGTGTACAGACTTAACCCTTTGCATGCTGGGAAATTTATCGTCTGCTAAAATGTCGTCTGCTGAATTTCTACAATTAGCATTTCTTCGAATTTTTTTTCCAAAAAATACTATCAGAATAGCAAACAGTTTGGATCCAGATGAGACGCCACGTTCTGTGGCGTCTCATCTGGATCCAAACTGTTTGCAAAGGCCTTCAAAATTCGGTTCCCGCACAGAAAGACTCAAGTTCTCAGGATAATTTGAGATGACACTTTACACAGTTGCATTCGTCCCACTTTTCTCAAACAAGGCTCTTAAAAATAATTATTTTGTTTGCTTACCCAAAACAAAAATTTAACAAATATATTTTATCAATACATAAAGGCTCATAAAAAATAACTATAGACTATTATATTATTTTTATGTTTAATACAGTTGATTTCGTAAAGGATAGGTAAACAAATTAATCAACGATTTAAATATAATTTAAATATTTAATGTATATTCCATAGACAATCAACATTGTTACATTATTTCAAAGATGGTCCACAAGAGAAATATGAACATTCAATGCAGAATAAAACTGTTGAGTTCAAAGATAACCAGCTAATTCATTTTTGCAACCGAATTGGCATAGGATCATTTATTAAATCAACATGATTGTTTATTTACTATTAAACTTTTCACTATTATTTTGATAACATTATTTAATTTGCGGGCAAAAAATTATTTAAAAGCAATTTCAAAAGCATGTAATTGTTTGATTTATCTTTTTACAAGGAAATGTCAAACAACTTAAAACATATGGCTTTTGACCAACAATTGAAATTAAACCACAAAAAATACCTAATTTTAACATGATCAGATTATCTCGCAAACATGTTTTCGTTCATATTTATTACACTACAGAATTAACCTGTTAATTCAAATTCTGTTTTTTATCTTTTTATTAACATTTATTAACGCATGTGACTAAAGTGTATATATATATACAATAGAATTTAATGAAACAATATTGAATATAACTAAAATCACAATAATCTGAAATTTAGACTTTAGTTCATATAAGCAATAAGAACTTGTGAGCATTTTTACTATGGGCCCCATGCGCAATTTTAGATAAAAGGGTAACAGAGATCGAATTCATAGTTTGTGAAGCACCTTTCTATTTACAAGTCGTTTTCTGTGTTCGACTCTTACAACAAGTTTACACCGAGACAAGCAAAATATTTAGTTTCAGGTTAAAAATCTAAATAAATAAACATGAATAGACAAATGAAAACATTCTGGAATTGTAACAGAAAACTTGGCTAATAATTCCGGTAACTAATATTTGCATAGTTAAAAATGTAGAGGAATTTTTTCCACAAGTATACTTCTTTTAAATAAAACTTAGAGGATAAAAATTCGAAGCATATATTACGATAAAGAACTTTGCCAGCACAATGGCCAATCTTAACTCACAAACAGTCTGTGACCATTTTCACAAAGTGATGTGAGTAAATGTGTGATCAATACACAAGAGTTGAATGACAAATACTGATAAGTCCTTCTTCATAGAGAAGTCATAAAATACATCCTCTTCACAGTACCATCATTACACAAATCTCCGTACATCTCACTTTCAATAGACAGATATTTCGTTTTTCATCAGAACAAACATCTAACATTGATTTACAATATAACGAGCAGTTTAACTGCTGGGAAATGTTTTTCAAACGTAAGCTATCAAGGGGCACACAGCTTCCTGTCACAAAACACAACAACAAATTCCTTAGCAAAACACTAACTGTTTACATTTCTGCAGTGACTGGTAACAACAGTTTAAGCACTAACGGCTTCACTGAATCGCACTCACATTACTTAAGGCTCTTAGCCACACCCTCTGCACATTTCTGTCTCCAAGTCTCAGAATTGCGCAATATTGACTCCAACAGCCCCATCCCCTGGTGTCGATCAATGAGAACTCCTGCCCAAGCCTACTGATGTGACCTTGACCTTCCACCACGTTTCCACCACGGCCCGCTAGTGGGTGATGTGGCGAGATCTTCACCAGCTTGGCTGGTTTGCACTGGAGGTTACACACACCCAATGTTCAGACTGATGCAATACCACACACAACTTTGCCTTAACCAAGGCACTGTTCAGATCCAGACTCCTAAACTTCAAGCAAATCACTACGGTCCTTCTTTTCAAACTGTGCTTCATCTTTTTTACAATCCATTTTTTATCCACATAACACTCATCACCTGTCCATAACATGAGCTTTATAAGCCAATTATCAAACACACACAGTGCCGTCCCTCTAAGGCAACCGCGATACGACCAGGCCACTTCTGTTCAAGCACCCTGCGAAACAATGACATACTGTATGGACAGAATCACAGAAGGCCTCGGTCCTTTCACCATTCACCTGGCAGTGACGAAAAGCCTGCTTTCAAAAAAGAATTATCACAATCACAAACTAGGAGTCAGCCTCCGTCAATGGCTAGCTACTGGACTTTGTTGTACTACAACGCCCATCATTGGTGACTCGTCCCCCCTTTCGCTAGACCCTCTTGTATGCTGCACAGAGGGGTTTTCAGGCCCAACAGGTAATGGGACCTCTGGTGAAGAAAGCGTGTACGGGAACCCCGTGCCTGCCCACTGGGGCTGTGGGTATTGTCCGTACTGCGGTGCGTAGCCAGACAAATGCATATTCATTGGTGCAATCTGTGGGGGGTCAGAACTACTGTGCACCCTAACGTGTCCACTATGTCCGCCAGGCACAATGTCTACGGACCGCCCCGACTGAGGCGGCAAAGTGGCAGAAGAAACGAACCCGGGACCTATGATCAGACTCGCCGAGTTCCCCCCGTGACTCGATGACAGCTGACCGTGAGAACTGAAACTCGATGGTGGCGACTGTTGCCGATGGTGACGATGTTGCTGCTGGTGCAAATGCGAGCCACCGCCAACAACTCCCATGCTGCCTGGCCAGCTCTGTTGCGAGTAGACCTGTTGCTGGGATGATGGCTGGGTCATGTGGCCACCCTGGGACAAGCCCCTGGGGTTGGCTGCCCCTCCCCCCAGGGGACTCTCGCACTCCATGGTCTGGTACTGCGTGAGGTTGGCGTGGAGACCGGTGCCCTGGTGCGCGGCCGAGTGGGAGTGAACGTGCAAGTGAGTTGGGTGCTGGTGTGTGGGGTCCGACCGAGCGCGACCGCTACTGGATGACCCGACTGAAGTAGTAAGTACACAGATATGTTTATACGTATATTGCGCGTACTTTAATTAAAAAGGATCCAGATTAATGATGACATGCTCGGTAGGATAAAATTACTATCAAAGTAAGCAAAGCTTTCAATGTCATATCAGGAGAATAGAACTAGAGAGCATATAACTATCATAGTAGGCAAACCTTTCTATGTCATGACAAGAGTGATTAAATAACTAGAGAGCATATAACTATCATAGTAGGCAAACCTTTCTATGTCATGACAAGAGTGATTAAATAACTAGAGAGGATATAACTATCATAGTAGGCAAACCTTTCTATGTCATGACAAGAGTGATTAAATAACTAGAGAGGATATAACTGTCATAGTAGGCAAACCTTTCTATGTCATGACAGGAGTGATAAAATAACTACTACAGACTGACAGTAGGTCCAGGTGCCTGAATAGGAAATGAAAACTATTATGGCAAGCCAAACTTTCAAAGTAATATTTATATTTGACCATCAAATGATCATTTATAAAATAAAAAACTTATAAAAACAAGAGGGCCATGATGGCCCTGAATCGCTCACCTGACTCATTAAGATCAGATGAAAACTATGACCTCTATTGTCTACACATGTTTTTCTATGATTTGACCTAGTGACCTAGTTCCTGACTCTAGATGACCAAAATACAATCCCAATCCAGATTTCATCAAGATAAACATTCTGACCACAGTTCATAAATATTGGATGAAAACTGTGACCTCTATTGTCAACACAAGGTTTTTCTATTTATTTGACCTAGATTTTTACCCCAGATGACCCAAATACAATCCCACCCAGATTTCATCAAGAATTCTGACCAAATTTCATAAAGGTTGGATGAAAACTGTGATCTCTAATGTCTACACAAGGTTTTTCTATGATTTGACCTAGTGACCTAGTTTTTGACCCCAGATGACCCAAATAAAATCCCAACCCAGATATCATCAAGATAAACAGTCTGACCAAATTTCATAAAGATTGGATGAAAACTGTGACCTCTATTGTCTACAGAAGGTTGTTCTATTTTTTTACCTAGTGACCTTGTTTTTGACCCCAGATGACCCAAATACAATCCCAAACCGGATTTCATCAAGATAAACATTTTGACCAAATTTCATCAAGATTGGATGCAAACTGTGACCTCTACTGTCTACACAAACAAATTGTTGATGGACGGACGCACGAACACACGCAGGCACGCACAACGGACGCCGGACATAAGCTCACCGTGTCACTTCATGACAGGTGACCTAAAAATATGTGTCGGAGATAAACATGAACAGTTTTGGTTAAAATCCCATAGAAACAAGGGCTGTTTGTAAAACATGCATGCCCCCCTATATGGGCTATAATTGTAGTAGCAGCCATTGTGTGAATACGTTTTTTGTCACTGTGAATGGTGGTGGTGGTGGTGGTGTAGTAGTAGTAGTAGTAATAGTAGTAGTAGCAGTAGTAGTAGTAGTAGTAGTAATAGTAGTTGTAGTACTACTACTACTACTAGTAGTAGTAGTAGAAGTAGTAGAAGTAGTAGTAGTAGTAGAAGTAGTAGTAGAAGTAGTAGTAGTAGTAGTAGTAGTAGTAGTAGTAGTGGTAGTAGTAGTAGTAGTAGTGGTAAAAGTAGTAGTAGTAGTGGCAGTAGTAGTAGAAGTAGTAATAGTAGACGTGGTGGTGGTGGTGGTGGTGGTGGTGGTAGTAGTACTAGTAGTAGTAGTACTAGTAGTAGTAGTAGTAGTAGTAGTAGTAGTAGTGGTAGTAGTAGTAGAAGTAGTAGTAGTAGTAGTAGTAGTATTAGTAGTAGTAGTAGTAGTAGTAGTAGTAGTAGTAGTAGTAGTAGTAGTAGTAGCAGTAGCAGTAGCAGCATTACAAGACCAATACTTAAGAATGATCAAATGGGAAAAGGTAACATAGCACCGGCAGTAAATATGGGGCTCATTTACAGGTCAGATTTGGAATCTCTGCTGTAAAATGAGATTTTGAATGAATTAAAGGGAGGCAAATCTGTAATAAAAGAACATGCATAAACCGTAGTTGTTTCCCTTGTTTGAACCATGCTGAATCCTTACAAGTTTGGAAAGAATTGGATGAAAAATTTGTACTTAATTGCATAAACACCATTTTCTTAATTCAAGGGGAGGTAATTCTGTACTTCATGGACCAATAATGCTTATTTTTTGTAGGGTTCGTGTGCTCATTGATATAAAGACACTGTGCAAATTTGGAAAGGATCGGACAAAAAATGTGGAAGATTTTTGAAAGTTTTCACAAAATAGGCAAAAACGAATAAACATGCAAAGTTCAACGAGCTCCTGCGGCCATGTTTTTTGACGAATCAAATTTCTTTGAACAACTTTTTCAGGGGAGCCCTCAAAGGTCATCCCTGTGAAATTTTTTGAAAATCTGATGAGCGGTTTCTGACAAGAAGATTTTTTAAGGTTTTTACCATATATGGTCATGGCGGCCATCTTGGTTATGGGATCAAATTTTTTTTAACAATTCTTTTTTCCCATGACCTAGGGATGCTCCACATGAAATTTAGTTGAAATTGGCTCAATGGTTTAGTAGAAGAAGATGTTTACAAATTGTTTACAGACGGACGGACGGACGCCGGACGCTGAGTGATCACAATAGCTCACCTCGAGCTATCGCTCAGGTGAGCTAAAAAAGTACTTTCCAGCTGTAACTATCAATTAACTAATACATAATTCACGTGCAGAATGTTTCCTTGGTGCTTGGGAGCGAATTCAACAATCTGTCATTTTTGCTGTTTGCCCAAACCAGCAGTATACATTTGTTATATTATTTTTCTGCCCCTGATTAGAAATTTTGTCTTTTGAATAAAAAGTAACTAAGTAAGCCTTGCTGTGGGGGAAAAAGGGCTTAATACAAGTACGTAAAATGTAATCCAAGATAAGCCGGTACTGCAATCAGGCATGATACTTTTCGCGTTAACTGGATTTTCGCAGAGCTTTCCTTTTACAAAAAATACCATAACAGCGGCCAAAGTTGTCCCCATTCTTGTAGGCACATGTATTATGCCCGATTTCCCCAAGGCAATTTAAATCTTAAACTATTCGACCACCATGAAATATAGAACTGTTAAAAACACAGGGGTGTGATTTTAACCCTTTCAGTGCGGGAACCGAATTTTGAAGGCCTTTGCAAACAGTTTGGATCCAGATGAGACGCCACAGAACGTGGCGTCTCATCAGGATCCAAACTGTTTGCTATTCTGATAGTATTCTTTGAAAAAAAATCAAAGAAAATGCTAATTTTAGAAATTCAGCAGACAACAATATAGCAGACGACAAATTTCCCAGCATGCAAAGGGTTAATACCACCTCAGGGGAGGAAAATGCCATATTCCCCCCCCCCCCCCCCCCTAGCAGCATAAAGAAGGACAAGAGCACCGCATAACGGATGCCACGCTCGGCTGCAAAAGCTTGTAAGAATTTATAATTTTTTTAGGTCGGTTTTTTAGAGGTCAGTGACCTTGACCTTTGACCTAGTGACCCAAAATGGGTGTGGCTTGTAGAAATCATCAAGGCAGTGTTCTGCCGTGGATGCGCCCTTGCGTCATTAGTGCAAAAAAAAGAGATTTGTCCCCATCCGTTTAACGTATATGGGTCCGCGGGTGCACAGAAATTAGGAATAAAAATTAATCAATTAAATTTGAAAGTTGTTAAAGAAAGAGAGTAAATGCGTAATTGGAACGAATTATTTCATTGGACGTGACGTCATTTCGCTGCCAATCCTTAATTTACTTTAATAACACTTTATTTCATTGGTAAGTTGAGACTATAACAACCAATCAGTTATCAAGGAAATTTCCATACCTATCAAAATGGCGGAAAGTGACCGGCAGAAGAAAACAAAATCCATTCATTTTGAGTTTTTTTTCCTCTGGCAAGTAAAATAAGAAAATATATCGATAGTAATAACACCCCAAAAGAGTCTTCCCAAGTACCAACATCGTTTAGCAATGATGAAAAAAGTCTGCCCCTAAACGTACATGCCAAGCAAATTGGCTTTGAGAATTTTCTTGGTTACTGTTTGACACAACAAAATGACATGCAGTTTGTGCATATAGCCCAAACAAGAACAAGGGCTGTTTGTAAAACATGCATGCCCCCCATATGGGCTGTCCGTTGTAGTGGCAGCCATTGTGTGAATACGTTTTTTGTCACTGTGACCTTGACCTTTGACCTAGTGACCTGAAAATCAAATGAAGTGTCATGATCCTAGGCAAAAGCATTCTTGAGTTATCATCCGAAAATCATTTTACTATTTCTGGTCACCGTGACCTTGACCTTTGACCTTAAAATCAATAGGGGTCATCTGCGAGTCATGATCAATCTACCTATGAAGTTTCATGATCCTAGGCATATGCGTTCTTGAGTTATCATCCGAAAATCATTTTACTTTTTCAGGTCGCCGTGACTTTGACCTTTGACCTAGTGACCTCAAAATCAATAGGGGTCATCTGCGAGTCTTGATCAATCTACCCATGAAGTTTCATGATCCTAAGCGTATGCATTCTTGAGTTATCATCCGGTAACCATTTTACTATTTCGGGTCACCGTGACCTTGACCTTTGACCTAGTGACCTCAAAATCAATAGGGGTCATCTGCAAGTCATGATCAATCTACCCATGAAGTTTCATGATCCTAGGCGTATGCGTTCTTGAGTTATCATCCGGAAACCATTTTACTATTTCGGGTCACCGTGACCTTGACCTTTGACCTTGTGACCTCAAAATCAATAGGGGTCATCTGCGAGTCATGATCAATCTACCGACCGACCGACCGACCGACATGAGCAAAGCAATATACCCCCTCTTCTTCGAAGGGGGGCATAAAAAGCCTTTACTATCGGTAATTCTAATTTGAAAAGGCTTTAGATCACTGGAGAAATGTAAAGCAAATGTGATTCTTTGCCTCTAATTCCATTGAAGCAGATGTAGACAGACGTAGATATAGACATTAAATACATGTAACTGTTCAAAGTTGTTAGTATATTGACAATTGTTTGACATTTTTTAAAATTTAAAAAATGTTCAAGTTTGAATTAGAATGTTACATCCTGTGGACTGGCTGTAGGAATAAATCTAGCCAGTTTAAGAGTGCAAGTAAAAGGTTTATTAGTTTCTGAAAATGTAATTCTGCTACAAATGTATTTCTCCGTCCCCAAATTTTTCCCTTTTGTCCCCACTTTTTTTAACCTTAAGGGTCCCTGTCCCCAACAGTACAGATTCACGGCAGAACACTGTCAAGGTGCATCTACATATGAAGTTTCAAAGTTGTAGGTGGAAGCACTTTGATTTTAGAGCCAATGTAAAGGTTCTAGCACGACGCCGGCGGACGGCTGACGACGAGAAGGCTATGACAATACCTCAGGTTTTCTCTGAAAACAGCCTCGTTAAAAATCACACCCCTGTAAACACTGATTAAATTTATATTCGTAAAGGAAGAAAAGTCAAACGTACACGGTATTACCTGTGGGGCCAGTCACGTTGTGCTGTTCCATGGCGGGACTCGTAGATGTGCTATTCGACGTGTTCGTACTCTCGTCTGTCGTCTTCTTGAAGAAATTGTGCTGCAGAGCGTAGTAGGGCGTTATCCGCGTTTTCGGGTCAAAGTCGAGCATTCGTAGGATCAGGTCCTTGAACTTCAGGTAGTCTGCCACGGTGTGACCCGGTTCCCCTGCACGTCGACCTCCCGGTCCCCCAGTGTCTGCGCCGATGACGTCGTGCAGTTTACGGGTACCCGGGGGTTTGTACTGGTGAGAGATAAGAGATAAAGATGTATTACCAGTATTTGGATTGGTAATGAATTCCAAAAAGCATGTTTGTTTATTAGGACCTGGTTGCTCAAACTTTGACGGCCAGATAAGATTTCAGCCATTCATCTTTGGATCAAGTTATTAAGTGACTAACATTAATTATTAAATCTATTATATATGTGTTAATTGTAAAACTTGTATATATTGATTTTAAATTCAATTTTACTTGGTTCTGAAGTTACTAGACTGTTACTTGAATTACTTTTTTGAGCAACTGGACACTGGCAAATAATCCAGCAATAACTCTCATCAAATAGTTATATTTTTCATACACTTTTTTTTAAAGTTGTTTTCTTTTTCTTTTATTTCTTTTTTTTTTGGCTTTCCTTTGAAAAATGTGTAATCTTTATTAACTAGTGCAAGTTCTACAAAGCATTATTACATTCTGAAACTTATATTAAGTATTTTGATTGTGGCCTTCTCCATTTTGACCCCTAAAATTTCCTACTAATGGTTAAACATTAAAGAACCAACATTTTGCAATGGCTTGCCAACATTGTAATGTCACTCACACAATACTTCCTGCAAATAAAATAGTTTTCTCACAAAATTAAACGGCCCACCAAATTGCGTAGTGCCTCAGTAATTTCCATCCCTATTACTTACCTTTTTCCCATCTTTAGGTTTCTTACAGACATAGGAGCCGTCTGAAAGCTGATCAAAGTACCGCCGTGCCTTTCCTGATTGATCAAGAAGGTGCTTTGGAGGCATGCCGAGAACTTCAACGATCTTCATCATCTGGTCAAACTGAATGTTGCAAGGAAAGAAATTGAACACACGTGCCACTCTGAAGAACAGAGTATAATGCATGTGGGTAGATCATCATCCCAGATAAGCCAGTGCAGTCTGCACAGGCTTATCAGGGACAACATTTCCATGTGACCTGGATATTAGCATAAAAGAGGCTTACTTCAAACGAAAAATACCATAACAGCAGGAAGTGCCGTCCCTGATTAGCCTTTTCAAACTGCATAGCATAATCTGGGACATAACTTACCGCATATGGATTTAGCCCTGTTGATCCCACCCTGACACCTTTAATGAAGTTGATAAAGTTGTACTTAATTTTTTTTTAATTAGCCAATTCCCACGATACAGATGTCATTTAAATTGCTCAACTGCATTTTGAAAAATGTGAATTTCAACTCAAAGTTGTTAAACAAGAGGGCCTGAAAGGCCCAAAGTCGCTCACCTGAGATTCAAAGGAACTGACCTGTTCTGTGAAGCCTCAGAGGTCATTAGAACAATATGTTCTTACCAACTTTCATGACTAGTGAACACCCTGGCAGCCACATTTTTCAACAGACCAGAACCATTTTCATACACATCCAAGATATCATTTAAACAAATATACTGACAAAGTTTCATGAAGATTCATAAGTGCATATATACGGAAAAATGCCCCGCCCACTGGTGGCCATGTTTTTTAAACAACTGGAACCACTTTCGAACTTGTCCAAAATATCGTTGGGAAAAACCTTCTGACAAAGTTTCATGATGATCGTACAATAAATATGGCTTCTTGAGTGTTTACAAGGTTTAACTCTAGCTATGTAAGGAAAAATGCCACGCCCCCTTGGCGACCATGTTTTTCAACCAACCGGAACCATTTTCAAACTCATCCGAGATATCATTGGGACAAATCATCTGACCAAGTTTCATGATGATCGGACAATAAATGTGGCCTCTAGTGTGTACAAGGTTTTACTAAAGCATCACATATAGCCATATTATGAAAAATGCCCTGCCCCCTGGTGGCCATGTTTTTTAAGCAACCGAAACCATTTTCGAACTCGTCCAAGATATCATTAGGACAAATCTTCTGACCAAGTTTCATGAAGATCGGAAAATAAATGTGTGTTAAAGGTTTCTCTTTAGCCATATAAGGAATACTGCCCCGCCCCCAGTCAAATGTCACTTCTACAGTGTTCACAAGGTTTTTCCTTTTTTTTACCTAGTGACCTAGTTTTTGACCCAGCATGACCTAGTTTCGAACTCAGTCGAGTATCAATGGGACTAATGTTCTGACAAAATTTTATGAAGATCAGAAAATAAATGAGGCCTCTAGTGTTCACAAGGCAAAATGTTGACGAAACGACGCACGACAGACAAAAAGCGATCACAAAAGCTCACCATGAGCACGTTGTGCTCAGGTGAGCTAAAAACAGAAAGATTGTCATAGAAAAGCAGTCATACATCAGATGTTTACACATGTTTATGATATTGAACAACAAGAATGGTATTAATTTTGTTAAACATGGGTATGATTTCATTTACAAAGAATTGACGAATGAAACACTGAAGTTTCCCTCCTCATAGGGAAATGAAAAAGTTTTGATGTAGGGAAAAACAGTATGTTTATTTCAAAGATATTTTTAAATGGCAAGATGCCTAAAATAGGCCTCTATTATCCCTTTACCGCTCAGGGCCAAAGTGAAAATGGCTACTTGCAGCACATAAACCCATACCAGCCTGCCATTAATTCCCTGACTGCCCAGACCGGCCTGCCATTAATTCCCTGACTGTTCAGGCTATGTACTTTTGCTGCTCACTAGAAGTCTAGGGCAGGAAATAAAGCCTTTGGATCTGTGTATCTATTCACAAATGTCTTCAAGACAATTTAATTGGATTTTGTAAGGACTGAAAACGAATCGAAATTCGCATCTGAGCAATAAAGGGTGTACACTGTAATAAGGTGGAAAAACCCTGACATACTTCGTTAGACCCAGCGAACAGAGGTTCTCCTGTATGCATTTCCACGAGTATACAGCCCAGGCTCCACATATCGATGGCCAGGTCATACGGGATACCCAGCAACACCTCGGGCGACCGGTAGAAACGAGACTGGATATACTGGTAGATCTGAAACATACAGACGATAAGATAATAACTTACACAGATAATCGATCATCACTCATACATTTGCAACACAAATCTCCATAAAACTATTGCGAGTCTGTATGACATCACGAAATGGAAGAAAAACATTGAATATATGAACCTCACTATGGGAAAACATGGATTAATTTATGTGCATAAAGTGACCTCCCAGATTAGCCTGTACAGTTAGCTTATCCAGTGTTCTCCAGAAACAAGATGCGTTTGTGAAACACAATGTCCCCCTGTATGACGTTTGACCTTGAAGGATGACCTTGACCTTGTGAAGGATGACCTTGACCTTTCACCACTCAAAATGTGCAGCTCCATGAAATACACATGCATGCCAAATATCAAGTTGCTATCTTCAATATTGCAAAAGTATTTATAAAATAAGTGATTTGGGCCACATATATTTGACCTCAGACCTTGAAGGATGACCTTGACCTTTCACCACTCAAAATGTGCAGCTCCATGAGATATACATGCATGCCAAATATCAAGTTGCTATCTTCAATATTGCAAAAGTATTCATAAAATGAGCAATTTTGGCCACATATATTTGACCTCTGACCTTGAAGGATGACCTTGACCTTCACCTTTCACCACTCAAAATGTGCAGCTCCATGAGATACACATGCATGCCAAATATCAAGTTGCTATATTCAATATAGCAAAAGTTATTGCAAAATGTTAAAGTTGGCGCAAACAGACCAACCAACAGACCAACCAACAGACCAACCAACAGACAGGGCAAAAACAACATAAAAATTGAAAAGCAAGTTATATTTTTAAAGTAGCCAGCGACTAAGCAATAATACTGGTGTATTTGCACCATTTTAATTGATATTTGGGGTTAATAGCCTGCATCTAGACACGGTGTAATCGGTGAAATCGCCGGTGCTTCCAGAGAACACAGGCTTATCAGTGACAACTCTCTCAGCCTTAACTGGATTTTTGCTAAGAATACCCTTCCAATAAAAGTGAAGTGTTGTCTCTGTTAAACCTTTGAGGACTGCAAAAGCTAATCTGGGAACACACTTTATGCACGTGCATTAAGCTAAGTTTGATGACATAAACATTAACAGGAAACAGAGTCGTATTTTATAGAATCTGTTTTCATGTTCACAGCGTAATCAGAGTCAACACTTTCAGCTTTTTTTAAAATTTTTCATTTGAAGGAAATCGCTTCTTAACAAAAATCCAGATTAGGCAATCTTGGATGACACTTTGTGCTTATGCATAAAGCCCAGTTATCCGAAAATATAGCTCATATCACTGATTTCATTGTGTTAATTTTTAATTGGGTCTCTAAGTTTACAAATGTTTTCTGCAGTTTTCTTTTCTTGAAAGAATTTTTAGACTGTATTTAAACAAAACAGAAAATAAACGTGTACATACCCTTTGTCCTAATTGACACGAACTACCAAAGTCCACAATTTTAATTGCACTACGTTTTGGGTTGCACAGCAATATATTCTCAGGTTTCAAGTCACAGTGAATAATGTTTAACTCCGGAGTGGCGAGAAACAACAAGGCCGTACACAATTGTTGTGCGAACTTTCTAGTCAAGTTTAACGACACACCTCTGAAGTTTGTATTCCGTAATAAGTCGTAGAGATTGTACGATAGTAGTTCGAACACTAAACACAGGTGATTTCGAAACATGAAGTGTCTTTTCAATTTGACTGAAAAGGAAAATGGGAAATGCATATTACAATTAACAAATTAACAAACTTCTGCTTATGTTTGTTTTTTTAAATATATATTCATGCAACAAAAGCAATGTCTAAATGAAATCATTTGGCTAAAAACCCAATAAAAGACGTCAAAACGCAATCACTGTTTATAAAAGTTTAAAACCTCATTCTTGAAAGCTTTTATAAAGATGAGGAGGGAAATTACTCATGAAAGCCTCAGTGGCTCACAATTCAATATTTGGATGATGGATTACTTCCCTTGGGTTGCAACACTAAAACTGCTTGTATAGCAAATTTGTCCTAAAAATGTATCAAGCTTTCATTTCATTTCCTTAAAAACGCTATCATTGTTAATGAAACTTGTTACGCCTATTTGTATCCTTTATTTTCCTAGAAACAATGGGAATGGCATGGGAAAATGACCACAAAACTACACAACAATGAATCAATAAATGTCCTTATGACAGGAAATGAAACAATACATTATATGATATATAAGTTGATTACTCAAGTGACTTAATAAACTTTTCATTCAATAATAATGACAAGACAAGCTTAAATTATGGGCGTTGTAAATCAAGTCTTCAACCATTAGTTAACCTTTTATTGTAAATAGTTATATTTTTTATACTTGAATAATGAATGGTTGAGTATTGTTATTGTTAAATGTACTTGACAGACAGTGCTATCTTTAAAATTCTTTTCACGTATAAAAAAAATATACATCTCAATTTCAAAAATGTCTTGGCCGCTTCAACTAGAGGACAATTTTTAAGTGGGAACCTTTTTTCTTATAGTAATCCTACCTATATAATATTTATTTTCCGCATCGTGTTTGTTCATCGTCTCCAGTAGTCGCACCTCTATCTGAGCCTGGTTGAGGAATGGTTTCTTGTTCTTAATGATCTTAATGGCGATAGGTTCCTGGTCCTGGTGGTCAAACGCTTTAACCACCTGCAAATGTACACAGATACATACACCTGTGAATAGCGGATGAATCTATCTCATCAGTTTAACCACCAATAAATGTATAGCAAAAAACAAATGTATATAGGCATGAGCCAAGCTCTTAACCCTTTCAGTGCGGGAACCGAATTTTGAAGACCTTTGCAAACAGTTTAGATCCAGATGAGACGCCACAGAACGTGGCATCTCATCAGGATCCAAACTGTTTGATATTCTGATAGTATTCTTTGAAAAAAATCGAAGAAAATGCTAATTCTAGAAAATCAGCAGACGACATTTTAGCAGACGAAAAATTTCCCAGCATGCAAAGGGTTAAAGCATGCGCCTTGAGTGCTGTCCCCAATTAACCTAGGCATTCTGCACAGGCTCATCAGGAGGGCCATTACAGTCCACTATTTTAATATATATTTCTTTTAAGAGAAGTATCTTCTAAGCAAAAATCCAAATAAGGAAGAAAGTGCAGTCTCTGATTAGCCTGTAGCATGCACTGGTTTAACTGAGACAATACCTTATGAACATGCATTTTAACTCTTTCAGTGCTGGAAACGAATTTTGAAGGCCTTTGCAAACAGTTTGGATCCAGATGAGACGCCACAGAACGTGGCATCTCATCTGGATCCAAACTGTTTGCTATTCTTATAGCATTATTTGAAAATTTGAAGAAAATGCTAATTTTAGAAATTCAGCAGACGACATTTTAGCAGACGACAATTTTCCCAGCATGCAAAGGGTTAAACAAATTTTTTCAGAGCACGGCTCTATTCATATAATCAACTGCTCTCGTTAACAGATAGAGCATGTGAATGTCAAATGAAAGTTTAAGGAGAGGGATTTGTTGAATGAGTGTGAGATTACAATGTAAGCATCTTGATTTAACCAACAACTTTAATAAACACTGAAAAAGCAATTTTAACATTGCAACAAATTAAGAACAGACAGTCGTGTTATTTTCCCGCATGTGCATTAGCCAATCTTTATTATTTGCAATTTGGATTGGTGCATTTATTTATTTGATGCTTCCGCAATTCATATTTTTTGTCCTGTATTGCATATTAAAGGACAATAATATTTCTCTATTTTTCCTGCTCTTTGCCATATTTTGTTAATTTATAAGACCTCTTGCTGTTGATTCACCATTTAAAAAGAGGGCCAATGGCAAATTACAGAGAAAGGTGATGACAAAAGCTCACCATGAACACTATGTGGTCAGAAGAGAGAAAAAAATTCTTGAAAACCCTCAAATCCCTTTATATAATAAAGCATTTTAAATGAACAATGGTTCGGGAATGAACATATTTTTTCTCGCCTTAAAAATTTTGTGCAATTTGACATGTGGTCCTTAGAGAATATTCCGACATAAACGCAAACCATTTATCATATTAAAATAAAATTCCACCTGTCATGTTTACTCAAGCAAAGGAAAGCAAAAATCTAATTGTGCAAATTTCAACAGAAATCTAAATGCTTTCAAGCAATTAACAGGTTGTCTAGGCCATGACAAACTAATTGACTTTAATATATGAAGCTGTTCAATGTATAATTAAAATTTCATTTTGTCATTCACGTTTCATCAACTACAGAACACAGAAGGCAAATCTACCTTTTTTACTTCTTCATTCGACCTTGAACGCACGGTTATTCAAGGACAAAAGCATAACTTGCAGAATGCAGAAGCTTTTTTAATAACCGGTACAATATAACTCACAGCTGTCACGCTGATTGCAACACACCATTGTTATTATTGCAAAGAATCTGCACACAAGGTGAAAATCTTCGCTACATTCAAAACAACCCATTGTAACCAATGTAATAAACAGTTCTAGAAAATAAGAATATTAAAAATAGAATTTACAAACTGCTAAGAAAGGTGGTTTTACCAAAATTAGATTCATAGATTCAAGACAGACAAGGAAATCGACTTGTTAATATTTTCCCAGAGTAACTGAAACAGAAAGGATCACCTTTCAAGCGAATAAATACCTTTTCAATCAAACAAATAGATACCATGTAAAACTTAAGTAATACTATACCATTGTAACCATCATTTTATGTTTTTTGCTCTTGGTTATACATGTTATAATGTTAGTAATTTTGTGTATTTTTTTTCCCAGTGCTAGCATGAAATACCTCTATTTGTTTTAACAAAAGTACAGACGCCCCCCCCCCCCCCCCCCAAAAAAAAAACATTAACTCAACAGAACCCAGAACACAAAGGGTCAAATACACAATGAACACACATTGGGGATAAGGAAATTGTCATGAGTGTATTCTGACTCATTCTAACCACAAACTAAAGTGCTCTTATTCAGAACCCCCCCCCCCAAAAAAAAACCCAGTTAACTAAGGATGTTCTAACACCCCAAAAAACAGATTCTTATGAGCAGCGTAATAATGATAAGCTTTGTTGATAAACGGTAAAGCTACATTCCTGGGATGCCCAGGTATGAACTTCTGCATTGCAGCCATGATCTATCAAGCTGCTGTCTGTCTATTACTGCTATGATCTATCAAGCTGCTGTCTGTCTATTACTGCTGTATGTTCAACATTCATATGGGCCATGCTCTATGAAAAGAAGGTTTTTATGGATGAGCGTTAGGTGTCGTCCCAGATTAGCCTGTGCAGTCCGCACAGGCTAATTGGGGAAGACACTTTCCGCTTTTATGATATTTTTTGTATACAGAAACTCTCTTCCTCGCAAAAATCCAGTTAAGACGGAAATAGTTGTCACTGATTGGCCTGTGCAGACTGCACAGGCTAATCTGGGATGACACTTTACACACATGCATTAAGCCCCCGTTTCACAGAGCAAGGCTCATAGATCCAATATGAACAGGTAAAGTGCTCAGCATGCACTCAAATGTGTAATCGTACTATTTTGTTTGGAAGAAAATTCTCTTAAACTTTTCACAACGTATGTCTGAATGGAAGTCTCTTTCCAAAACTCATGTGAGAGAATGCTGAATTTTCCTAAAAATCAAGTTCACAAGTTCTGTTTAAAATACAAGGGATAGAAAAATTTCCAAACTTTGAAGCTAACAAAAGCAAAACAACATTGTTTTTCATAAAGATCTTTATCAAGTCTGGGTGTAAGTGAACAGTTAAGGACTTGCATAGCCTTATAGTTGCAAACAATAACCTGCCACTTTTTGTTATGGTTAACAGCACTAGAAATCAACAGAGCCCAATTAGCGCACTTCGTCTGCCAAAAAGTTCTTGAAAAGTACTTAGTTGCCACCAGAACTATTTTTATTGCAGCCAAAAAAGAATTGTTAATACAACAATTACCTACACGTATACCATAACATCATCCACTTAAACCATTTACATTAAAATAATTAAATGATAATTTTAATTCTATCAGTGGAAATTCATGTCTACAACCAGTTCAAGCATTATTCATCATGTCTGGACATATCACAGCTTCCACAGATGAATTCTGATATACATTTGATCCAAACCTCATTCAAACTTGTTCACACAAGTTTTACAACAAGCAATCCAATTGGCTAACCACTGGCTTCCCAGGTCTGATCACAACCAATCAGAAGAGCCCAATCAATAGCTTTAACCTGAACTACTTGAACCCCCCCATTCATTACCATGTGCCCTGAGCTACCCGCCAAAATAAACCCCAATTCAACTGACACAGGTTAACCCTATTGACTATCACTCCATAAATCATGCCCCACAACATGTAAGATCATGTCAGAACAGAACCTAATACACTTCCGATTAGTGTGTAGACAACCTCTTTAAACTGTATGGATAAGGGCTAAATAAAAGAACTTTTATCTCTTTGCATTATGCCTTAATAAAGTGAGCACACTTAACAATCGATAACGCATTATTTGTTTGCAGAATCATATTGGCTATTAGAAGCAATAATGAAATACCAATCAATTTTACAATATTTGTTTGCAAAATAATGTTGGCTATAAAAAGAAATAAAGTCAATAAATACCGGTAATTGATTTTGCAATACTTGTTATATTTGCTATCAATAGAAATAATAAATTTGGTGATGGGTTGTAATTTTTAGCTCATTTGAATATGCTTTTTCCTGAACTTTTGAAAATAAACTAATTTTTAGTGCCAACCCACCATCAGAACAAAAATAATGAACTCAACCAGAACTTTTAAAAATAGTTCTGGTAGATACATAAGGATGCACACAAGTTTCAATGTTATAAATTGAAAAGTGAAGCCTGCAGAAAAGTTTGTGTCTACAGACAGACACTTTGTTTCTATAGACAGGCAGACTGACATACAGACAAGCTGCTAGTGGCTATTCCTGTATGCAGTCTCCTGCTTTGTAGGAGGCGTAAACAATCATGAATTATTATTAGGAAATTTCAGCTAGAAAACTGTTGAATCTTATACCAGAAGCGTTCAGGAGATGCAACTGTTTTGCCTTCATTCCACGACATCCTTTATTGTAATTACAATACAGAAAATAAAAGCACATGTCATTTCAGACCAATTCTTAACCCCATTCTTGGAATGTGAACACAAGTACTTCCTTGCTCACAATGGCTCAACAGCCAATCAGCGTTCACAAAATATTTCATAACTGTTGTACAAAAACACCCAATCAAATTTCAAATACACAGGCACTGTTGTCCTTAAAGTGTTGTTTGTAGAAAAAGCCCAAAGGCTGGAACAGTGACCTATGTTTGTAGTGGTGTTAAGTAGCTTCCATTTACATCACAATTGCGCCAAAAATAAGGCAAACACAATGAAAGAATTTTGTTGCTGCTGTTTTTTTGGCATTCTGATTTCATGACATATACATTATTTCAATGCTAATATAATAAACTGACTTGAGAATTTCCACTAACAATGTACAACTGTTTGGATTATACAAGAAGATCAACTTAGCAAACCTTTAATCTCTACACAAAATTGACAAATACTTGTGTACATGTCTTAGTTACGTCAAAAAGCAGGGGAAAAACTATGTCAACAAAAACATTCACTAGACCCTTTAAATGTTTAGAAATATCAGTTGCGCAATGTTCGATTGCAAAGTGGGAGATCAGCTGAAAAGAAGAAAGCCCACAACACATATGATATTTTCAATTAAAACATACCTGTCCAAAAGACCCTTTCCCTATGAGTGAATCAATTTCATATCGGTCCAGCCATTTCTCTCCCGGGTTTACGATATAATCGTGGTTGGGGTCATCGTAACCTTCGTTATAAGCGTGTACGTTGACCTTCCCCTTCTTGTGCCCACTTTCGTCCCCCTGTGCCCCTGGAGCGGCACGGCGTTTTTTCTTTGCATAGTATACCTGGAAACAAACAATATATAAATAAGTATTGTTTTCTTTTTTGCTTAGTATAACTAGAAACGAAAACACAATAATTTGAACCAGGCTGTGCGAAGGCTGTACTTAATGCACAGGCTAATCAGGGACAACACTTTTTCCCTTAAACTGAATTTCCACTAAGAAGATGCATGTACTTACTTCAAACATAAAACAAAATCAAGGCGGAAAGAACAATTATATTCCTCACCCTAGCCGGATGTTCTTTTCATGCCCACAACCTATCAACACCACATTTTTTATAATTGTGTGTACCCCCAATATTAAACAATATGTATCTGCTATAGTACTGTTTACAAAGTCTCTAACTCTTTCAGTGCGGGAACCGCATTTTGAAGGCCTTTGCAAACAGTTTGGATCCAGATGAGACGCCACAGAACGTGGCGTCTCATCTGGATCCAAACTGTTTGCTATTCTGATAGTATTCTTTAAAAAAAACAAGAGCGCCGCATGACAGAGCAATATACGCCCGATTCGTGTGCCATTGGAGATGATACACTGATGATTGATGTATTTGTTTTGGAAATAAGCAAAAAAAATTTCAAAAATCGCGAAAAAAATAAACCCGATGAAAATATCGCAAAATAAAACTGGATAAAAATATTGCATAAAAATATTGCATGTGTTAATCGGTTGCATGTCTCCAATCAGACCTGACTGATATATAATCTATATACTACCTCTGACCAAGTTTGGTGAATTCAACTTGAACTAGAGCTTTGTCACTGAATGTGACTTATACCCCCATACCACTTTGACGCAGGATAAAAGTTGTTTAAAAGTTTCGGATGAATACAATTTGAATTAGAGTCCGGACAAAGTGGCGCCGTTGAAAATGCACTAATTGACCCTATGACCTAGTTCTTGACCTGACATGACCCATATTCGAACTTGACCTAGATATCAACTAGATGCAACTACTGACCAAGTTTGGTAAAGATCGGATGAATACAATTTGAATAAGAGTCCGGACAAAGTGGCGCTGTTGAAAATGGACTAATTGACCCTATGACCTAGTTTTTTACCTGGCATGACCCATATTCGAACTTGGCCTAGATATCAACTAGATGCAACTACTGACCAAGTTTGGTGAAGATAAGATTTATACAATTTGAATTAGAGTCCGGACAAAGTAAAATGCACTAATTGACCCTTTGACCTAGTTTTTGACCCAGCATGACCCATATTCGGACTTGACCTAGATATCAACTAGATGCAACTACTGACCAAGTTTGGTGAAGATCGGATGAATACAATTTGAATTAGAGTCCGGACAAAGTGGCGCCGTTGAAAATGCACTAATTGACCCTATGACCTAGTTTTTGACCCGGCATGACCCATATTCGAACTTGGCCTATATATCAACTAGATGCAACTGCTGACCAAGTTTGGTGAAGATCGGATGAATACAATTTGAAATAGAGTCCGGACAAAGTGGCCCCTTTGAAAATGCACTTATTGACCCTATGACCTAGTTTTTGACCCGGCATGACCCATATTCGAACTTGGCCTAGATATCAACTAGATGCAACTGCTGACCAAGTTTGGTGAAGATCGGATGAATACAATTTGAATTAGAGTCCGGACAAAGTGATGCCTTCCGCCCGCCGCCCGCCCGCCAAGGGGTTTCACATAATACGTCCCGTATTTTATACGGGCGTATAAAAAAATGGAAGAAAATGCTAATTTTAGAAATTCAACAGACGACATTTTAGCAGACGACTAATTTCCCAGCATGCAAAGGGCTAAAGCACTGGAAGAATTCTGATAAGCTTCTATGCAACGATTTACAACTTCAAATGACCCATAATTATTACAAAAATATGCATCAGTAACATGTCTATCTTTTTCAGCGTTTACCTGGATTTCATCCTCGATTACATTCAGCTCATTATCGACCACTGGAATTACTTTCAGAAGATGAGTGGTTGATGTCGTAGCTCGACATATTACCACATTCCTAGTAACCACTCTAGCCTGCAAAGGCACACGCTGAAAGCTTCTTACCACCAAGCACAACATCATTTACAGTTCAGAAAGTTCATCCGAGCATGACAAGCAATGGTTTTGCATTGTTTATTTTAGAGGCTCCAACATGCATTAGTAATGTTGCTTTCGGCATCATAGATCCCAGTTCGAATACATCTCATTGGAAAACAAAGTTAGCCTAGCCCAGCAGCAGAAGTAAGAATCGATATTGTAACACATTGCATGAACACACACGAAGACTAGCGAAAAACTAACTTCTGGAACACATGCCTCTTTGCATAACTGTTGAGATTTTATCTCTCTCAGTCAGGACCTAGTTTCACAATAATCTCCAACAATACAGCACCTGTTTCTATAACTGGCAACATGTTTTAATTTACTGTATAAAACAAGTACATGTAGTTACCGAAATGCACCTTGAACAAATTATCAATATGTGGCCAAGTTTTACCAATCTATAGAAACTAGGAATGTATCAGCAACATTATACGGAAGCTCTTAACATGTATGTCACTCACTGCTCCAATAATAACCCACTTGGTTCAAAATAAAGCACTGTCCTCAACGCATAATCAGTGGGGTCAAATCCAAACATCACACGCAAAACTTACAAGTTCAATGCCCTGCAAACCAAAAGTTTTCTCGAAATCTACAGATCGCCAACCTTCTCCAAGACAGAATATTTTCAAATCTACACATTCTACTCTAAACCTCTTAAATAGGTTTTGCAACGCTCTAGCACACTCAATCTACATATAATATAACTTCCATGTACATTTGTATCACTCTCTTTAAAACCAAATAATTTACTTTTTTACAGTTAACTCGTCCTCATTGCTCCCACTACTGGTATATTTATTTGATGAATGACATGACACTACACAGTTTTCCACACATTCATTTTAAAACCAGCATACTCAAAGTAAAAATCAGAGCAAAAGCAACAACTTCCATTTTCAAATCTATCCATCCTTGAATCTATCTGCACAAAATGATGTTTATTTTTCCACTTCAACCAAGGACAAGCATTCACTGATGTTTATTGGGATGTTTATTGAGGCATGCAAGAACACATAGTTAACAATTTAAACCCATGTTTCAAACGTAATTAACATCGGTCCAGCACATACTTTATCTACTGTTCAAGTATGAAGTAACATATGCACTTACACCATAAGCAGCTATTATTTAAATGCCCAAGGTGGAAATGCGGTGAAATAAACAAAATATTTACATTTACAGCTCAATTGATTGCACAGAACATAAACATGACTTCAAGCATGTTCCTGTAAACAAAGTCATTAATTGGGTCATACACTTTTATAGGAGCCTTGCTTTGAGAAAACAGGTTTAACCCATTAATGCCCAGTGGTCTCTCCCATCCTTCTAAGTTGGATCAATTTATTTCCAAAATTAGGGATGTCTAGTATATTTATTTCTATATTTAGAACAATTCTTACAGAAATTCCTTTAAGCAAACAGCGTAGACACAGATGAGACGCCGCATCATGCGGCGTCTCATCTGGGTTTACGCTGTTTGCAATGTCCTTTTTTCAGGACGCTAGGCATGAATGGGTTAATGGCATTTGTGTCTTCTAAGCAAAAATCTAGTTCAGGCGGAAAAGTGTCATCCCATTTGAAAACAACTGACATGTCCATATACTGTACCACAACCTTGACCTTCAAGGAACATTCACTGGTATATACATCTTTTGATTTTTTGCCTGATTAGGCCACAATTAAAATATTGTTGGTTTGCCCTTTACCGACCCTAAATTTTACAGGTGGGTAGGTAGGTAGGAAAATTATTTTATTTTATTTGAGAAATTATATTTTTAATACACAAATAGTCTATGAATATTTAAAACACTTTTATTAAAGCACTGTTGCAGTGTACGAAGCCCTATGTAGCTTAACATTATCTTGTTTGCTGTTTCTTGCATATATTAATATCAAATGCATGCTTGTGTGTTATTTATTACATCAAATATTTGTTCATTATATGATTTTAATTGCTCAAATGCATTTGTAATTATTTAACAGCCAGACAGCTTTTATTTTTAACTTAAACCTTTCCCTCAAATTGGGCTTAATTAGCATGCAACAAGCATTGAAGGAGTGTAGAAAGACAGCCCAAAGCCTTTAATGGAAAAATTCAGACGTGGCGAAAGACCATCACATTTTACAGGCCAGACTTGCCTACCAGGAGAAACAATTCACAGGCCTGTTGAAGTTTTTACAGGCCTCAATTTTAAGTGTTTGACCGGTTAGTGCATAGTCTCAGCATGGAAAAGTAAATTCATAAAAGTGCAAACTGAACACTATTATAAATCATTATTTCTTCTTGAATGCTCTGAGCTTTTATGAGTACATACGTACAGCTCAGAGGGTCAATAGCTGGGAGTTGTATTATTGCAACTAACATAAGCATGAAAACTTGATTTGGGGAAATAAATTCTGGATCTGGATAGGTACGTTGCAGGACCTTTCGGTGTAGGCGCAACAGGGGGAGAGGGTGGTTAGTCCCACTGTAGGACAGTGGGTGTTAGTTTCAGTTTGTGGATATACTAACGCTTTAAACATATATACTTGAGTGTTGTCGATGTATTTAGCTAAGAGACATTAATAAATTAAATAAGTTTACCTTTACATATCCATTTCACTAACATGCCATTACAGTAAACTGTTCAGTGTGGCAAACATAATAAAGCAGAATATGCACATGAATCTGATTAAACACAGATCCACTTGCATATAAATCAAATCATGTTTGTCTTTTTTTTTTTATTTTGCATTTTCGACAAAAAAAATCCTGTAACTTTTAGATGTATTTTTCTTTGCGAGTAGACTGCATTCCAATTTTCAAACACTTCATCACTTGTTCTGTGACATTCCACAGGTGGTTAGCGTGTGGCTATGATATTAATTAGTGAAAACATCATTTTGAATGATAAATAATCATATTATAACGAAAAATTAACTTTTCTGAAAAAAAATATTTCACTATCAAATATATATATAACAAGGTATGCAACTCAAAATCAGCCCAAAACGGGGTGCATCGCTTTGAACAGCCATATCTTCATCAATTTTGCAGCGATTTTCACGATCTCGGTCTTATTCAACGCAGAAATGAATTTCCTTTCTGGAAGTGTATATGTCTTGCAATATTTTTACAAATGCTGGGTCAACTTTTAAGAAATAACACGATACACAACACGCATGACCCAGTTGACAGTGATCATGCTGTCTTTAAGACTGAAATCTTCACGGAGTAAAGGGCAACTTCCCTATAAAGTTCATGTAGTTCGATACCATAATTCAATAAAACGTATGAAAAAACATTATTACCGTTCTTGTCGTTACATTCTGCATCAAGACTAACTGTCCAGCGCCGTTTGAAACCTTTGTTTACATACATTTCAACTAACTGACATTTTAAACATACGAGTGATTTCATTGGTCCAATGCGGAGGTGTGTCTTTACAACTGGAGATTTCATTCATAAAGAATACATGATCACTGTCAACTGGGTCATCCGTGTTGTGTATCGTGTTATTTCTTAAAAGTTGACCCAGCATTTGTAAAAATATTGCAAGACATATACATTTCCAGAAAGGAAATTAATTTCTGCGTTGAATAAGACCGAGATCGTGAAAATCGCTGCAAAATTGATGAAGATATGGCTGTTCAAAGCGATGCACCCCGTTTTGGGCTGATTTTGAGTTGCATACCTTGTTATATATATATTTGATAGTGAAATATATTTTTTTCAGAAAAGTTAATTTTTCGTTATAATATGATTATTTATCATTCAAAATGATGTTTTCACTAATTAATAGCATAGCCACACGCTAACCACCTGTGTGACATTCAGTTCATACATTTGCAAAAAAAAGAGAGTTTTATTGTATCTAAAACCTATGCTCAATCGTAGAATGACACGCTCTTTTCATTAATCGATACTAATTATATGATGTCTGTTGTAAATTCGATAGTTATTTGTTCTCGCTGAGCATCGTTATTTCTTTTAATTGTCGGCCATCTTGGATCACGTTAACAACATGTGTACAACGAACGTAAACTCGTATATGTACGACTACTTTCGCGAACCAATGGTTAAGTATGATGTCGTTCGGCCATTTTCACGGAACACCGCCGATCGCGATGCTGGTTATAGACGCTTGCATTACTGTCTATTCTGGGGCGTATGAAATTCCAACCATCGGAGCGACCTAGATCGGTCAGGGGCGATAATAATAGACAGGGATATAAAAACACGCATGAATAAATATTGCTTTCGGCTCTTTTGTCATCGTCGAAAAAAACGAAAATAAAAAAAATAAGTTTTCAGAAATCGCAATAAAATTTTTTGGGTCGGGGGGTTAAAAGCGGGTCGGTCGGTAAAGGGCAAACAAACTCAATTTTAATTTAGGCCCTACCTTGATTTTTTTATGAAATTCAATATTTAATGCAGTTTGTAAAGAACAAAAATTGTGAGTCAATGTTTTGTTAATCCATACAGATACCCGGTATAATAGGTGACATCAGGTGATTTATCAGTGAACTTGCAAAAGCAACTACTCTGTAGGAAATATCATAATGTTTATTTTGAGTCACCACTTCCGGATGTGTGTGGGGTTTTAAATATAAAGATGGCATTTAAATGACTGCACCTTAAACATTTGTTAGCAATTTCCCGCCTGTCAGTTGCTGTTATCTTTCATCTTCTTTTCAAAACTGACTTAAAAGGTAATAGCATGAAAATTTGTTAGATAAATTATTCTTTTGAATACAGGATGTATGCATATTTTTTTTATGAACAAAATACTTTAAAAATACAAGAGAAAGCTTTAATTGAAACATGATATTCATACAAGCCCAGCATATTTATTGACCATTATAAAAAATAATTTTTGTCTTGCAGTGTCAGCAAAAAATATTTCTTACTTAATATCATGAAAAGATTGACAGAATGTTTGTTTTTCTTGTAGACTGTTACCTGAACTTACATTATTTAATTACATTTTGGTGACTTAAAATTTTCAAAAGAATTAACGTTTTTAAGTTTGTTTTGTACATTCTGTCTGATATAAGTATTTTCAATGTAAAGAACATGTATATTACTGATTTCTTTTAGGATATATCATCAGTCTTACTCTTCACCACAAGCTAAAACAGCCAGTCAAACATACAGACATTTATTAAAAGTTTTTTTTTTTATAGACACCACCAAAAAAGTGTACAGACATGTTAAAAATATAAATTATTTGCATATTGCCCAGGCCAAAATTCAAAGAAAACATGCAGGTCATAATTAATTTCTCTGGTCAAGCCGGACGGAAAGGCAATTTTGCAAAGACTATTCTTCCTTACACAGACCTGGCTGGGTCTCTAAACACTATAAACTCCATAGCACAAGATATAGCAAATGTAACACCATGACAGGACAAATCAATATACATAATAAAATGTCCTTGATGCAGCCGCATATAAATGATGAACTAACAAATGATTAAACAATGCACATTTTTATACTGAAATTTGATGCGCAACTTCTTCCTTAGTTTGCCCTAAAGAATGTGCACCGCTGGTGCAAATGCATTTGGATTATGCACAGTCTGGATATTTTGTGAATACATGTTATGATCCGATTTTGAAACCATGGTAACCTTTTTGGTTGAGGCAGCAGACAGCCTTATTGATCACCATTACATAATAGTAGCGTCTGGGACAGGATTGGGCTTTATTTATTACTTTGGTCTGTGGTCCTCGGGAACTATGTAAGATGCTTCTTTGACCCATTTATGCCTAGTGGACTCTCCCACTCTTCTAAATTGGATGAATTTATTTCCAAAATTAGGGGTGTCAAGTATATTATTTCTATATTTAGAATATTCCATAAAGAAATTCATTTAAGCAAAACAGCGCAGACCCAGATGAGACGCCGCAGCGTCTCATCTGGGTCTACGCTGTTTGCAATGTCCTTTTTTCAGGACGCTAGGCATAAATGGGTCAATATGTTATTCTGCTCATAGGATCGGCATTTTGGTAAATCATAAGAAAATGACCAACATAGAATGTGAGCTGGAGCATTGCAAAACAAATTTATGCAAGAGTAATTACAACAAGCGTTGTGTTTGTGAAACACTATGTCCCCATATATTTGACCTTTGACCTTGACTTTTCACCACTCAAAATGTGCAGCTCCATGAGATACACATGCATGCCAAATATATGAAGTTGCAATCTTCAATATTGCATAAATTAAATGTTAAAGTTGGAGAAAACAAACAAACACACGAACCAACCAACAGACAGGGCAAAAACAAAATATGTCCCCCACTATAGTGGTGGGGGACATAAAAATATTTGCAATTAACAGAAGTTTAAATATATACTTCAACTTGAATTCAAATTTTCAAACTCAACTACTTGGTTTGATGTCAGTGAAAATGAAACACAAAAAGTCAAACTAATTTGCAAACTTTTGTGAAATTATGCTTCAAACATTTTGTTTCCCACAAAATAACTTAATAAAATAACACTGTATGGATCCACAAACATCAAACATTTCATTAACTATCTACATCTTCACTGACCGGTTGCTTATCTTCATGAAGAAAATAGCAACAATCAACAATGTAAACTGATGCAAGATTGCATGTGTGAGAGGGGGGGGGGGGGGGGGGGGGGTGGGGGGTGGGGGGGGGGGGGGCAAATTTCAAATTGCGCAGTCAGCATGATCATGCATTTATTGGAAAACACTGGGTAAATCTCTCTTACCAGAATAGCGGTGCAAATGTGGTATTGTTTTACAGAACTGCATCAATCAATGAAAACGCCTTTTATGCAATAAAGAATTTTGCAGAGCAACTGGTTGCTTTGCAGGAAAACCACATCAGCACCGAACCTTTTAATCGTTCCATATTGCATGTTGTCAAATCTAGGCTTAAATTGAACACTCTTGTTTCAATTGTAATGTGGCACCTGTTTGTTCATGTTGCAATTCTTAATGACACAATATTATGAACAATTATAATCACTACATCAACGTTTAGGGCCAATTTGGGGCCATAATAGAGCTTCCTTCCTTCATGTATTTCATATGATATAACTAACTGCCCTTATTAAAAAGATTTTCCCTCAAGATGACCAAGTTATCAATTTGCTTTATTTCATCGAAAGACAGCAGTCATTGAATTTTTCCTTCCTTATAAAGCACCGCAAAACAGCACTTAACATATGGGGAAAAAAACTAAAAAATTTCAAATTGCTGTCCAAAAAAATCCGAATTTAAGGTTTCCCCAATGTTCTTTTATAATTAATAAAAAAGTAAAATATTGTTAATTTCCTATCGCTTGCACCTAAGTAAACAAAATATTGACAACTTGAGTTATCAAATGTAAAGTAAAGGTAAGAACAAATTAAATACACCAATTTTCCAATCTGAAGACTTCACAACATGATTTTTCCCAATTTCTGTTGTTTCTGAGATTATTGTGCCCAATTTGGCTGGAACAGTCACTTTTCCGAATTAAGCAAAAAAAATATCGCCGTAACCATAAGATGGCCTGATTGGATGTAACCTTGACCTTCCTTATGAATCTTTGGTTTTACCTTTAAATGCTGTCTTGTTACCCTTGAGTGCACGAATCACCTTGAAGGAATAAATGTTTTTTCAGCAAGCACCTTTGTTTATCATGAAAACATACTTTCACGAGGTGACTGAAGGCATTTCATTGCTGCATGCTTCAGTTTTGCAAAATGTCTTTTCCATGTAGATTTTTTTAAAGCCGAGTTGTTTTACTACTGATTACAGTTAAGGTTATTCTTCTTACAAGAGCTTACTTTTTTGTTTATCAGCTTATAGTACACAATGGAAGTATTTTATAAGTTAAAGCTTGTTGTTTCGTTCCTATTTCGAATCACTGAGTGAGCCAGTGGGTTTTTTTCACCACTGTGGGAATTGGGCCTGATTTGTTTTGCAAAAAAAAATGCTTCAAAATTGAAAAAACTAGTGTTTTCAGTATTATATATTCTAAGGTTGAACTAATATGGATGGGTGATGAACAAAATATTAAGATTTAAAAATAAACATTTTTTTGTTTGGAAATCTTCCTTTGGGAATTTTAGCTCCAATTTGGGAAAAATATATACTCTGTTCTATTGGGAATGGGGCCGAGTACCGGACCTGATTTTTAACCCTTTCAGTGCGGGAACCGAATTTTGAAAGCCTTTGCAAACAGTTTGGATTCAGATGAGAGTCTCATCAGGATCCAAACTGTTTGCTATTCTGATAATATTCTTTGAAAAAAATCGAAGAAAATGCTAATTAAGGAAAGTCAGCCGACTACATTTTAGCAGACGACAAATTTCCCAGCATGCAAAGGGTTAAAGGGTTAAAGAAAAAAAACACTGCCAGTCATTACCTCATTGATGTGTTTGTACGTCTTAATGAGATCCACGCTCAGTTTGCGCAGTGGACCGCCTGTCGCGTCGCGGAAGTTCGTCGGTATGCGATTCTGCATGGCCGCCATGTCCTGCTGCTGTTGCAGGGAGTCGGTCATGATGATCAGCTGATCTGTGTCCACTAGTCGCCCGTAAACCATCGGTACATGGCGACTTTTTGACAGCTGGCCTGAAGGAACAAAATAAGTTTGTGAATGCTTTTGATGATCATTGTATACAGCTCTAAATACTATTGTAATATTTCCACTTGTCGGGGCTAAACCATCAGTGTACAATGACTTTTTTACAGCTGGCCTGAAAATAAAGTAATTTGTTCTGAAGATTGTTATTTATAACTCTTGCTTAAAACTTTTAAATAATTCCACTAGTTGCCCGTAAACCAATTGTATGTGGAGACTTTTTGACAGCTGGCCTGAAGAGGAAAAAGGACGAAGCTAGTCATTTGTGCTGATGATCGTTATTTGTAGCTCTTATATTGTTGTTTTTTATAATATAGTTAAACTGATACATAGAGACTTATGACAGACGGTTAGGAGAAAAAATACTTGAAGCAGCCTTGGACGTTACCCACTCAACCGTCTACCGAGTCTAGTGATTTTTGCGTCGGTCGAGCGAAAATTCTAAGCCGGTAGCCCGATTGGTCGAATGCATTTTTTCCGTGTCCGAACTTTGTAACATGTCCGAAATAGATTAAAATAGAAGCTTATTCAAAACTACATTTGTTATTTCCCTTGAGCAATCATTGATTAGACGCTAATTGAACAGTGTTGTAAGTCAATCTCGCGAGACTCTATTATTATTACTGGGGGGAAAACTCGCAGCGATAAATTTGTTTTAATGTATTTTCTGCGATTTTTGAGGGCACTAGGCAAAAACATCAACTGCATAATGACAATGAAGGTTGCAACAAAAATTATGAACAGTCAAAGAAATGAAAATTCCAACCGTTACGGAAAAATAATCGGCCATGGCTTTGTTTTGTATTGCCAATGCCTATTGCCTTGGGGACTTTGATTCTGAGCCAGCAATTCTGACTGGCTGGTAAGTGCATTTCATACGTAATGTTAAAAAAATACAGCGTGCAATTAAATATCATGCTCTAACTTACAAGTATAGTTTTTAACAGATAAAAATCTGTCAAGGAATGAATTCTGACATTAAATTCAAATGTGTCATCATACGGCATTTTAGATGCTGGTACAATTGGCGACAAAACAGATGTGGCTTAGGCAATGGAACTACTGCTACAAATATTGTTTCAGATTAAGAATACTCAGAAGTTAGGGCAGAAAGGTTACCTTCTTATTCTACTTCTTATGCACAGGTATTATTGCTAGTTTGACATTGCATTTACTTTTTTTCAGATATTTGAGTGGAAAATTCATATCATGTTATAACATTGTTTTTGTTTTCAGACCGCCTTTAAGAGCATGTCAGACCTTGATTTCGGTGACAGGATCATGATGGAATGGAGATGTCTGGAGACCTTGTGTTACATTTTTTTTGTCATACATTAAATGTTAATAAAACAGAATCAAGTGTTTATTTGTGTAATCATTATTGTTTTATGTTTGTTCAAACAGTTCAATACAAACATAGTTACAAATGTAACAGAATTTCAACTTATATTTCGGGCTAGTTGAAATTGTTTTGGGCTAGTGAAATTTCCACGCTGGTAGCCCGGCTGGGCTAGTGCCTACCAAAAATTAATGCCAAGACTGTTGAAGAAGCTAGCTTTTTGTTATGATGGTAATACAATTATGAACTGCTATGAAAAAATTTGGATTACTGAATGAGCATGGTGTGTTCCCAAATTAGCCTGTGCAGTACGCACATCAGGGACAACACTTCACTACTCAACTACAAAATGCTTCAGCTACTGGTATGGTATCGAAATAAACCAAAATTTGTATCTTTTACTAATTAAGTTTGCAAATGAGGATGAACAATCTTAGTATTGACCCTTTTAAACTTTTACATACGTTTTAGAAAAATGTCAAATAAGATTTTCAACAAACTTAACTAATATTCTTTTAAGATATACCATAAAAAGAATTTTGATATTTAAAATTATGTAGTTAGTTTTAAAATATTAATTGTTAGTGTTGCATTTAAAAGGGTCACATAATTATAACAATTAATGAGAAATAATAATTGTGTAAATCTTTTCAATAATTAAAATTAAGAAATCATTTTGGCAAATCAATTTCTCCACCCAGCACAAATCTTCATAAATATAACCTTGGTGTACTTCATGCCAGGATATAAACCCAGACACAATAAAATAAATAAGTGAATGAACCCTGCAGCTATTTACCATAATACAAGATTGGGCAAGCCACTGTTATCTTGTGTCAGCTGATCATAATGTTAGCTTTCAAATCTACATACTTATCTACCCAGATATACAACTATTAATAGATCATCTGCAGGGTAGATTGCTGACTGGCTATAGGCTAAGACTTATGAAACAGTTCTATAAGGAGTTTACAGAGGAATTTAATTGAAATCTGGAGTTTTACAGTGTTGCTGTTTTTTATGTAATATTTGGGGCAAATATTTGGCCCTTGAATAGCTCTATTAGTTGAATCCTAGTAAATATTGTATTGAAAACATTTCATTCCAAAGTTTTCAGTATTTGATGGCAGAAAAGACACTGCAGAGTTTTCCCTAAGAACCGGCCGCCGGCCAAATTGACCGGTTCAATCGATTTTCTGGCCGGTTCAAATGCTGGTAACAAAAAAAAATAATGAGAGGTTTTGCAACTTTGATCGATGTAATTGTTAAAGTTAAAAAAAGACGAAATTAAACAAGCGAAAACATCGATTTAACATCGTTTTGTTTATGTTCTTTATACTTCCGTGTGTACGTTTTACCGAACAAGTATAATTTATAACGCCGCTTCTCATTGGCTGATTATTTTGTGTACGCAAATAACTACAAAACGGCGCTTCTCATTGGCTGATTATTTTGAGTACGCAAATAACTACAAAAATCGTAACCACATGGTTTTCTCAAAATGAAACGAACCCTGAGAGATTTTTTCAGTGTGACAGCGCCTTCAAAACGTCAGAAAGGTTTGTATTGATGAAAATCTCGATGAAAATGCATGAAAGAAATTACAGATGTTTTTCAATGATATGGTTCTTTATCAACAGTTCATTCCACCAAGCTTTGTCAAAGAACTCATGAACTGGCTTTGGCATAACCAGTAGCTTAGTTATTGACTTGTTTCAAAATTCATCGCACACTATGCACAGTATAATTATTTGGCACTCCCCTCACAAATTTTTTTAAAAAATTAGAAAAATTCCATAAGTGATACACAAAAAAACAAGTAATTTTCATCTCTAAAATTTCTGTCCAAACCCCCCCAAAATGCACCATTTTGCGTCTAGATTTTCAAAATTTTTCGGGGGGCATGCCCCCGGACCCCCCTAGCAGGAGTGCCTTGCTTGGCCGGTTCAAATTTTTATTTGGCCTGTTCAAATAAAAGGAAGGGAAAACCCTGCAGAAATGACTACACAAATTGCCCCATTAAAGTTAACACAACAATAATTTTCCCTAAGGGCCCCAGTCTACATTACAAAAATTGGAAAACCAAAACAGTGTCAAACGTTTTGAAAACTATCTAAAGCCTATAAGTTGGGTTCTACTAAACTACTTGCAATAGAGAGCGGACACCATGCTCAATGTGTTAAACGTACTAAGTGACCTGGTGACCTAGTTTTTGACCCGGCAAGGCTCATGTTGGAATTTGGCCTTAAGACCAAGTTTGGTGAAGATCGGATGAAAACTACTTGAATAAGAGAGCGGACAAAATGCTAAATGTTTAAAACGCATTAAGTGACCCCGTGACCTAGTTTTTGACCCGGCGAGGCCCATGTTCGAACTTGGCCTTAAGATCATCTAGATACAACTTTTGATCAAGTTTGGTGAAGATCGGATGAAAACTTCTTGAATTAGAGAGCGGACAACATGCTGAATGTTTAAAACGCACTTAGTGCCCCCTTGACCTAGTTTATGACACGACAAGGCCCATGTTCAAACTTGGCCTAGACATCATGTAGATACAACTTCTGACCAAGTTTGGTGAAGATCGGATAAAAACTACTTGAACTAGAAATGGCGCGGCAGAGGCCGACGCGTATCCCCACGCCGCATGTTTGACCCAAGGGCGCCCCAGGGTTGATCATGGGGCCATGCATAGTTGAGATTGACTGTATTGTCATAAGAGAAGTTCAGTATCAATTAGAAGTGAATGGGTGTAAAAATAAAGAAGTTATAGTAAAAGGCAATTTTGGGAGGGTGTGGCCTATGTGGGCGGGGTGCCCCAGGGTTGGTAATGGGGCCATGCATAGTTGAGATTGACCGTATTGTCATAAGAGAGGTTCAGTATCAATTTGAAGTGAATCAGTGTATTAATGAAGAAATTATAGTAAAAGGCAATTTTGGGCGGGTGTGGTCTATGTGGGCGTGGCGCCCCAGGGTTGGCAACGGGGCCATGCATAGTTGAGTTTGACCGTTTTGTCATAAGAGAGGTTCAGTATCAATTTGAAGTGAATCAGTGTAGAAATGAAGAAGTTAATGTAAAATAACCTAAATTTTTTTATAGTAAATGGATTTTTTTGGTGGGTGTGGCCTATGTGGGCGGGCGCCCCAGGGTTGGGATTGGGGCCATGCATAGTTGAGATTGACCCTAATGTCATAACAAAAGTTCAGTATCAATTTGAAGTGAATCCGTGTAGAAATGAAAAAATTATAGTAAATGGAAATTTTTGGTGGGTGTGGCCTATGTGGGCGGGGCGCCCCAGGGTTGGGAATGGGGCCATGCATGGTTGAGATTGACCGTATTGTCATAGGTGAGGTCCAGTATCAATTTGAAGTGAATCGGTGTAGAAATAAAGAAGTAAATGTAAAATAACCTAAAAAAATGAGTGATAATTTATGACGCGGCCCCACCCCAACCCCTATAACTTTTGACCCAGGGGTCAGATCAAAATTCCAAATAGTGCACCGTCGCACATATGCTCATAGCTACCATGTGTGTAAATTTCAAGGTTCTAGTGCTTTTAGTGTAGGAGGAGATAGTGGCCAGGACGGACGGACGGACAGACGGACGGACGGACGGCGGAGATCACCACAATATCCCCACCTTTTTTTCAAAAAGCGTGGGGATAATTAGAGAGCGGGCACTTGATACGGACCGACAGACAGACCGACAGACAAGCTCACTCCTATATATCCCCTAAACTTTGTTTGTGGGGGTATAACTAATATGTATCACACTGTATTGAAGTTTGTATTGAAATTGTTATACATATCTGTTTTCTGAAAAACCAATGCAAGATTCAACATGATTTTAACTGCATTTGTTCCCTATTGAAATTACAAAGTTTTTAAGCAAGGAATTAAAATGACCTTTTGTTTAACATTAACTTCGCTAAAATGAAAACAACATAAGAAGAGTTTTACCATTACAAGTTTTTCAAGGAGAACACTAATATATATCCCTCAATTTTCAATACGCAAAATGTCTGTCGAACACAAGTTAAATGTAAACAAAGAAAGAACTTTGGGTAAACATTAGATTAAACAGTACATTGGTATTTTTGGCAATGGACATTTAAATCTCCACATTATGCATAATGTGTTGGAAGTGCCAACATGAAAAGAAATCGTCTATTTTGTTGGCCCAAACTCAAGCCACATTAAACGCTTGTCTGGGTGGGACAGACAAGTTTTTAATGATGTATTTGGCGTGTAGGTGAAACCTTAAAGCAGAAAAGGTTAACACCTTATTTCACTTTTTTTTTAAAGGAAATTCTCAATTATAAACTCAACTGGCATTATTTATTTTAAAAAGAAGAATATTGAATCAGAAATTCTTAACAACAATTATGTCATCCTACAATATTATCCATTCTTTATCATAACCCCTGTCAATTTATTGCTTGCCTATGTTAGACTCAGAACAATATAACATTATGATTCAGCACAAGTGTTGATTCATTTGAATTACGAAGCTGTACTGTAGCTAAAATCCTGCCAATTCCAACAGACTCTTGCTAGTCAACTTAAATGTCATGAAATATAATGTGAGTGAACAAATGTAAATTAAAACAACCATACGATGACATATGAACACACAATTTCAAAAGCTGCAGTAGGAAGAAAAAGAAACAATACATATGCCACGCCCCCTTTTTTGAAATACCTGTTCGTTCTGTTTGCAAGTGAAGACCGCACATGGATTGAACCATGTGATTGTAACCGTTACCGTCTTTATGATTCCCAAAATAAGTACCACCCTGTGTATGCAGCATTGAATTAAAGTCTCAAACACTTGCACTGCACTTGTTCCGACAGATTTTTCCGAAATTGCTTTGCCAAGAAACGTTTGTGTTCCATGCATTCATCAATTAAATAAATCCAACATGAAATTAACATATATACAATAAACTTGTTTTAGAATCTATAACTTTATGAAAAGAAATCCGATTCCCTCCTTGTGTTGTCTATGTTTTAACTTGAAATCAACTCACTGTGGATTTAAAAGGTCACATGCTTAGAAAAAATACAGGAAGTGAAGCATTCAAGACAGGTATGTTCATGTATTAACTTCTGGTAATCTAAAAATAGATCAAATATTTTCCCATACTTCACAGAAAGTCACAAAATGTCATTCTGAATGAGCACTAGTTCCTTTCACAGAGTCCACAAATTGAATAATTCCACAAATCAATAAGTGAAAGCACCACCATCCCAGGTTCATCCACTATTAATGAAGTTTTCATTCATTAATTGAACCATCTGTTTCTATCTGTACAATTATCCATTGAATTCAATTTCAATCAAACAATGTTAAAGGATAAGTGCATTGCAGGGCATGAGAATCCAGTATACATCAACCACTTATCCCTCATAAAGAGCATCACTGTTTTATCCGATTTCACACATTGATAAATAATTGACAGCAAAACAATAAAGCTGTCATACTTTCGTCAGAAGTATGGGCAGCCATGCTTGATTTAACCAGCTGTGTTTTCATCATGTGACCATAATTATCATATATGCCTGGAGCATGTTATAACCATTGAACCAGAGCTCAACCAATCAAAATCGTGCTTCAGCTACAACCCAACCAATCAGAAACGAGTACTGACTATCTTTACCTAGCTTGTTGCTGTGCAGCAATTCTATTTATAGCGCAGAGTAGCATTAAATTAGGCCAGAGAGACCAGACAGATATTATGGGAGTTTTGAGGCCAATTCGCCCTGTTAATTACTAGGCTAGGGGCCTCAACTGACCCCTCTTTGGGTCAAAACAAGGCCACAAGCGAAACAATACACTGTAAAAAGCAAATAAATTCTTTACTAAACAGGCATAGGTATAGAGGTGAACAGTACATTTTGGTGGATTATTTATAGATGTAAAGACCCAATGAAATTATTGCAAATACAGTCTAGCAAGATATACATTTTTTGAATCAAATTCTTTGCATGCTTTTAAAAACCACATTTCATGGATGAAGGGAAAGTTATGGAGTACAACATTTTGATAGGTCAGATTTAGCAATATATTACAGGGGAAGTTATTTTTAATGTTCGGTTGCTGAGGTAAAGATTTTGATAGTTTTTTTTTTAAAACAATTGTTACCACCAAAGAATAGATCCCAATGGAAATCAAAAAAAAAAATTTGTATGCTCTTGTATTTAAAATGATGTTTTCGTGGAGATATCAAAGTTTAAACACAATTGTGTATTTAATGGGTTTTTTTTTGGTTAACTTTGTTTAGCTTGCCCCATCCGAATTATAAACAACTTGTAAGTGACTTATCACTCAAGATAAGCTTAATGCAATAGAAAAGAATCTTTTAGTCAAAATATTGTTTACAAGTTCTCATTTTGTTGCAGTCTATAATATAATCAAAGCTTTTAATTTTAGTTACACTTACATTTTTTTAACCTTTTTTTTTACAATCACTAATAATGATTAAATATAATCATATCATTTTTTATCAAAATGCGAAATTGCTAAACACAGAGGTGTCAATTTTCAGGATTATTCCTGAATTCAGGATTTAAGCCCTCAAGGAAAACTTTTGATATTGATATAAATCAGAGGATTGTTTTGGTTATTTTAAGCATTCTTGTCACAAAATGTCACTCTTAAACACAAATTATTGACCTTTGGCATATTGTTTACAAAGGAAACATAATTTAATGAATCATTAAAACTCTTTTGACTCTGGTCCCCAAATTCTAGGATGATTTTCAGGATTTTAGATTTCGGTAAATTGACACCCCTGTAAACATTTATGCCCTGCATTTTTAACACAACAAAAAAAAATGTTGCGCGGTGCTGTAAAATTAATGTTATTCTTCACAAAATATAGTGTACAGTCACAATTGCAGAATATGTTGTACCACCATCACAACTGGTAAGCTTGCCTAAGTTACAAAACAATAATTTATCAATATTTTTTTGCATTCATAATTATATCAATTAAACATTCCTTGCACTAATGTTAACTAATATAACTAGTTTACTGATTATTATTTTAATATAATACATAATTATGTATTAGTTGAATTCTTCACTTGTACTTTCTCAATCAATCCAGTGGCTAGAACCCCCCACCCCACAACACCCCACCAACAACTACAATACAAAACAACAGCAACAACAACCCATGAAACAACCACAATACAACAACAACTAGAAATCTTCAAACATAAGATGCGGCCCAAGACTGTCCTTACTTCAGACAAATAAATTTAGCAGACCGCAGGCGTAGATATTTACAAGGGAGGACAGGAAATCAATTCGTCTAGACCACAAAAAGTGAAAAGATCACCAGACCAATTTCCAATGCTTCTATATGGCAGTAAATAACACTCCGACTACTTTACTGTCCTCATCTTTCGGTTCATCCCAATCATTGCTAGATTTCCCCCACCTTGTTGGGATCCTGGGTAACGGACCAAAAGAAGCTAGGTTATTCACTGATAATAAATACAAATTACCCGCATCAGAAAAAGGAAGGATGCAACATTCTTGGGCTTTTTTCGAGAGTTAATTACCTTCAGACTACCAGCCAATAATAAATCACAATTATGCAGTCGCATGAACAGGGATATTTTTGGAAACATGCATCCAAAATATCACTCATAAACCTTCCATTAAAACATACCTTACCGTCACAAATCAATACTGTCAGGTTTCTGTAAAATGACTTTATTCTTATCCCTTTGCATGCTGGGAAATTTGTCGTCTGCTAAAATGTCGTCTGCTGAATTAGTAAAATAAGAATTTTCTTCATTTTTTTCTCAAAGAATACTATCAGAATAGCAAACAGTTTGGATCCAGATGAGACGCCACGTTCTGTGGCGTCTCATCTGGATCCAAACTGTTTGCAAAGGCCTTCAAAATTCCGTTCCCGCACTGTAAGGGTTAAGCATCATTCCTAAAAATCAACAATTTCCTTAGACATGAACATTTCAGGACACAAACTGATCTAACTATAGTAAATGTAATACAAAAATGCATAATTATTATATATTTTATGAGTAAGATTGTTTTTCACCTGATAATAATTTACATCCGACTTATTGGCTTTCTTTTCAATGAAAATTTCTTTTGCAATGTTACCTGTCTTGATTACAAAAGATACTTTTGAAATCTCAATGAACAAAAATATATCAATAAATCGATCCACTAGAATGGCAGAACAATCATCAATGAAAGCTAAGAAGACCTAGATCGTAAGATCTCCCATTAGGAACATTATTAATATCATCCATAATTAACCCTTTGCATGCTGGGAAATTTGTCGTCTGCTAAAATGTTGTCTGCAGAATTTCTAAAATTAGCATTTTCTTCTATTTTTTTCAAAGAATACTATCATAATAGCAAACAGTTTGGATCCTGATGAGACCCCACGTTCTGTGGCGTCTCATCGGGATCCAAACTGTTTGCAAAGGCCTTTAAAATTCGGTTCCCGCACGGAAAGGGTTAATAATCAAAGCAGGGCTGAGACCATAGGATTTCATTAATAAAACTGATGGTCGTCACCAAGCATCGAAATTCACGACAAACGTTAAAACGTCAGTTTCATAATCACTCCACATGAAATCAGCCACCCACATTGCTGTTACAACTCGCGAGTAGGCGAGTAGCTGGTAGGAGCATTCCATCGATTGCTGCTCTCAATTAACCACTCAAGTTCGCGTCCTATAAGATCAACTTACAGCATCGATTCCATGTTTGCCGATGCTTCAATATACATGTTTTACCAGCTGCACAGTGCATAACTGCAAAAATCAATCTTCAGTATAGCAGTTAACCTTTATCAAAGGAGTGCCACGCAAAATGAAGAACATGTTTTTATAGATCATTAGAGAGCAGCAGAAAAAGGTCTTTCTGATCATGAAAAGTTGTTGCTGACTGTTTGTGTTGGCATTTTCTCTTTTGAATCAAAGGTCAATGCAATTAAGGGTAGATCAGAAGAATTTATAATTTTATGTGCATAGTTATACAATTTCTGATTCTTTCACTTTAATAAAGATTGAGTCAAATGTTAACAAAAGGTCACAAACCCTTGAATTCTTGCATTCAATACAACTGATTAAAAAAAAAAAATATTATAATGTAAATTTAGTGATTTTTTTTGTTGTTTAAAGAAGATTTTTAGCGAAAACTTGAAGGCTTGAACTTGAACTAAAATCAAAAAGAAAAGGAAACTAGTTCTAACATTATTATATTATTCAATACTTAAAATTTTATAGCACTGACATCTTTTGTTGAAAGCAGTGGAATGTGAAAATCATTATTTTGTGCAGTTTATACATTTTAAATATAAACATTTGAAGAGTGTTGTTTTTTTGGTCAAATGTTGATCTAAAAGTGACTTGATTAATTATCCCCTGCCATAGACGGGGGATATTGTTCCGGAGCCATATCTTGGAAGTGCTTTAGCGGATTTCATTGAAACTTGGTATGAGTATATATATGGATAAGAGAATGATGCACACCAAATGGCATTCTCTGATTGTACAAACGGAGTTATGGCCATTTGTATCTTGAAAAAATGCTTTTGTGTGTGTGTCCGGAGCCATATCTTGGAAGTGCTTTGGCGGATTTCATTGAAACTTGGTATGGGTATGTATATCAATTAGAGGATGATGCACGCCAAATGGCATTGTACACCATCTGTTAATAACGGAGTTATGGCCCTTTGTATCTTGAAAAAATGCTATTGTGTCCAGAAGCATATTGGCGGGGGATATCAATTCAATGAATTTGCTTGTTAATGCGTTATAGTTAAGTTTTTAAGTTCTTAGATAATTTTCATATTTTATATTGCAAAAATGTAATTAATTAATATGTTTACGAACAAATCATTAATGTTTTGCGATAGTCTTTAAGTAACATAAATACGCAAAATCAACAAATATTGTGCAAAATATTTCGTAACGTTAACCCATATAATCAGTTTCCTTATAGCAATAAATAAATTTCAACACTAAATGTATATGTAGTATGGCAACGTATATTTTAACGAGATTTTAAATGCTTTTTTTTTATTTTGCATGGCACAATATATTCCATTTTAATTTCCAGCAACAATATCTTTGCATACGACACACAAACACTAATATGGTACAAGAACAAAATAGCATTTTGTATTTTGCCATACTGTGAAAAAGTCTCCACAAGCAAATATTTAATATTTTCCAAATAAGGTATCTACTGCCCCAGCTACCCCCCCCCCCCCCCCTTAACTCTGTGCTGACTAGTCTGCAGCAACTGCTGTACACCAGTTGATGCTTCTGTTCAGAAGACTTAATTGGAAAAGGTTTTAACAGTCATTCCACAAATTAGCTTTGTCATTCTCTCTATCACAGTTATTCAATGTACTTTTGATCCTTAGCAACCAATACAGCATTCTAGCATTCTTGGCATCATTGGATATGAAACTATGCTTAATGATTCTTATTATTCTATTATCTTACTGATAATTTGCGTATCACTTTCTCACTGGGATTCTCCCCTTCTTATAGCTGTGGAATTCACACTTTGACCCTTTACCACTTTAGTGACTTAGATACGTATGTTCACGCATTTGTAGTCTCGTAGAAAGTTATATTTAAATAAATACCTTTCTTACCTACCTAGATTCAAGTTTTTAAGGCTGTATTTCCAACCGTACGTTACTGATGAGCAGCAAACAGCATAAAGCCTGAACAGTTGCATGTTTTGATGATTTAAAAACTTACGAATTTTAAAGCGTTACAAACTTTATTCTTGATTTTTTTAGGTGCAAATTTTAATGAATGGCATTCCACTATTTTTTGCAGCACCCTATACAATCAGTAATTTTCATCTTCAACATAATTTATATCGGTATTACTTGTAAATATTAGTATAAGTACTGATAAGTGCGATAATCGATTACATTGGACCCCCATCCTTAAACAAAGTCTCAACATCAAAGCGAAAACGCATACTAATACGATAAAGAGGGTAAAACCACTGTATCTGCAGTGACACTGCAATATCACATACAACACTTTCACTCTTAACTTGGCATGTATCATAATATCTGTGGTCAGGCATGTAATTAACCTCATTAAGATATTGCTATAAATATGCAACACTTTCCTTGTTACCTAATGGATACTTTAGATATCCTACTGACCTCTGTGACCTACTTTCATCGCAGTATTTACATCGCAGTGTACTTTTGGACTGTGTAATATGATTAACAGTTACAAATGTCATCAATAAAGATTCAATGACTAGAGCGTTTTATTTGATGAACAATCCTATTGGTTTGCAAGAGTCTTTCTGTTCATTACTGATAGTTTATCTTCTTAGTTATTTTAACACTTAAGGTTGGCTCTATAAATTTGCCTGCATTTTCAAAAGCACCAAAGCCTGCGAAATCAGACTCTAGGTGTCAAAAATTCATTTTTGACTTATTAACCGACCAGCGTGTAAAAATAACGTTCACAATCAGGTTTTTTCCCTTGTTAGAGAATGGCCACAAAATTCGCAACTCAAATTTTCACAATTTAAAAAAGTTTGTGACGCAAATTTTCACAATTTTGAACAGTTCTGGACTCTCTTTTTTCACACAATAAAAAACCCCCCTTTTTTTCACAATGCTGATTCACAAAGATGGGGAATAAAGCCCTGACTGTACAGTACCGTACTGTTGTGACTAAATTATTGAGTGAAGACTTTTTGTCTCTCACTCAGGAGTAACAAATAAGGCCCAACAGACATTCTGTGTCCTTTTGAGAACAATATAAAAATGAAAGTGTTTTTTTATTGCAGTCTGTTTGTTGTTTACTGTTGTATCCCTGCTTAAGTCATTAAGAAAACAAGAACAAAATAAAAATCACACAAAAATAATTATTTATGATAGACAAATTACTTAACTTCTCTTAATGTTTTAAGTTCAGAACGGGTTATTATTAATACATTTGTTTTAATTTTATTGAATATTGCAGCAGGGAGCCACAGGGATAGAAACTAACATTTTACCATGGTCGCCCATGGACTATGGGCGTATGGACCAAAGCTTTTATATTCTATTCTAAACTGTTTTTTTCCTTCTTTATTAAGTTCTGGAAAATGGCACATTCCCAATTGTGAACAAGAGTGCCAAACTGTCACAAGATACGCCCGTTTGAAGGCTTTGGACAACTTGATAACTTTAGCATGACCAATATTTGAACTTGACCTACATATCATCTAGACACAACTTCTGACCAAATTTGGTGAAGATCGGATGAAAACTACTTCAATTATAGAGCAGACACCATGCTAAATGCTTGAAATGCGTTAAGTGACCTCATGACATAGTTTTTGACCCTGCATGACCCATATTTGAACTTGACCTAGATATCATTTAAACACAACTTCTGACCAAATTTGGTGAAGATCTGATGAAAACTACTTCAATAAGAGAGCGGACACCATGCTGAATCCTTGAAATGACTAAGTGATCCCATGACCTAGTTTTTGACCCGGCATGACCCATATTCGAACTGGACCTAGATTTTGTCTAGATACAACTTCTGACCAAGTTTGGTGAAGATTGGATTAAAACTACTTCAATAAGAAACGGACACCAGGCTAAATCCTTAAAATGCACTAAGTGACCCCTTGACCTAGTTTTTGATCTGGCATGACCCATATTCGAACTTGACCTAGATATTGTTTAGAAACAACTTCTGACCAAGTTTGGAAAAGATCGGATTAAAACTACTTCAATAAGAGAGCGGACACCATGCTAAATCCTTGAAATGCACTAAGTGACCTCATGACCTAGTTTTTGACCTGGCATGACCCATATTCTAACTTGACCTAGATATTGTCTAGATACAACTTCTGACCAAATTTGGTGAAGATCGGATGAAAACTTCTTCAATTAGAGAGCGGACACCATGCTAAATCCTTGAAATGACTAAGTGACCCCATGACCTAGTTTTTGACCCGGCATGACCCATATTCGAACTGGACCTAGATATTGTTTAGATACAACTTCTGACCAAGTTTGGTGAAGATCAGATTAATACTACTTCAATAAGAGAGCGGACACCATGCTAAATCCTTGAAATGCACTAAGTGACCTCATGACCTAGTTTTTGACCTGGCATGACCCATATCCGAACTTGACCTAGATATTGTCTAGATACAACTTACAACCAAGTTTGGTGAAGATTGGATGAAAACTACTTCAATAAGAGAGCGAACACCATGCTTAATCCTTGAAATGCATTAAGTGATCCTCTGACCTAGTTTTTGACCTGGCATGACCCATATTCGAACTTGACCTAATTATTGTCTAGATACAACTTCTGACCAAGTTTGGTGAAGATCGGATGAAAACTACTTCAATAAGAGAGCGGACACCATGCTAAATCCTTGAAATGCACTAAGTGACCTCCTGACCTAGTTTTTGACCTGGCATGACCACTATTCAAACTTGACCTAGATATTGTCTAGATACAACTTCTGACCAAGTTTAGTGAAGATTGGATTAAAACTACTTCAATAAGAGAGTGGACACAATGCTAAATCCTTGAAATGAACTTAGTGACCTCCAGACCTAGTTTTTGACCTGGCATGACACATATTCGAACTTGACCTAGATATTGTCTAGATACAACTTCTGACCAAGTTTGGTGAAGATCGGATGAAAACTATTTCAATAAGAGAGCGGACACCATGCTTAATCCTTGAAATGCACCAAGTGATCCCATGACCTAGTTTTTGACCTGGCATAACCCATATTCGAACTTGACCTAGTTACTGTATTGTCTAGATACAACTTCTGACCAAGTTTGGTGAAGATCCGATGAAAACTACTTCAATTAGAGAGCGGACAGTGCTGTGGACACTGCCAGACTGCCGCCCGCCAAGGGTGAAACTATAATACGTCCTGTTTTGTAAAAACAGGCGTATAAAAAATACTAATTTCAAATTTAAGGTTTCAAAAAAAAAAAAAAAAATCCCAATTGGGCTGGTACCGGTACTTTTCCCAGTTTGGCAAAAAAAAAATTCGATCTGTTAGTAAAATATTCAGGTCATACCAATAAGCTTTTGTCGCTGCTCTCTTTTTTCTTTATGAACATTCAGTATTAAGCATTATTGTTCCAGCTGTGCAACCAACTATTTTAGTATGTTTAAATCTGCAATGAACAGCTTTAAAAACAAGGCCCATGTTCAAACTTGGCTTAGACATTATGCAGATACAACTTCTGACCAAGTTTGGTAAAGATCGGATGAAAACTAATTGAATAAGAGAGCAGACACGGACCGACCAACAGACCGACCGACAGACAAGCTCACTCCTATATCCCCCCCTTAACTTCGTTTAGTAGGGGTATAACAATATTCAATTATTCATCAAGGGTGTAAAAGATTTACAAACATTCCATGATGTTGAGCAAAATAAATGTATTCTTATATAGTTCAGTGAATTTTTTCCTTCTTTGTGAAGTACCAGTAATTTGAGTAAAAGGTGCTTTCCCAATTGAGAAAAATCAACAAAATTCCCGATTGTCATTTAAACATTTCCCAAAGGAAGGAAAATTGCGTCATTTTTAATCATCTGCAAGTAAACAAATAAAATGAGCACTTAAAACTTAATATTTCAAGAAGAAAGGACACGTAAAAGATTATTTTAAGTGGTTTGTGCACTTTATTACCAGGCAATTATTTAAATACCATTAAATCCCAATCTGAAGATTTCACGACACAAATTTGCCCAATATCAATATTTTTTGCGCTTATTTTTCCCGATTGGCTTCCACGAGGAACTGGTTCTTTTACACATTTGGAAAAAAATTGTTTAATTCACCTATTCTTATCGGCAACTGACTCAGTACCAATAACCAACTTACACACACTTGTCATGTAAGAGGGAAGGTAAACAACTCTGACCAAGTAACCTAGATTAGTAGCCTGGATTCTCAAATCTGATCACGTGAATTCCACTCAGTCTCTGGAAGGTATATTCCAATCTGACACTGATTTAATGTCTACAAGTCTTGACAATGGTAAGCAATAATGTTGCGCACATATAACAGGATCTTATACTTTTCATTATATGTACCATACAGTTACAAAAATGTGAGCCTTGCTCTGTGAAAACAGGGCTTAATGCATGTGCATTAGGTCAGTGCATAGTGTCATCAAAGATAAGCCTGTGCAGTCCACACAGGCTATTATAAGGGAGGACACTTTCACCTTTTATTGTATTTTTTTGTTTTGAGAAATTCTCTTCGTAGCAAAATATGGTTCACATGCAAATGTGTTGTCACTGATAAGCCTGTAAAGACTGCATTAACTCTTTGCATGCTGGGAAATTTGTCGTCTGCTAAAAAGTTGTCTGCTGAATTAGTAAAATAAGAATTTTCTTCATTTTTTTCTCAAAGAATACTATCAGAATAGCAAACAGTTTGGATCCAGATGAGACGCCACGTTCTGTGGCGTCTCATCTGGATCCAAACTGTTTGCAAAGGCCTTCAAATTTCGGTTCAAGCACTGAAAGAGTCAAACTCAGTTTTCCTAGATCAGGGCTCATCAATATACAATAGTATACTAAGTTACTAACGTTTAAGTTTCATTGACTGCAAGTATGCTTCCTGCTGGTGTTTTAGCCAGAGGGTTCGGTCCGTTACGGGCAAGGGGTCCTTTACACCCCCCGTCCCGGTTGGTTCAGTATCCACCATGCTGTGTTGTGGGGATTTACCACCACTCACCATTGGAACGATTCATTAAATTCAGTTTTCCACAAAAGTTACAACATCATCAACCAAAGAATGTAATTGTTAATGATAATTTGTTTTCTTGTCCAGTTTCAGACCATTGGAAAGATTTGTTTGGTCCAGTTTTTGAATTTAACAACAATACCAGCCAAAAATGAAATTGTTCTAGGAAATTTGTTTTGTCCAGTGTCAGGAAATTGGTAAGATTCTTTAATCCAGTTTTTTCCAACAACAGAAATTCCTATTGTTTATGAATCCTTGGCTGTCTAATGGTATTGCACCATGAGATAGTTATGTTTAATCCAATATTATAAAAAAATCAGAACACAAAACACTGATTGTTTACAGCCCAGTTGCTGGACAGTCTTTCAACTTTGATACCATTGTTATATCCAGATTTTCAAAAAAATACTAAGGAGTTGGTATACTTAAATATAGCACAAACTGGTCACTTCAAAGTTGTGAGGAAAATTGGACAACTTATAATCTTGTTAAGCACAGAAATATGACAGTCACAGAGCTATGTTATTCGGTCACTTTTCAACACATAATACTATGAACATGTACATCAATCCCTATAAAGATGTGAACTGATAATTGTTGTTGTGCAAAAGATTTCTGTATGTCTTCCTAGAAGTTGTCCAGCGCCACTCAACCACTTTTTTCAGAGAAACAGAGTCACATGAAAAATTATCCACACAGAGTGTTTTGTTTGTATTACTTATCTCCTTTGATGAAACATCTTTTAAAATTCACACACTTGCATAGCATGATAGAACTCCATCCAAAAAGATACAATAGAGAACTTGTGATTTCCAGTTTAATGATGTTCATGTATGATTCATCCATAGGCATAAGGTCTGGTCTTCTTTTTTTTAAATTCCAACGAAAGCAAAAACTTGTGAATCAGGTCCTCTCTTAAAAAATCAATATCAGTTGTTCATGGATGATTCACACCCAAATGTTTCCTTGTGACATCAATAAATATAAACTTGTGTACAAATGTTAAGCAGTTTTATCCTTAAAATCTGACACTACCTAATGGACAAAGGTCACTGTCTGACAGTTTTATACTTCATTACAGTCTAGTTGTTGGTGGTAGTCAAGAAATTCCAGGTATTTGGATGAAACATAACCTGTACAACAATAACACAGTCAGCTGTTTCCACGTGTGTAGTATACATGTATGAAGAGTCCCACACTTTTAGCGACAACACACTTTACAGTCATTTAGTTTAAATAGGTCCAGTATATACATGTTTTTTCTTAAACACCGACACCATTTCACAATGGAACAACTATTCACTGACCTACAACAGCAGAATTATTCATAACAACAGATGCCTGTGTGTCTAAAAATAGGCCCAGCATCCATTTTCACTAAGCCACCAATACAAATCCAAAAGTGTGTGGGTGTACCAGTACAACAATATACGAACATGAATATTACTCTCTCTGTTCACAACACACAAGAAAACAAATCCAGTGTTAAAACAACAGGCAACACTTCAGTAATATTCACAGAAGTTCTTATCCACGTTTAACAAGGAATCATGCAAGCACTTGCGAAATTATCACTTAAAACGTGAGCCATGTTAACCAAATATAGTAGCCCAAGCCTGTTATCACTTGCAGTGACAGATCTTAACAAGAGTGTATTATCTGGCCATTTAAACTTGCGCAATAACCATCTGAATGGGATAGCTAGGTACACACACTAGGCTGTCACACACAGCTAGACAGACCATGTAGCCTAAGGGACATTCCGCTATGTACATGAAAACGACCCCCACAACATCAATGTGTCAGTCCACAATCATCTTTATAAACCAGTGAAACACTCTTTGTAACCGCCAGTGTTTAAGGTCACTATATTATTCACTGCTAAATGACTCACTGGCTTAGCTAACATCTTGATCAGCTTTCTACTTTTCACAGACAATTCACGCCACAAAAATATACATAAGCATTAATTTTGTTGTATCTATTTTCACTTTCACAAATAGTTTTTTAACCAGATTTTTCTTTTATTCAAAGAATCAGTCTGGGTAGACACATCCACTTAACCCTATTAATAAATCCAACAGTTATCCCTCTAGGTACAAATGTTCTTACACAAAGAACAATAATAGCATGATTTTCATGAGGTGCACTCTGCATTACCTATAGCAGACTCAGGCTCCTTATTGACCAATCAGAGAAGGCCTTTCATGTGTCTACCAATTATTGACCAATCATCAGTCACCTTACAACAATAACTGTAGACTATCTGTCTAGTCACATAACTGAGCACATTTTAGGTCAGTCCAGACATATAGATGCAAGAAAAAGGCTTCCAGACAGTTAATTTGGAAGAGATATGTTCAGATGGCTTTTGATTTGTTTTTAAGCAACAAAGTAAGAGGGGATCTTGTTATCTATTTATCAAGTGATATTTTCTACATTTTCAGAAATTCATACAATGAACAAGAGATGTTTTTGTCAGAAACACAATGCCCCCTTCTGCGCCGCTTTGAAGCCATATATTTGACCTTTGACCTTGAAGGATGACCTTGACCTTTCATCACACAAAATGTGCAGCTCCATGAGATACACATGCATGTAAAACATCAAGTTGCTTTCTGAAGCGACATAAAAGTTATGAGCATTTTTCGAAACCAAATGCCAGACCTAAATGCAAAGTGTGACTGAAAGACAGACAGACAGACGGTCCGATCACTATACGCCTTCCTTCGGGGGCATAAAAATCTCAAAGCCTTGAATATATTATAAGCAGGAAAAGTACAAAGATAAAACTCTTATGGAACAAAACATGACTGTAGAATATATATTGATACACTTTGATTTTAGGTCAGAGCAAATGGAACATGGAGAGTAGAAAAAACGCATCTATATTATAAAACATACTTTTTACCTTATAGCACAATAAATACAAACAACTTACAATTTTTCAAAGCAATTATGGCCAAAATCGACACATGTGTGTTTAATAATTTCTTCATCATCAAAGTAAAATTTATGTTGGCTGTCTTTGGAAGTAAATGCAAAAAAAACTAATAATCATGTGTGGCAATGCTTTAAGCAGCGGACAGTCACACAGTCCTTATTTAGTACATGGGGAACTGACCAATTTACAAGTGAATTTAAATCTAGATTTAAGGCGACATGTTTTTCAAGTACGGGCTTTTTTCTGAAAATTGGACAAAAGAAAAGTAAATTTCAATGAATAATTAACCTGCGTTAATGTTTCTATATTTTTGTGGGTGCTTTTTGCTCTCTTTTCACTAACAAATAATGAAACTTAATTCCTCTTTTTTAAAAGCAAATAGCATGAATAATGTACGTCCGAGAGCTACACTTTTATTTATTCCATTGACAGCATGTTAATAATTTGTTTCTGTGTATGTTTATTTTATTAATGGTATGGAACTGTATTGTAAATCAAATCACATGCAGATATTAGGCCTTTGAAGTGAATTGAAAATGCCTGTGTTCCATTAAACATCATGTCAACATAAAAGCAGTTCACCAGATAAGCTGCGTATCTGCGTCTTTCACCCTATTAAAATGTTTAAAAACGCAAAGAAATACAATATCATGCGTATTGAAAACGCAACCAATTTGTTTTTTATGCAAATTCCTAAAATTCGATGCGTACAATAAAAAAGCCTCAATAGAAAATTCTTTGCTCATTTTCGGTATATCCTCTCAGGGTTTTTTTGGCCCGATTTTATAGCCGAAATTCGGCTATGTTCCCAATCCCAAAAAGTATACTTTTTTCCCAAAATGTGGCAAAAAATTCCCAATTTCCCAAAAAAAAAAAAATTTTTTTTTTTTTTTTTTTTTTTTTTTTTTCTTAGAAAGAAGTGTCTTATGCGTATTTTATCTCAATTTTAATTCAATTACATCTATCAAAGTATTTTATGATTTTGTTCTTTTAGTTTTAATGATTATGAAGTGTTATATCAAATTTAGTATTTCCCTAATTAGTGGACTTTTCGTGTGGAAAAAAAGGCTAATGAATTAATTTTCCCAATTTCATGAAAATGCCGATAAAAGTCCCAATTCCTAAGCCATGGGCTATCTTCCCAAAAAGTGGGAAAAAAAAACCTGCCTCTTTGCAATTATTAATTATCGTAATGCGAGGTCGCTTTTATTCAGCAAGCGTCTAGATGAAGGAGCAGGAAAACAGTCAAAGTTATTCAAACGCTTTGCGGACTAGATTTCAGAGTTAATTACAGCATCTGACCAAATTATTTATGACAAACATGCGTTTTCAATCTGATTTAATCCGTCGCTCATTGTGCAAGTGTTTGTAAAGCGTCTGTACTTTCAGTTTCTATAACGATGCGAAATAAAACTGTCTAAGAGAGGTTGAAAGACATCCGCGATTGTTGCGCCACAATATCAATCTATCGCAAACTTTTTAAACCAAGAAAGCAAGAGCCATTAAGTGACAAATTATTCGTGTTATCAATTTTTTCAAGTTTAAAGTTTATATTATGGACAGTATCAAGAATTAAAGATGTTATGAAACACCAGTTTATGACAGTTAATTATAATAGTTTACAGTTTTATTGAATCAATACAAGTGTGCAGCTTCAACAGAAGTAATCTGAATCTTAATTGATACGTTGAAGTGACCAAGATTGGCTTTTATTCAACGGGGAAAGCAGCAATGATTTTAAGCAGTGCTCCAGATAACATGCATAAAGGCGTAAAAACGAATTAAATTTCTTAAATAACGATTTAGATTTAAAATCTTTGCGTAAAGTTACGCATTGAAAAAATAAAACACGAAATCGAAATTTTCGAACGTGCGTATAACTACCAGTAGCAAATTATGTATGGTAAACATTTCATCCCGGTTCTGGCTTGTCTAGGTCACATAACCCCAAACCGGAACTCCTGTTTACAGGGTTACAGCAGTCAATTTGATATATAGCACACATTGTTCAGTGAATGCTGCCTAGGATTTGTAAAATAGAATGCAAATGGTATGTTTTGGTATTAATTTGAAGGTATATTTGTAAGCAATAAGAAAAAGAGCCATTTTTGTGCTCTACTTTTTCTGTTGATGGTTCCCGGCTTTGAAAGTAGGTCATACTATTTGAGTAAAAATGGTCGCCTCCACATGTGTCAAAACTGGTGTGCCTATTCTAAGGTAAATATTTTTAGTTACAACACATAGAATGTGATGGCACACATTTTTTCAAAGATTATACATTTATCTTTCCAAGGATGTATGATGATATAGTGGGTCATTGCTTGATCATGGTAAAAATTGATATCGAACTTCAACTATTTTATATGTAATATAGAAGGAAATTAATTGCGCATGCGTAACCTCTAGGCGCTCAATTAAAACTACAACTTTAAATCAACGTCACTCAAGCGTTTGCTGTGAGGAAGAGCCACACCTAAGAACGGTCGAAAGGCCAAACGGTCTCGATTCTGTTCTCCTAGATTTGCAGGCGAGTCATTACTGTTTATTGTACCTTTTTAATTACACTTATCGTAATTTTTATACACACGTAATATACTGTACTATACCTATTCAATATGCCATTAAAATTAAATGTTAAATATAGTTTTTGATATGACTTTAACGGCGACCAAAAGGCCATTATGACCTATATAAAGCCGAAGTGTGAGTGACCGTTTTACAGAAAAAATCTAAATGTCCGACTTAAGCGGTGTATTGAAGCGTGGAAGGCAAAAAAGCCATTTCAGTGTCAAAAGTCCTCGCTGCATGCATTTTTTCAATTAGATTCAAATACCCTAAGCATGGTTTTGTCAATAATTGATGAACTTATAAGCTCTTGCGTAAATGACTGCGAATCTAAAGCACTCAAAATTATTTTGTATTATATTGTAAAGAATCAATTTTATAAATAGGGGGTAAAATAAGAATTATTTTTTAAAATAGGGAGTAAATAAGAATTTGACCAAATTTTTATCTGGAGCTCTGATTTTAAGGTATGGATTTTTATAACTCATTTCACCCCTTTTCAAGACCGAAATCACCCTATGTTTTTAAATCAATGGGTGAAAACCCTATTTCCCAAATAATTATCCTGGGCACTGATAAAAGCAAGCCTTAAAGCCTTTATAAATTTCACAAATAAAGTTTAAAAAGCTCTCTTCATTACATAATACTAATCATGCATATATTCATACAGAATTTCCAAGATTTTTGCAATTGTGTTGATGTTGACAGTACGCAAAAGGTCACAATGACCTTTGTTTATGCCCGCTTGCTAACACATTAATCGAATAAAACGGAAACCAAATGCACATGATTGTCAATTTTAATTTGTGGAATGTACTCATCTAGTGACGACGTAGTGTGTTTTTCGATTTGAAAAAGCAGCACAATTTTTGAATATGGTAACAGTATATACACTAACGTCATTAGGAAAATAAAACCAATGGATTTTATTCAATAAAACAAGGTCCTGCAATATAAGAATCATTTTCGGATTTTCAAACTATTATTGGAAGAAAAGAATGGACGATATTTTGGAACAGCGCTTCCGTTAGTGGACGTCCGGGCGTAAATTACACCCGAAAGCGACAGTCGTACGTCCATTATGCAAATGGCGGAAGTCCTTTGGACATCCGATAATCCGCCTGTACGCTATTTTCTAATACACAACACATACCAATGTCAACAGTAAATCGTGTTATTCAGACTGTTAACTCCGCCTAAGAGCTACTGTTATCAATAAATTTCTCATTGAGTGGCCACTATTGATTTTTCCAGCTGTCAATCAAATTCTTCTTGGTAAGCGCATCAGCCAATCAGCGCTCAGGCAGCCAAATACATGCCGACCACTCGTGAAGCTGTATACAATAATATTAGCGACCTTTCAGGGGTTTTTTTTACTAAGAAAGTGACGCCGATATTCGGCGTCTTCCCCTACCAGAATTTTTCCTCTAAAAATACAATTTCCCCTCCAAAAATATAATTTTTTTCACCAAAATATAATATTTTACCCTCAAGGAAATGTTTTTTTTTCTTTTGGGAAGTCGACACTTATCCAATTTGTACCATGTACAACGATCTCGCTCTCTCTCTCTTCCGACGAACACTCAAATCTGGGAATCCCAGTGATTCTATATATAGCTCTAAAATTACGTCATGGAAACCGGGCAACTAATCGTATTAATCATGTGACTATTTTACTGGATTCCGGTCTTGCGCGAGAAGGATGTTTCGTCAATTAATTACCGGAAACCAGTCGAGTTTTCATCCGGGTTATGTGAAAGCCAAGATAAAAACGTTAAAACAGAAAAAAAGTCTCACAATTGGTGTTCATACACAAACAAAATAAAACGTTCGGACGCGGAAAAAATTAATTGCGTTGACGCATTTTTTAAGAATGAATCATCAAAAACCGTTGAAACCCAGCAGGATTCGGAGGTACATGTAATCAACATCGATTAATACTGTCGGATTATTGTGAAAGTAAAAGTAGACAATCGGCAGCTGCCGCACCTTTCCCTGCCAATACTGTAGCAGATCTAGATCGTCAACCCATTCATCATGAAATTGAGATCATAGTATTGACATCGTTCCCCGGCCCCAGTTGAAAACATTTCCCATTATTAGATCTACACCTGCAACTTTTTTAGGACTTTGACTTTAATATCATACTTGTTCATGTGTTTAAGAACAAAAAGGTCAGAGACATGCCTCTTTTTCTAAAAAAAACCTGAAGTCTGTAGGTGAGTTATAGACATTGAAATGAACAGTTTTTATTTTTTCCCCAAATATGTCTCTTTCGCGCTCGATTTTCCCCTTTAACCCAGCGTCCAGCGTCTTCCCCTTTTTCTAAAAAAAAACCCTGCCTTTGTGCTACAAACTTTTTATTCAGCAATCAAATATTTAAGTCTTCGCTTTCCCCGAGGAAGAATGACATGATGTTGTACATGAAGTCTAATTTTTGCATGATTTTCATCAGTACACACAATACACGAGGAATGTTTATTTGTTGGTAGAATTTTCTTAACTTTCCGTGAATAATAAAATCTGGAAATGATTTCGGATAACACGTTCAAAAATCAGCATTTGAAAATACTAAAATTTAATAATGTATTTTGTTATATCAACAGACATTAAACATAATGCAATAAGTAGTTAAATAACGTGTTTTGAGATTGCCAAAGTATGCATACATATTGGTCTAATGCATGAATGACCTGACAAATTTTATTGGAATGAAGTGTACTCTGTAAAATTTAAAGAAAGAAGCGTTTTTATACTCCGAAATTCGCTGTCACCTACACAAACCTTTCTGAAAGAAGTTACATGTAACTTTTTAAATTCAGTCGTTGATTTGTCGTAATTACTAAATATGACCAGTGCTCTATGCTCTCAAATCGCGTAACGTGATTAACGCATGTTCAAGGGGGGTTCCCCATCCCACAATTCAATTTGTATATGCACTTGCATAAATTGGCGGACATTTGCAGACGTCAATATTGGCCGTACTTTGGTTTTGAAAATAGCAATCGTAATAATACTGGATTATCGGGTAATGGATAGAATTGGAACATGAACGTATATTAAAATTCTGAAATAAAAGTGAGACTTCCAAATGTATGTCTGGGACGTCAAAAATTTTAAGCTTGGAAGTCAGGACTTCCAACTTTTAAAAGCTAACGGAAGCGCTGTTTTGGAATGACTGTTACTAAAGCAATTTCATGCTTCAGGATAATGCCAAGTTATTACTCCTTATTTTAATTATTAAACTTTAAAGGTAAATATATTTTTGAAGCAGCTTTGTCTTTGCTTGTAACTGATGGATCCTGTTTATTTTAGGAATAACATTTAAACAGTGATTATTATCCAGGGGAACAACTCTTGAATACAAATGTGTGTACTGTTATGAAAGGTTTTCTATCCTACAAAATCTATTAATGTATGACCAACAATACAAACATTATTAATTTTTGATGGTACATTACAATTTATATCATCAAGCAAATGCAACAAGGCCACTTCATTGATCAAAGCAGAACGTTCACCTTTCCACAGTTAACAATCAAAGGCCAAGGGCTTGATATGACTGTGTTGTCTAGACTTGTTGAAGTTGTTCTCTTGCAATTGTCAATTCATGGTTTTATTCTATCATATATACTAGTGGAAGGATGCGGCATTATTCAATTCAAAGCTAGTTTATAAACTAATATTTCAAATTTAGCTGCATCACTATGAATATGGACCCTACTCTTGGCATTTGATTTTCACTTTGCTGTCAAAACTACAACACAGCATTTCAATAACTTTGTAAACAATCGCCCCCAAAAAGTGTTTTCAAACTTGGCAAAAGATCACAATTACTGCATTTTCACACAGAATGTATTACCTTTATGTTCTACTCATGAAGCAGGTGTTAAATTGGCAGATTCTCCATAGAAACCGACGCTGATGTGACTTTTCCCCTCGATCCCAGCAACCAAATGGCGCGCAAACACGTCTTTTTGAAAATCCAAACACGCCGTGTCCGTTTCCCACTGTTATAACTTAAATTATATCATCGAACTGGTTTAGGTTACTTCCAAAAATGCCAAACATTATTAAATTTGAAAATGAAACGTTAAAAGTACACAAAATAAACAGAAACACGTGACGAAAATAACTTCGTAACTTTCCGGTCAGACAAGATGGAGGACAAGCCTCGACGAGACATGAACGCGCACTTTGCAACATGTTGCTATAGTGACGTCATCGGAGAGGCTACATACGGGAAAATCCAAACATGTCTCTTACTCGATCAGTATCTTTCTATTAAAATATTATAGAAGTATGAGGAAATTAAATATGAAAAACCTAAACAAAAAATGATGAAGGATTAAACCAGAACAGAATAATTGTAAAATAGAATTAATAAAGGAAATAAGTTAATTAAATGTATAACTTAGAAATACTATGTAGAAACAAATTAAATAATAATAATAATAATAATAATAATAATAATAATAATAATAATAATAATAATAATAATAATAAAATAATAATAATAATAATAATAATAAATAATAATAATAATAATAATAATAATAGCAATAATAATAATAATAATAATAATAATAATAATAATATAATAATAATAATAATAATACAAACAAGAACAAGAACAAGAACAATAATAATAGCAATAATAATAATAATAATAATAATAATAATAATAATAATAATAATAATAATAATAATACAAACAAGAACAAGAACAAGAACAATAATAATAATAAAAATAATTATAATTATAATAATAATAATAAACAAGAAATGTGTTTGTCAGAAACACTATGTCCCCTTCTGCGCCGCTTATACTTTTTTACCTTTGACCTTAAAGGATGACCTTGACCTTGACCTTCCACCACTCAAAATGTGCAGCTCCATGAGATACACATGCATGCCAAATATGAAGTTGCTATCTTCAATAATGCAAAAGTTATGGCAAATGTAAAAGTTTGACCAAACCAACAGACGTTCAGACCAACAGACAGGGCAAAAACAATATGTCCCCCACTTTGGGTGTGGGCCATACAAATTATATTTCCCTTTTTCTAATAGGTAACTATCACGCCAAAATCGGCAATCACAACCGAGGATATGAGGAGATTATGGGGAAGCTAGGCGAGATGACCGACACCGGTGAGAGATCCACCAACATGTGCACCACAATTAACATGGGCATCGGAAGCATGCACAAAATGATACACGGGGCGACTTGGGTGTCACCAGACCTGTAAACGGAAAATCAGATTGACACACTGTGCATTGTTATGATCTCGGAATGTAAGCGCCAAGCGAGGCAGATGTTGCTTCAGACTATCGTCACCAAGAGATCCGAATCAACATCCAGAAATCGAAGATTAGCATGTCTGCAGCACCTGACAGCATACTGACAGACGCGCTAAAGTCTGACGTTGAGGCCAGTATGGAGCTGCTCTATGCGCTTAACGGCCAGATATGTGAAGAATAAGAAATACCAACAGAGTTGAAATAGGGATACCTCATCAAACTCCCCAAGGAGGACGACATCAGTTCCTTCTCCAACTACCGATGTATAACGCTGTTGTCCATACCAGGAAAGGTGTTTACTCGCATCCTGATGAACCGAATAACAATGCAGTAGGCCTGCATCTCCGTGACTATCAAGTCGGTCGCCGAAAAGAGAGATCTATACACGGATCATATCTCAACCCTGTGCATCATTCTGGAACAATCATCAATTCACACTCATGAGTAAAGTTCATTGACTGTGAGAAGTCGTTTGGCAGCATTGACCAGCAGTCCCACTGGAGACTACTGAGGCACTACGGGGTGCAAGAAAAGATTACCAAACTCATCAGGAAATCTTATGAAGGAATGATCTGCAGAATCGATCTGGTCCTTCTCTCTCACACCCAACAACAGGCGCAGGAAAAGGTAGCGAAGTTAGACTGGGCTTAGCCATCAACAGAGGGATTAGCAAGGTATTAAAGACGATCGCATCCAACGACACACCATACACTGTGCAAGGCGAGGCGCTGGAAGAGTTGGACAAAGTCAACTATCTCGGCAGAATCCTGGACAACCCTGTTTTAACGGATGCAGACGTCAGAACTCGCATCGGTTAACAAGAGCAGCCTTTAATCAGCTGAAGAACATGTGGGGATCTAGTCAGACTTGCATTACCGCCAAGATTAGGCGTTTCAATGTCATAGAGAAGCCAATACTCATCTAGGGAGCAGAGACTTGGAAAACCACGGTCACCGCTACAAAGAAAATTCAGGTCTTAGTCAGGAAGATCCTCAAGATCCACTGGTAAGACAAGATTACCACCAAGAATTATGGAGAAGGACAAAGCAGCAGCCCGTTGAAAGAAAACATCATTCAGAGACGTTGGCGTTTGGTAGGTCATGCCCTTCGCAAGTTTGCAGCCAATACGATACGACAATCACTCACCTGAAACCCCGAGAGGAAGAAGCATCGATTGCGACATAAAACACTTGGCGCCGAGACATGGATATAGATGTTAAGCAGATGGCTAAAACGCGGGGGCAGCCCAGAACCGAGACGCATGAAGGAAGGCTTATGTCCAAGACGGGACCACATGCGAAGATGAGATGATTTGATGAGCAAGAGGAGAAGGAATAGACAGTGTGTCCAAAAAATAGATATATGAAGAATTAAAACCTGGAGGAGGGGTATGAGGGAGTAAAATCAGATGGAAAAGACCATTCATTCATCGAACAAAATCGCTGAGGTTAATTAACGTCGTTTATTATACTATATTCATAAAAACAAAACCAATAAAAGAATGGCATAGTACTTGTAGAAACTCTTGATGTATTTAAATCACAATCTAAACAAAATAAATGGATAATACAAATATATCAAAAGTTATGCTTATTTTAAAATAAATAAAGAGTGTATGTAAAAAAATATCGTGTTTGCGTCTTCATTTTCATCTCAGACTTGGTAAAAGGTATTTTGATCACTGTATTTTATTTAGAAGAGAAACATTTTGACATTAATACACTTATATTAAAACATCGTTCATCATTTTATAAGACTGACATATTTTTGCAGCTATTAAAAATACAATTTATTGACACATGACTGATTAAAATGACAAGTACGAAATATATTTAAAAAATGAGATTCTGCGTTTATCCTGATTTTGAAAAATAAAATTGATTATTTTCATTTCTAAATAATTGCATTGAACACAAGTGTTAACTATACAATGTACTTGTTTATGGTGTTATTCACTTATCCACGGCATTGCATGTGTATTATGTAGTGTATTGTTTATTAATACAAACGATTTTGAATGCATGTTTATAAAATTTAGAAATCAATACATAGTATACTAGTACATCACATTTCCAATGCACTTTTATACACTTACATATGCTGGCCTTCGCTAAAAATTAGACATGCAGGAAATATCTAGTACAAGTTTACGTGTACATGTATATTCAAATGTAACACTTATGTACGTAGCTATGAATGGTACTTAATCATATGATACTATGTGTCCTCACATGGCCTATTGGATTTAGTCACGAATTTGTTATTTAAGATTGAAATTATATGATATGCTAGTCTTTCTCTGTAACGCAATATTCTGTACACACATTCAAATCCCACTTTGAATCTTATTGCGATTATAACTAGGATACTTTTTCGAAAGAACATGGGGATCAGACAATGTTATTGCTAAATAGCAAAAGGGCAAATCGAGAGCCTAGGTTGGCTCATCGTCGGATACCCACGGCTGATAATTACGCTCCACTCTTCTATCTAGGAATGCAGAGTAACGTAATGAATAGACCGGGGTGTCCGATCATGAGGTTAGCTCTAGGAGAAGATTTCCAGACAGTCTGTCCTCGAACTGATCTTGGTATCCTTCGAGACGGGATATATTACGTTTCAGAAAGTGCACAATCAATCGTCACTCTGGATCCAACCGGCTATTTATTGCATAAGGTAGCTCTTTACGGAGAATCCGGAGATGGACGAAGTGTTACGATTAAATATATCGTAACACTTCGTCCATCTCTGGATTTTCTCCGCAAAGAGTGGTTTATGCAATAAAAAGCCGATAAGGTCAAGAGTGAGTGCACAATGTTTGCTGGATCACTGGCTTATCATATCCCAAATGTTTTTAAATGATTATCTAAATATAACAGTATATCTAGTTACTTTTCGTAAATAAACAAGGGAATGGAAAGGAATGGCGTCACTTAGATTATATAAAATATATTTGTGCACAAAATGCAATATGAAAGTAATTGTTGAAAATAAACACAGCTTCTGAGAGTGAAGGTTTTCTTACAACATCCATTGAGTGTGAGACTGTTGCATCCTGTAAACATTTCTATCATTATATATGATAACTTCATACGCAAAATTCGGTTATAATCGTTGTGAAACAAAATGCTGCATTCTCATCAGGTTTGAAAGTGTCCATTGTAGAACTAACATTAATTCGTGCATACTTACGGAAACTGTCTCCGACATTTGACTGGATGTTGATAAAGGCAGAGACGTAGATAATCTACGTCTCTGATGAAGGTCAATATTTGTAAGTCAAAACCTTAATTTAACATACGTCAGTAAAAATGTATGTTAATAAGAAGCGCTAGGTAAGGGACGCTACTGTTAAACATGTATTTACAATCTCGTCACTGTTAGCTCCCTTGCAGTATTTACAATTGTAATCATGTATGCATATTTTTTGCAACGTTTATCTACCAATAATTCAGCTTTGTTACATTTTGACTGGTATTGACTCTTATGATTTACAAATTAACATGTGTTAAAGGAGCTAATTCTGTGACCCTTTGTTTCAAAATACGTATGGGTTCAGTTGACATTGATCTACGATGTAAGTATATTAACAGGAATTTTATACGAGATATATTTTCTCCGCTGCAATAAATGATTCGATAAAATCGTTTTGAATCGAGATATAATCACAAACACCCAATCGCCTGTTAAGTAAAACGAATTAAAGTCATATTCATAATAACATGTGAAATAAAAAAAGTTAGTTGTGAATTTATCTGTTTATCTCGCATACACAACATACAAGTTGATACTGTATTCTTTACTTTCAAAAATGTTATGAACAATTGCCACAAATGCCACTATAAATCGTATCTTATGTGCGGCTTTGAAAAACAGGATAGAGTAATATTTTTTTAAGACCATGGATTATTATGCTCTTTTTTTAAATAAATACTGTTTAGTTTCATTAGATGTAAGATATTTCGGGCAAACACATTACCATAATTCTTATTTATTTCAATACTTATAAGTGATCTGGATTACTTTCCATCGATAATATTTATGCTTTTGGTCTCGCTATTTTTTCTGGAATATAGAACCATTTAAGAACGATTTAATTGGTTTAGATTTGAAAAACCAAATTCTGATTAGATATTCATTGATTTGATATATGGATAACGGAATTAAAACATACATGCCTGATCTCGACGGGACAGTCCCGCCAGTTTTGGGATTGTTCCGGCGTCCCGATATGAGACAATTTGCCCAGATATTCGTTAAAACGTTCTATAAATTCACAATAAAATATTCGCTATTCAAGCTCTGTCTGGCTAAAAGTTACCATCGCTAATCGCTTTATTGCCCCCTATTGACAACCAACTTCTACTTCTCGAGTGCAACATTACCGGTATGTTAAGCGCAGACTGTTTGACTGCATTTAAGATTTAAGGTTAACCAAAGATCAAAGCTTAAACAATGTTTTGTTTTCTGTACTCTTCAATATGTATAAGATACAGTAAGCTAAGTGAACAAAACAACAAGTAAACTTATCAACTATGTAAGAATTAAATAAAATAAAGCTTAATTGAAACATAATTTTAGTGATGTTACGTATATTAATTCGGTAACTTGAAACAGATAAAGTTATCATTGTAAGTCCCCAATATTTAATGCTTAATGGCATGAATATTAAATACATATTAGCTATTCAAATACAAACTTCAATTAATTTGATACTCAATGCAAGTGATTTCGTTCCAAGAATTATTTTATGTCTATTTTGCTCATTTTATATTTCAAATACATGTATAGATTCTATCTTGCAAAACGCAGTGTTGCAAAACGCACACTTTTATGGCTTCAAACTAAATACAGCCGGGATTCGATCATAAATTTCGTGAAAATATGTACAAAAGCATGAAACTGTATTCACCGGGGATTCGATAATAAATCTTGTGACAACATATTTTAAAAAGTACGGTATGTGTTCGTTTCGTTGTATTGCTTCGTTGCACCCTACTTGAACTTCGGTCCATGTGAATTACCGTGTCGCTAATGTAGACTAACCACAATAGTTAAATCATCCCGATAAATTTATAAGTTTTGCGTTTCAATGCGTAGACATCATAACCAGACAGATCATTTTAAAGCCTCATCAACACTCAAAATCAACGAATATTTCGTTAATTATTTCGTAAAATAGACATCATAACCAGACAGATCATTTTAAAGCCCCATCAACACTCAAAATCAACGAATCTTTCGTTAATTATTTCGTAAAATAAAGTTAACCCATACAAAATCAGTGTTCCGTATATAATAGCCATAATTTCAACGCTAGATGTGGTCTGGTGGTCTTGTTGAATCTATGTTATCAGACCGCATCTAGCGTTCACATTTTGGCTATAGCTTTAAGAAACAATGATTTTGTATGGGTTAACTTTATTTTATGAAATATTTTACTAAATATTCGTTGATTATGAGTGTTAATGGGGCTTTAAATAATGTCTTGTACCATGTTTCTAACGAGCATGGTGTCCATTATTTATTAGGTAACGAGTGGCCGCTTTCGTTTGCTTTGAGTTTATGAAGATTTGCTTTCATTAAGTTCTTAAAAACGTCCACCTCTCGGTCACTATAGGGTTTAGCCCGTTTTTCGCTTATTTTTTTGTGACAGAGTCAGAGGCCATATTGGACAATGTTCGTCTGACAAATCGCGCGAAAACGACGTAATTTTCAGGGTTGCATTGTTGGTAATTTTACTGTGGTAAGTTAACAAATTTCAACGGTTAGGTTACAACGAAGTAACCATCGTTTATACAAATACAAATATCTTGCGGTAACATAACCATGTAAATAACTGCGTTAATCAAGTTACTAGAGTTAATATTAACCACTGTTTATACAATTGACCGCTGGACCTGTGTGAAATTTTTCTATATCTCATTAAAGGGTTCGGTATCCCGAACTTTTTATTTTTATACTGAACAAACTTTTGTGCATAGTGAACATTTTTGTATAAAGTAACGAGAACGAGTTCGATTACCCCAAACTTTTTATTTCAAAATTTTCAAACTTTTTTATCTGAAGTAACAAAAATGTTGATTGAATGGAAAAAAATAGATTTAGTCTTTATTAAAAATGAAAACAACAAATGTCCATATACACGTTTAGTGTGTGTTTATTACAGAGTAAACCCACGCGATTAAGGTTCATCCACTGTTTGACATATGAGACACCTTCACTTACAGCTTTGATCCCAATCCCTATCTTCTATGCGGGACGCTTGTCAGGAAGGCGATCGTAAGTACTGGTTTTGCCATGCTGGTGGATAAGAAATCAACCGTAAGAGAAGGATCTCGTTGCTTCGACCCCCTCCCCCCCCCCCCCCCCCCCCCCCCCCCCCCCCACACACACACATCTCTGGTTGAAACCAGTTTGTGGGTAAGCTACAGGGCATGAAAGAACTATTATCGTTACTACTGTCCACTCCTCTAACCCCGACCCTTAACCCATATCACCCCACCATAACCCATTGTACCCAACCATCCCCTCCTCTACCCCCCCCCCCTCGACCAATCCCCATCATTGCTTCAACCCCCAACCATCCTCCCTTGTCTACCCCTTCCCACCGCCCCGCTCTGTAGGAGAACATCATACCCACTGGGGCGGTATTTCTTGATTAAAAGCATAACATGTCACCTATCGACCGTTTACATCTTTGCCTAGATAAAAGAATGCGTGTAAAAAACAATATGTGTGAACTCACAATGGTTTACTTCCTTCCCACTAAAACGTATTTCTAGTGTTTACCAAAAGGTGTCCAAAAATTGCATCCGACTCGCCACGAGGGCGAGCGATGCGTGCTTTTATCTTTTGTTTGTTGTCAGCAGTCTCAACCTCACTAGACGTTCATTGGCTGAGCTCGCAACCCAAGATAAGGACGTTCAACTGTATGGCGTGATAAACTGGTGTATATTACTTTTTCTTATATCATTTTTATGTGCTAAAACAATTGTTGGTGTAGAGTTAAATTTGACATTATACGTTATTTATACAATGTTTTTATCATTTAATTTGATTGTTATAATGTTATCAGACATTTTTATTAAGTGAACTGGATTTAACATTGATTTTTTGAATGGTAATCACTGATGAGTGTTTGTTTTAAAATTGCTTAAGGGAAGTAATTCACTGAATTGTACTGACATGTAGGGTAACTCGGCATTGCGTTGTCTGAAATATTTCACAGTTGTTTACCTTGCACTTTGCTCGTTACAATCACACAATCGGTTTGCAGTGTAATACTAAAATCAAAGCGCTGAAGGCATTAAAGTTGCTCACTATTGCATAATCTTAGACGCAGCTCATTTTTCAAAATTATGTTATAGCTTTATAAAGGGGCATTGTCACGTTTTGGTAAATTGACACAATTTATTAAACGTTGCTTCAGATTCGCAAATTTTCGTTTTAGTTATGATATTTGTGAGGAAACAGTAATACTGAACATTTTCCATGCTCTAAAATAGCCATTATATGCATCTTTTAACGATTTAAAAACCTGAAAATTATAAAGCGTTGCAACGCGAAACGATTGAATAATTTGGAGAGTTCTGATGTTGTCGTTATATTATGTGAAACTACGAGGATTGCTTATCTAAATTATAAAATACACTCGTCATTGTATGAGCACGGGTGGCCGAGTGGTCTAAATGGTAGACTTTTACTCCAGGATTCTATGGGTCAGTGGTTCGAGCCCCGTTGATGGTTACTCTTTTTTCCCTTATTTTTTTATATTCTATTCTTGAGTTTTTTACTGGAACCTTTTAGATCCAATGTTTACATTTATCAATATAAAGCATTTTATAACAAACTTCAAAACATGCCAAAATCTGTGAATAGGCCCCTTTAAATCGCAACATTGAAATGAACACAACCCATTCCAATTGATAGAGAGTGTGTCTTAACGCACAGATCGAATTGTGTGTTTATCATTCATAATATTTCTTTTATATAGATAATTAAAACAGAATAACAACATGTATCTTTTTCAGAACGAAAGTATTAAAAATATTATTAAAATGTTATAATGAGAACCGGTTAAAAAATGCGATCATTATCATATTAAATGAATGCATGCATTTGTTGGACTATCGAATACCTATCACGCTAAGAATATAATTTCATGATGGAAATTCCCTTTACAAAACTTTTTTAGCACCATATACAATTCAAAATATACAATAAGATAAATGATGAAAATAAGCAAATAAATCAATATGCGAGCAGTAGTTTTTACTCACGAATTAGGTAGTCATAAAGACAGCGCTGTTTACCCTTACTTTGTTGTTGATTCATTTCTTGTTACCCTAGTAGTTCATACGGTGTCAATCAGTCTCTTACCTTAGCATCGGTATAGAAAACTCGTGCGCGTTTGCGGCGTAGCTGTTTTACCCAACATTTCACCTTAAATGACCTCTACATTACGCCAGCAGGCACGAATGAATACATTTGAATATTTTATAGGCTGAATCGAGAGAAATCCCCTGAAATTTGATTTCATCACTGTGTCTGTGCGCAGCGCAAAGGATGTAACACTGTTCAATGCACGGAATTCCGGACTCCTCTCTGCATGCTCAAACGATACATAGACACAAATTGTGGCCCAGTTACAATTATGCGTTAAAATCCATCTTGCATAATTTCAGGGTCTGTACTCGGTCATTAAATCTTCAGGGGATACATAATTGACTATCGATAGACACAATTTTGCTCTCAAGATGAGAGAAAAAAACACTTCATTGTCACGTTAAGAGAAAATCGTTAAATTATCTAACCACAAATGTTTCCGTACTCGGTTAGCACGTCTGGAAAGCGTTCATGAGCGCATGAATAGGCTACCTTTATTAACCAGTTTGCTGTATTTGCTTTTTTGAATTCAATTTTATATCGAAATGCATTGAGCTAAAATATGCCATTTACAACTCGTAAGGAGATTTAAAAAGACCCGCGTCATGCGAAAATGGGCCTTATGCCATATGCGCCCATTATAGCTATAGCCCACCCAACCTGCGCATCTCTCAGTCTGGTCAAGAGATACATCATGAGACCATAAAACCTTAAGTGATTTTATAGCGGACAGCACCGCCTATGACCAGACTACGCAAATGCACAGGCTGGGCTTGAGCTACTCTAGCCGAAACGCCATAAGACCAATTTTCGCATGACGCGGCTATGAATGTGTGATTACAATGCTTCGAAAGAAAACTGCGTTTAAAATCTTATCTAACGATCTAGTTCGATGGTGATGAAATAAAATTATAAGCCAGGTGAGGACACATATGATGTGAACTCTCGTATTTTAATTTGTACATATATCACTATTGTGTGGTTTGACAATAATAACACACATTACATGCGGTGAATATGCGACTGACAAGTGAAAACACACACCCAATAGTTTAGCTTTTGTTTTCAATTTAATTATTTAGAAGCGTTAATTTCAAACGTTATTTCAAAGTCATCATTTTCGCAACTCATCTTTAACGTTTTATAAATTGAGAAATATGAATATGAACAAGAGATGTGTTTGTCAGAAACACAACGCCCCCTACTGCGCCGCTTTAAAGCCATATATTTGACCTTTGACCTTGAACGATGACCTTGACCTTTCACCACTCAAAATGTGCAGCTCCATGAGATACACATGCATGCAAAGTATCAAGTTGCTATCTTCAATATTGAAAAAGTTATGGGCAATGTTAAAGTTTTCGGACGGACGGACTGACGGACAGTTCAACTGCTATATGCCACCTTACCGGGGCCATAACAAGCTTAACCATATACTATTGCGCTGTTATCGCCTGTACAATTGAGAATACATGATACATCGCTGCTATCTGTTGAGAACAAAAGAGCGTTTTCCAGTCATATCCAATTTAACCCCGCTGTTGTAGCGAGCACTATCAACGAGGTTACGCAACAAATGCGTGATAGTGTATTGCACTCTCGATATAATATACTTGTTGATCAGCAATCGAACAACTAAAATAAGACAGTATACATTCTTTTAAGAAGAGGGAGTATATCGCTTTTAACCTGACGGTTGGATGGTGTGATCCGTTTAACCAATTCATGTCTGACCTACGGTCCGGTATTGGCCGTTTGTTAGTAGGGCGGAATCATTCTATACATAGATGGTGACGTCACTACGTTATTGTCAACTCTATACTAAGACGCATCACATTCCCCTGGTTTAGGGAATTATGCTTCCGCCAAAGTAGTTCTGCGTAGGAATGAAAATGTTAGTATTGAAAGAAAAATTGGCTTTATTGTGTGTTTAAAACGGAATGTTGTTTAAAGAAATGTTATTAAATTATATTTAAATGTGATTTTGAATCTCTATTATAGATTGATAGCGATTATCATAAGCACGATTACCTGACCTTCTTTCGCTTTCACTTTTCACTCGTAAAAGAAGTGCTACCCACAATTTCTTTCGCGTTAGTACACAGGTCATTAAGTACACGATGGGGCGGAATGGAAGACGCCCATTGATTTGTTAAAGGGGCCTTAAAACGTTTTGTTAAATTGATATAAAAAAATGTTCCAGAATCGACAATTTTCGTTGTAGTTAAAATATTTTTTGAGGAAACAGTAATACCGAACATTTACCATGCTCTAAAATATCCATTATACGCATCTTTTGACGATTTAAAAAACCTGAAAATTATAAAGCGTTGCAACGCGAAATGATTGAATAATTTGGAGCGTTCTGTTGTACTCTTTAAAAATAAAAAATATAATTATATAATTATCGGATTAAAATAAACATTCAAATGTCAACCAGCGCAATTCAGTAAGAAAGCAGCCAACGGCAAAACGTTTTGTTTATTTTTATTGATTGTCTTATTTTTCGTTATATACCTGTACTTAAACATAAACATATACCAAATGTTTACAAAAAAGAGAACTATATAAAATGCAAACTACAATACCATTATATAATATACATATAAAACAACATAACATAATAAAATTATACTATTTGACAAGATTTTAATAAATGCCTGAAATAAACAAATATTTAAATGTGTTTACATTTGCAGCACTGACAGTAAAACTAGAAACAGAAATTACACAGAGAAAAAAAGGGAGTTATTGATTAATAAACCTTTGCTCTGTAATGACATTAGCGTTTCATGATAATCTTAACACATATGTGAATATATAGGCTATCGACATTGATATAAACAACACACATCTGAATAAAGTGAACATTACACTTTTAGGATAGGCATATTTGTACCATAATACATTTTAATATTGTGTTCACGTTTATAGCAAATTAATTATATTGGATACATGTCTATAAACACATATATATTTCACGGTATAATGTATTTAGGAAGTATTGATTTATTTGATTACAATTATTTTCTTAGTATAAGAAAACATCAATCGCTGTAGCTAATTACCAGTCTCGCAAAATGTAATTTTTGTCTGAATTATATTTTATGATTTATTTCTGGCTCTAACGTTTTTGTACTATGACGGTCTTGCACGAAAGTGACGAAATCTACCATAATGCCTTTATGCAGGGATACATATTTCGGCGGGTTCATTTGCATTTTGCGACAATTCGGCTGATGATTTAATTAATTCAAATGACACTCTGGTATTTGTTTAATGCATTCATTCAACGATGACTCGTCTGTGACAACATTGTGTGACCATGCTATAGTAAAGTTTATAAGCACTCGCTGAGTATACTTCAGGCTGTCTTTTTCATTCCGGACCTTTTCCGTGGAAACCCGTGTCGCATCATCTTGGCCGCTTATAAAAAGGCTGAAAATACACGGACCACTTTGGCTATTTATTATTATGCCACTCATAGCTGGGTTGCTTTGCTCAAAGCATCTGAATGTATGTTTATTATTAAGTTAAAATTTGGTTAGATTGTACAAGGATTTTAAAGTCAGGATTTATTTTTAAACTGCATCATTTCATGCCGGGTTACATAAGTATTAAATTACATTTCAAAATATGCATTTCCATGTGATGCACGACATATGTATATACTTAGTATAAGTAAGTAAAAATATATATACAACTGAGAACAAATATATAATAACTTAAGAAACAGGCATAATTGCAAACGTTCGACCGATCGGTCAATTATTCTTTTTTAAAGAAATAAGACAAGATGTACATATATTGCATACATACTTTGTTAAAAAAAACGTAGTTGTTTCAAAATAGTAGTTGGTCAATATTAAGCGTGACCCGATTTAAATCAGAACCATGGTAACGATATTTTTTTGACTGATTGTCTTTTCTAAAAATAACAAGGGTCGTATCACTCCACTATAGCACTCAGTTTACTTTAACACTTTGCATGCTGGGAAATTTGTCTTCTGCTAAAATGTCGTCTGCTGAATTTCTAAAATTAGCATTTTCTTCGATTTTTTTCAAACATTACTATCAGAATAGCAAACAGTTTGGATCCTGATGAGACGCCACGTTCAGTGGCGTCTCATCTGGATCCAAACTGTTTGCAAAGGCCTTCAAAATTCGCAGCCCGTACTTATCAATGATATAAGAAAAAACACACTCTCGGATACCAAAATTCCATTTAGAAGGGTAACCCACGTTTAAAGATGTATGCCATGTTCGCCCACAGTTGTTCGCTGTCGAAGCTCCATTTCTTTGTGCTTATCACCACTGAAACACAATGTACATGCAAGAATGATCCATTAACCCATTTAAGCCTAGTAAACACTCACATCCTTCTAAATTGGGTCAATTTATTTCCAAACTAAGGGATGTCTAGTATATTTATTTCTATATTTAGAATATTTCTTGCAGAAATTCTTTTAAGCAAACAACGCATACCTTGATGAGACGCCGCATCATGCGGCGTCTCATCTGGGTCTACGCTGATTGCCAGGGCCTTTTTTCTAGACGCTAGGCATAGATGGGTTAAAGGGGCTTTTTTCACGTTTTGGTAAACAGACAAAATTAAAAAAAGTTGTTTCAGATTTGCAAATTTTTATCTAAGTTATGATATTTCTGAGGAAACAGTAATACCGAACATATACCATGCTCTAAAATATCTATTATATGCATCTTTTGAAGATTTGAAAACCTGAAAATTATTAAGCGTTGCAACGCGAAACGATTGAATAATTTGGCAAGTTCTGTTGTTGTCGCTATATTTTGTGAAACTACGAGGATTGCATATGTAAAGTATAAAATACATTTCTCATTGTATGAGCACGGATGGCCGATTGGTCTAAGCGGTAGACTTTTACTCCACAAGGACTCCACGGGTTAGTGGTTCGAGCCCAGTTGAGGGTTGCTCTCTTTTTTTTTTGAAATTGTATTCTTGTTCTTTTACTGGAGCTTTTTAGATCCAATCTTTACATTTTATCAATATAAAGCATTTAATGACAAACTTCAATGCATGCCAAAATCTTTGAAAAGGCCCCTTTGAATCCGTAGAAAAACATAGTTAAACTGTGTACAATTTAGCCTCGTTTTGGGAAAACTGGGCTTAATGCATGTACGCAAAGTATCGTCCTAGATTAGCACGTGCATTTACACAGGCTTATCCGGGACGAAACTTTCCGCGTAAACTGGGTTTTCGCAAAGAAGAGATTTCATTTAAACGAAAAACACAACAGCGTAAAGTGCTGTTCATGACTTAAAGGGGCCTTTTCACAGATTTTGGCATTTTTTAACTTATTCATTAAATGCTTTATATCGATAAATGTAAACATTGGATCGTAAAAGCTCCAGTAAAAAATCAAGAATAAAATTAAAAAAAGGAAAAGAACATTGCCCGGACCAGGTTTCGAACCAGTGACCCTTGGAGTCCTGCCAGAGTCCTGAAGTAAAAACGCTTTAGCCTACTGAGCTATTCCGCCGAGTACATATATTTGAAGTATTTTATACCTTATATAAGCAATCTTCGTAGTTTCACAAAATTTAACGACAAAAACAGAACTCTCCAAATTATTCAATCGTTTCGCGTTGCAACGCTTTATAAATTTTAGGTTTTAAAATCGTCAAATGATGCATATAATGGCTATACAAGACCATGGTAAATGTTCAGTATTACTGTTTCCTCACAAATATCATAACTAAAACGAAAATTTGCGAATCTGAAACAACTTTTTTCAATTTTGTCAATTTACCAAAGCGTGAAAAGATCCCTTTAAATAAGTAATATGGGACGAGATTTTACCCACATGCATTACAATCAGTTTTCCCCGATCGCGGCTTAATGTATTAATTGTGTAACCAAATAATATAAAAGATTTCACCATTTACATTTTTTTTGTATTTTTATTACTGGATACCAGAAGCGCTTGGAAGGAGATTTGTTTATAAATGTATGTTTAAAAACACCAACTTGATCAAAAGAACTTTGCATCGATTTGAATTATATATTCGCTTAAACAATCGTATTTTTTTATACGCAAACTTTGTGATGATGGTATCTTAAGAAAAAAAGAGTATGAATGAAACATTTTTTTTTACATTATTTAACTTTTTAAAGATAGTTTAAGATACCTTAAGATACCTTAGCGGAAACTAACATAATATTTATTTTGACCTAGCATCTTACTTTTGTTCCCCGCCGTGTTTCATGGGCAGGTGCTCTTCTTCATGGAGAACCCAGAAAACTGAGTCCTCGAACATGTCGTCTGCGTCCTTGATCTGATCTTGATCGAATATCGGCAGCTTCATCATGAACCCTGGTAAATACAGTCAACAATATTGTTAAGGCAGTTTTATGATGGGACATGGCAAATACAGTCAACAATACTGTTAAGGCAGTTTCATGGTGAGACATGGCAATACAGTCAACAATATTGTTAAGGCAGTTTCATGGTGAGACATGGCAAATACAGTCAACAATATTGTTAAGGCAGTTTCATGGTGAAACCTGTCAAAAACAGTCAACAAAATTGAAAAGGAAACTTTATGATGAAACCTTGCAAATATAATCAACAGAATTGTAAAGGCAGCCGCGTGATGAAACAAATACAGTCAACAAAATTGATAAGACAGCCTCATAATTAAACTTGGTAAATACAATCAAAACAAGTGTAAAGGCAGTTTCGCGATAAAAGTTGGCGATTCAAAAAGAAGCGATGAGACAGCCAGTTGAAAAGCTTGTACTACAAGAGAATCTTTTATTTTATGTTGTGTATCATACTTCAGAAATTCTCAGCCTTTCAAGCGATACACAATTTTTATTGGTTTGATAGTGTGTACAACTAGATGAAGTCAATGCCAGATAATACCGCATCAACATCAAACACCGACGTTTGTTTAGGTCGCCGTGGCGTAGTATATATGGTGTCCGCCTTGCGACCGGGAGGTCACATTTTCTTTACCACTGCGGAAGAGTTCTTTAGATCTTCCCCAATGAAAGGTGCGGTTTAAAGTCTGCTTCGATATGCATGTTCAGCCGACTTCGACATAAACTGGGATTTAAGTCGTCCGTTTACATATGGTGCACAAGCAAACCACGGCACATTGACTTACATGTATTTCCCTCACAGGTACCTATTCATACACCTGGGTGGAGAGGAGCAAGCGTGGGATTAATGTGTTGCTCAGAAAGATCCAGTGCCCTGGGCTGGATTTGAACCAGGGACCTTCCGATCCCTAGACCAGCATCCTACCACTAGAACACTGTCCCCACTGACACCAAGTACTGGTTCTAATTCGGAAACGGACTTAAGGGCGTTTCAATAAACCTGCGGCCTTCAACAGTAATCCAGCTAAAATTAATAGGTTTAAACTAAGTACCGGCGACGAAGCTTACCAGTGATGATGCCGGTGAATATGGCGATCCCGAGGGTGAGCGCGAGGGCAGCCATCTGGTACCCGCCCTGCTGAATATTCGTCCATCCCTTGCCACCCTCGGATATCGGAGCTGTGTGGGGAAATATCTGGTGGTAGCTGCGCGGAGAAAACCGCAGTTATACAGAATAATGACGCAGTTATACAGAATAATGACGCAGTTATACAGAATAATGATGCAGTTATACAGAATAATAACGCAGTTATACAGAATAATGACGCAGTTATACAGAATAATGACGCAGTAATACAGAATAATGACGCAGTTAAACAGAATAATGACGCAGTTAAACAGAATAATGACGCAGTTATACAGAATAATGACGCAGTTATACAGAATAATGACGCAGTTATACAGAATAATGACGCAGTTATACAGAATAATGACGCAGTTATACAGAATAATGACGCAGTTCTACAGAATAATGACGCAGTTATACAGAATAATGACGCAGTTATACAGAATAATGACACAGTTCTACAGAATAATGATGCAGTTTTACAGAATAATGACGCAGTTATACATAATAAAGACGCAGTTTCACAGAATAATGACGCAGTTTTACAGAATAATGACACAGTTCTCCAGAATAATGACGCAGTTATACAGAATAATGACGCAGTTATACAGAATAATGACGCAGTTTTACAGAAAAAATGACGCAGTTATACAGATTAATGACGCAGTTATACAGAATAATGAGCCTACTTCTGGGAAAACTGGGTTTACTGCTCGACCGTTAAGTGTCGTCCGCACATGCTAATCATGAACGACACTTTCCGCCTAAAATAGATTTTCGCGAAGAAGATACTTCGTTTTCCATACAAGTGGAAACTGTCGTACCTGGTTAGCCTGTGCAATCTGCACACGTTAATCTTGGATGACACTTAAAGCGCATTCATTAAGCCCAGTTTTTCAGAACAAGGCATACATGATTATGAAAATATCAAATTACACGCGACTTATCTACACACTATCTTAATTCTAATCAGTTTTGAGGCATTGGAATTAATAAATATATAAACAAGAGTAGAACGATCTGCACATATCGACAATCTTATATGACAATTCATTATTGGTCAAATGGGCAATACATCGATGCATCGAAACGAATTGCTGCAACCAATAATCTATAGTTCAGATTCCGAAATAGGCTCAAGTCTAAACTCTAAATTGGCACCTGCACACAAGTTGACTACATATCCCTCGTAGACACCAAGTACTGGTTCTAGGCCCAGGAAACGGACTCGAGAGCCTTTATATTAGCCTTAGGCTTTCGATGCAATCGAGCTAAAATAAATAGGTTTAAACTAAGTTGACTACAGTGTAACACTTCAGAAGGGATTTAGCTCTCGTAGAATCTCCACATTGTCTTTTTTCCATAGTTTAATGCGCCCGACTTCATTCTCCCGCCTCCTCCTCATAAAAGATACTATAGCTCAAGTTTAGACTCCTTAATTCGCAAGGCGACAACATTTGTCAACAGTTTAATGCCCCCCCCCCCTCCCTCCAAAATGGTTGCAGCTCTAGTTCATACTCTAAACTTATCATTTCGATCACACATGCCAATAGCTTTACAGTTTTATTCTCCCACCAAGATTATAATGGCTGAAGCTCTAATGAGACTCCACAATTCCAAAAGTGTATATACTAAATGTTTAGAAAATCCGTCCCAGCCCGACCCGGCAAAAAGAATTACCGCAAATCTACTTTAGACGACAACATTAGCATTTCGAAAAAAAATGCAATCACTTTAATATCCCCTCCTCGGGTTAAAAAGCACGTCCCATGTTGCTTTAGCTCTATAACCCCCCCCCCCCCCCCCTCCGGCAAAAAGCACGTCACATATTGGCAAAGCTCTATAAACCCCCTTCCGGCGAAAACACGTCACATATTAGTAACTCCCTACCTTTGACCCCACTTCTCGGTTGAGCCCATGGCCGCCAGGACGGCGCCGGCAATCGCCGCAAGCAGAGCCGGCATGCCGTGCAGGTTGTGGACGCCACACGTGTCATGGATGCGCAACTTGTCTGCCAGGAACGCCTTAAACAGAAATAGGGGTTGATTTGTTACACGGTTTCTTACTGACCATGTAAATTATGATCAACACCAGGAAAAGACTGAGGCCAATTGTATAAATCTGGATAACGTAAGCCAATCAAAAATATAACCTTTTCGGATTAAGATAACCATAGTAAAAAACATTGACTAAATCTTATCCAAAAAGTACATCTGTTTGTTTTTATATTTGTATACAATCACTGACCAAAAAGATAACATAAACATGAAGATAATCAAAAGTTATCCGCTGGATTAGAAGTCGGATATGTCGGGAGGTTCTGCGACGATGTCTGATAGCAGCCAATGGATTCGGGACGCTATCGGAACTCAACCTCCGCGCAGAGATTTGACTACATTCATAACCAACCACGTGATGATAACCTAGTCACGTGGTACAATAATTTTACCGTTTACTTTTTATAATTTAGGTAATATATTTTTTATCACGAACCTAAACTTATACACTATATTCAAAATATAAAAGAAAATGATATTACTTTTTAGAATGCAATACTTAAAAAACAAAATAAAAATCCTACCAAATCTGGTAGGATTTACTTGTCATGACAGAGATTGTATGTTAGAGCAAGGAACGAGAACTCTGCGTGGAGATTGATCGAAACTAAGAAGACACGATTGTTTTATTTTATGAAAAACAATGAAGATCGCGCCCTGTTGGTCTTTATCAATGGGCAGGGAATTGACTCAAAAATTGTAAATACAAAATACAACAACCTTTGTTCAGAGGCAGGTCAACGTGCCGTATAGAAAACTGATTAACACAAACATACAAAAGACACCATTTTTCGTGCACTTCTTTAAAAATTAACGTGAAAACAACAAGCACTCAACAGGGTGCAGGATCAACGGGGTTTACACACGGGCTGGACAGAATGAAAACACACCGTTTACAACTATATTTTTGCAAAAATCTCAAGTTATTGAAATATGTTTGCAAAAATCTTTAGTGCATTAAAGACCGTTTTGTTATAGTTTGTGCCGTCATCTTTAGATTTAATAATACATTATTGAATGCGTCTGAAATCGTTGCCAACATTTCACGTTGCGTGCAGCATAACCGTGTATATGAATGTGTGTACATATCGAATCTTTGGCCAAGAAAACAGGCTTATTTAAAGGGATCTTTTCACGTTTTGGTAAATTGACACAATTGAAAAAAGTTGTTTCAGATTCGCAAATTTTCGTTTTAGTTATGATATTTGTGAGAAAACAGTAATAGTGAACATTTACCATGGTCTAATATAGCCATTATATGCATCTTTTGACGATTTAAAGACCTGAAAATTATAAAGCGTTGCAACGCGAAACGATTGAATAATTTGGAGAGTTCTGTTGTTGTCGTTTATTTGTTTGAAACTACGAAAATTGCTTATATAAAGTATAAAATACGTCTCTCATAAATACGTGGCAGGATGGCCGAGCGGTCAAATTGGTTTTTACTCTAGGACTCCGGGGGTCACTGGTTCGAGCCCTGATGCGGTCTACTTTTTTTTCCTTTTTTAAATTTTATTTTTGATTTTTACTCGAACTGTTTAGATCCAATATAAAGCATTTAATGACAAACTTCAAAACATGCCAACATCTGTGAAAAGGCCCCTGTAATAAAGTAATTCTGATGTTTTTCCCAATGCCATACTCCGCATGAAAAAACTGTCTTTTATGCACTAGTTGAAATTCTTCGAACAAAAATTGTTTACCGGTATTTTTTACATCCATTATCATCCATTTGTGAACCCCTTAAAGTCACGTGATCCTGCACCGTGTCATGCAAATCATTTACTGCTCATTACTGTAACGAGCATTTTATCTGAGCTAACAAGTTTCTAATTGACATATAAAAAGAGAAGCGTAAATATAGGCTTTATATCCGCAATAATTTCAGAGTAGGATGCGTGGAGATAAAAAGCATATTCATCGCATATCAGATCAAATGGTATAGGTGAAATCATTAACATCTGTAATGAATCGTTATCGGTAATAAGGGAATGCTGGATTCGGTGGGATTAAGGGGTGCTCTTTAATAATTTGTGTAGCAGTTGGAATTTGCCCTTTAACATCGCTGATAAAAGCAGGTATTAATATTCTCTATAATATGGAAATCATAAATTAGACCCACTAAGACGGGTTTTGTGTGTGTTGGAAATTAGCAAATAAGCATTTCATTTAGTACCGGTATATCATGTTTTTATATAGGTCATTGAAATACTTAAAATACTATTCTGAAGAGATGTTAGCTTCGATTTCGGTTTTTAATCATTTCAGTGTACATGCAGGTAGCTTGTAATTATAGAAATGCAATTTGAATTAAATGCTGTACAATTCCAGATCAGTATATAGTTTTGGAGTGTTGTATATTTTCTTTTGAATTTTTGAAAAATTATCACACGTTGGGACGTACGCCGCATAAAATAAATTTACCCGCAGTTGCTTAAATAATGCTTCTTTTGTCACAAACAAATACATTATATTGAAATAATGTATACTGAAACGGTTTCATTTTTTAAAGATGGATATGCCCTCTTCCAATAATTGCACAAAGCAACGCCAAGTCAATGACATTCGCACAAATGCAAGCGACATCGGAAAACATGGTTTCGGCAGTGAGATTTCAACAAAAACACAGTGCGCCAATAAACGCACCTCAAACATTATTCTGTCAATGTAATTCCCAATGAATAGCACCGAAATGTTGCATACACATTAAGGATACAGGAAATAACCACAGAATGCATGGTTGTGATTGCTAAATTACTTTTAAACCAGAAGAGAAAAGGATCTTGTTCGAAATAAGCACTATTTTTGAACGGAACACCTCGTGAACGTCGACTTACCGAGCCAAATCTATACCCAGTGACCGATATGATGGCGGCAACAGAACCCATGATGAGGGCGCCGAACGGATGTAGCGGCATGTTGGCGGTCGTACCAACAGCCACTCCGCCGGCGAGCGTGGAATTCTGTATATACTCCTGGAAAATAATCAAATGAAATATTTTAGCATCGCTATAGGCATACTGGGCGTAATACACGTGCATAGAGTGTCACCTATAATAAGTCTGCGGCTGCGCAGTCCGCATACTCTTATCAGGGACGACGCTCGGCTTAAAATGGATTTTCGATAAGAAGAGACTTCTTTAAAAAAAGGTTGTCCCTGATTAGCCTGTGATGTCTGCACAAGCTAATATGGAACGACACTTTTGCAGACGCGCGTCTAATTTTACGGTGACACTTTGTCCGGTTTTCACCAAACGAGGCTCATTTAATCTCAAAATACGCCATTGTACGCCTAACCATTTTGAATTTCCCGTTCTTATCATAGATGGCGCACAGAGCAAACCTTACCATTTTGATCTTCCCATTCTAATCGTAGATGGCGCAAATCTTGCAATTTTTATATACCGTTTTCGTGAAAGATTGCGCAAGAGCAAACCTTACCATTATGAACTTTCCGTTCTCCACAAAGATGGCACACTTACCATTTTGAATTGCCTGTCTTGTCATTGATGGCTCACAGAGCAAACCTTACAATCTGGAATTTTCCGTTATCATCATAGATGGCGTACTTTCCATTTTTATTTCCTATTATCTGCATAGATCGAGCACTTACCATTTTAATTTTTCCATTTTTGTAATAGATTGCGCACTTACCATTTTGAATAAACCGTTCTCGCCTGGATTGCGCACTAACAATTTTGAATATCCCGTTCTCGTCATAGATTGCGCACAAAACCTTTTGAATTTCCCGTTCTTGACATAGCTGGCGCACTTAACATTTTGAATTTCTCGTTCTCGCCACAGATAGCGCACTTGCCAGTTTGAATTTCCCGTTCTCGTCATAGATGACGCACTTACCATTTTGAATTTCCCGTTCTTGACATAGCTGGCGCACTTACCATTTTGAATTACTCGTTCTCGCCACAGATAGCGCACTTGCCAGTTTGAATTACCCGTTCTCGTCATAGATGGCGCACTTACGATTTTGAATTTCCCGTTTTCTTCATAGATGGCGCACTTACCATTTTAAATTTTCCGTTTTCATCATAGATGGCACAAAGAGCGAACGTGACCACGGTGCATGCGGCGAGTGACAGGTACGTGTTAATGTAGGCTCGCTGCTGCTCGTCGTCCGACGCCGCGCCGCCGTTGAAACTCGGCCAATACAACCACAGGAAGATTGTACCTGGGCAAAAAATATCTGATGAGCGAATTTTAGTGATTGTTTATTTGTTATAGATGAGCCTCGATCTGGTAAACGGGGTTAGCTACACAGGCTTATTAGGGACTAGACTACACTGAATTCTTGCTATGAGAATACTTGCTGTCAACGAAAATTTCCATATAAGCGGAAAGTGTCGTCCCTGATTAGCCTGTGCGGACTGCACAAGTAAAGCTGGGGCGACAATTCACGCACATGCATTTAGCCCGGTTTTCTTGGAGCGAGGCTCATATCATAAAAGCATGTTTAGTAATTGTTTTACCATTCACAATCATATACAATGTAATTGTTTCCATATTGAACCATTCAAATTTTGGGGTTTTCCATTCCGGCGCCGAAAAGCATTGAATTTGATTCATGTAAACCCTAAACGAAATATCGTGGGTGTTTACTCCCATAGCGTTGCGGCGATTTGCCGGGTTTGAAGGTCGCCAACACGATAATACGCCATAACAGCAATTACGACAAATAGGGCGCCAAATGTACTATGAATGCAATGTAGTTCCAGCGATGAAATTACTACGAGGCATTAAGGAAGAAGTTCGGGACTTACCGATCATCGAGAAGTGATCCGAATGGTACACTGGCTTGGCTTTCGTGGCATCTTTCACCCGCTTGTCGTAGAGGACGCGAGAAACTGCGAGACCGAAATACGCCCCGAATGCATGGATGTACATCGACTCTCCAATGTCTGACGCCTTGAAAAAACACACAATAATTTCACGAAATGCTATGTCCAGTAAGCTTTTAACCTATGCGGCCCGTGTTCAATCCCTGTTCTAGGAAGCATAAGAGATTGGTTGTTGGTCACTATACCGGACAGGTGGGGTTTCCTCCGGGAACTCCGACCCCTCCCCCCCCCCCCCACAATAGAACACCACAACAAGATTAAAACTATATTTCAGTTAAAAAAAACAATGGCTTTAAATTGCAGCTATAAGTCAAGATTATTCTTCCCAAATTTCGTTAGTCAAATTGCCATATAGGTAGGCGTGCAGGGACACATTCCGGTTCCTCAGGCGCTAAAAGGACCTCATTCACTTCGAAGTACCAACACACAACATTGGCGCAAAAATTAGACGCAGCGGCGAAGTGGATATGCTGCCCGTGTCCGCCTATCGATTAGGACGTCTCGGGCTCGATCGTCAAGCTGGGGGCGCTCTAAATATATTCTCTTAAGAATGATTTTACCTAGGAAATTAACTCGAAAGTTTCTCAACAAAACTTAGGATTTCCATGAAATTACGATAAAGCACGAGGCCTGCCATACCCGCGACGATCATCCTTTAGTGCTCGGTGTTAAGACCCAAGTTCTGTTAAATCACCACAACTCATGGGACATTAATGTTCTTTGATTTCGTGGCTTGACAGATCGTCGAATTTAACGCAAACACATTGGAACATGACCGACGAAAAATTTTTTCTTTTCCAAACTCAGAAATCAATGAATTTACGTTTCAACGAAGTAGTGATTTTCAGACAAACCACGAAATTGCCTGCCGAAGAACATACGTGATTTTACATTTCTGACCTCAATTGAATGCTAGTGAGGAATTCCATGGAGTTGAAGAGTTGCAAATCGAATCCGCGACCCGGATTGAGACGTCAGTGAATCCACTGATGTTACCACACACCCTTTATGATATATATCACCGGGTCAATTGGGCGCCGACAACGTGTCTCGCGGATCGGAAACACCGTCGTGCGCAACGAAACAGGGTTTGGGGCATGCATCATTTTACAATCAATAGTCAGACTGACGACGACGACTGTAGGCTGCATACCCTCAGCACTTCGGTTAGCCTCTTTCTGGGTAAACTTGCCTTAATGCATGTGCGTACAGTGTCGTCCCAGGTTAGCCGGTGCAGTCCGCACAGGCTTATCAGGCACGACATTTTCTGCTTTGTTGGTATCTTTCGTTTAAAGGAAATCTCTTCGTAGAAAAAAATCCAGTTTGAGCGGATAGTGTCTTCCAAGATCAATCTGGGTGGACTGCGTCGGCTAGACTCTTTTGGTTAAAAGCAGACCTGCATTTACAAGGTACATGTATATTAACATACCGAGAAAAATCTCGTGCAGATCAGTTGGTTGATTTGAGCGACGACAATTTCGATCAATGTCATCACCAGCAGCTGAAGGGGCGTGGTCTTCCCAAGTACCGCCCCGAACGAGATCAACACCGTGGCGGCGGCGAAATCCAGGCTGATCAACCTGCGTGGCGGGAAAGAGAAATGATAAAAATAATTGAACACGCTTTTATCAGTGGAACAAGTATTTTAAATATATAACACTTTCTAAACATGAGTGGCGATCTGTGAAAACCGGACTTAACGCATGTGCGGAAATTGTCTATCTGTGACGACTGCGCATGTTAATCAGGGACGACACTTTCCGCCGTTTTACTTTTTTCGTTTAAAGGATGTCATCGAAACAAGAATCCAGTTTAGGCGGAAAGTGTCGTCCCTGATAAGGCGTAACAAAAATAATTGTTTGTTTCCGATGGCCCGACCCTACTAATTTTTTGCCGACGTTCCTAATCTTTTTTGAGCCCAAAATTCGAAAAAAATCGGACCGCGTATTTTTGGGCGACGCTCAATAAACTTGTCTACGTTATCCGCATATCATTTGTATTGTTATTGAAGCGCACGTGGTAGCTGGCCAATCAGCAATGAGTTTGCTCACACATAATATTGGGTCATTCATGCGCAGACCCTGTACACTTGGAGTACACAGTCAGTTGATCTTGTCGTCTGACAAAAATATAGCGGCCGATGGCAAATCAACAGAAGCGTACCAATAAATAAATTATTTCTAAGCTGATTACTTAACACCTTTCTCCCGACTATCGATCTAAATTAAAGGATGACAATTAAATAATTAGTTCTATTTCGACGATGTTACACCTTTTTTCCGATTATCGTTTGAAATTAAAAGGTGATAATTAAGTTGTTTTTTTTACCCACAAAAAAATGCTGTTGGAAAGCAATATGTCAGCCAAATTGTATATTTGCTAGGTTTTGTAATGTCTGCAGTCAAACGATATGCACATTTTATTTAATGTGGCAAACGCGTACAATTTTTCGGACTGTCGTTTTCGGATACATTATTTTTCGTCGATTATAATTTATTTTCGAAGTTCTTTATAGAAAAAATAGAATGACGAAAGCACATGCGGTGATACGGACGGTGTGGTTTATAATATTTGAAATTGTATTCACCTGCTGAAAATAAAATTGGAAAGACCATAAAAAAGAACAAAAAGAAAAATTAGTAAGGGCTCTGGATGGGATGGGGGATCTGCCCTTTATTCCTGTTGGATTCCTGCGGCTGCGGTTCCAAGACCCCCGGCCTAATTTTCAGAATTTCAAATTTGGAACAATCGACACCCCTATTAAATGTACATCTATAAAATTACTTATGTTTGTACTTTGAAAAGTACCATACTAGTTATTTCTATATTGAAAAATGTATGTTACATTATGATATATGATATGCCCTTGTTGTCATTAAAGGAAATATAAACAAGTTGATAGTAAATGTATATATATAATTATTTCAAAACCAGTTTTCGCGCATCGAAAAACAAAAACCTGGTTGGCTCAAAGATTTTTGAGACAGCGCTAGCCCTGGTAGATAGACCCCACGACACCAGTACATAATATAATCTGAAAATTTGGTCCTTTGGAAGCATAAACTGCATCCAAGAAATATAATAGCACACCCAGTTTGCTTGGGACTGTTCATAATGATAATGTTACATGCAACACCACTCGCGTCCCCCTAGCATGGTTTTTGGGCTATTTAATATATTATAAATTATAAATAATAAAGTATATACTCCATGATCCCAAAGGAACAGAAAGTATTACAACACTGAATCCATATAGACACTGAGGGTCAAGCTTACTGCGACTTTAGTTATGCCTTTTATTGGTCATAAAATGGACTATTAAAGACGTTGCCAGAAGTCAACATTAAACTCGGAAATAAGGAAAGCAACAAATGCAAAATTAATGAACAGCAAGTTTTTATTTCATTAAAGCATTTATATAAAGCCATATAGCATTACATACATCATCAAATTTATTGTACATACAGTTGTACACAAAAAAATGAGAAGAAGATGCACAATGTACGACATTTTCTAAAAAAAATATTTTTTTTTATAAATTATTTGCCTACCTAACTACCCTAATTTTTTTAGGCCATGCCAGTGGAAACAAACATATTTTTTGCTAGGCCTAAGTCCGAATAGGCCAAATTACAAGCACGCGATGATTGTAGTGATAATTGTATGATTTTGAACAGTTATTCTTATTTCGCGTCCATTTTTTCTTTAAATTAAGGTAATTTCGCTTTAGGGAAAGCGGGCTTGATACATATGCGCAAAGTATCGTAACGCATTAGCCTGTACAGGCAAATCACTTGCTCCCTTTCCCGCAGTTTTTGTATTTTTGATTAAAGGAGACTCTCCATAGCAACATTCTAGTTTATTCGTAAAGTTCTGTGCTGACTACACAGGCTAATTTGGGACGATACGTTCGGCACCGGCATAAGCTTCGTTTTTCCAGAACGAGGGTCATATTTATATGCACAGATTTTCATGATAAGAATAACGAATACAAAACTGGTCTGGATGGCATTAACTTGTGATCGAAGTGGTTACCGCTGCGAGGAGTTAAAGAAAACTAACTCTTTGGCGACTGCGTCGTATTTGTCTCCCTTGAATACTTCGTATTTCGTAAATCCGCGCACGAGAATGGCCCACTGCACAGCTATCGATGCTAGAAAGAAGTTGATGCCCACCGCCGTGTAACCATAGCGACTGAGGAAGGTCATTAAGAAGCCGAACCCGATGTAAATCATTACGTGAACATCCTGAAATGCTGAAATATAGAAATACGTTCACTTGAATACGCGCCATCAAATATCATCTTTTTTCTTGAGTTTGTTACTGTTAGTCAATGCTTGAAGCCATTCTGCGTCTTCACGACGTCACTATGAACGGGGGCGTAAAGGGGTCTATAGGAATATTTTATTTAGAGGTCTCTTTTACGTGCGCAAGCGATAGTTAATGCGTGCGCACACGATAGCTGGTCAACGATGGCACGTATCCGGTAATTCATTATATTTTTGACCTATGCGCTCAGTGCATTCGAAACAAAATTTATGGCATTTTGATAAGTTTCATTGTACAATTACTACGTGTACAGGCTATACATATTTTGTGCGCACGTGATAGCTATCGCGTGTGCAGGTAATAGAGGCCGCTAAATAAAACAAAATCTATACCCCTTTAAAGCCACCGTTAAGACTCGGACTCTTTAATGTAATATTCGTGTTTTTTAATAACTCAGTGATGACGTCACGTTGAAATACAACAACTCTTTCGTTTAAATTTTATAACTGGCTAATCTTCATAAGGAATATATCGCACTGATAAACGATGGGTACAAACGTGTACAAATGAGTTCAAAATGCAAAGTTTGATGATTTTTTCTTCATTTATTCCCAGTCTTTTCGATACCATGCTATATGTATATTCTTAAAACCAAACAAAACGACTGTTGTAATCGAAATTAATGTATATTTGTTGAAGATATTCGATGTTCCAACGAGGGATCGCTTCATCTTTAAAGTATCCCACCTTGAAATGAAATGCATGGTAATCAAAACATATAGATGCAATGTGAAAGTGTGCAAAATTGTCATTAGCCTAGTTAGCAAGTAATTTATTATTTTTTTAATTTTTGAAACCGAAGGTAGGATTTCTATACGTATACGTCCATTTCGACAAACGCGATTATTTTTAAGTTTTAAAGCGCAAAAGACGGATTTCTACCTTGTAAACACAACATATATTCTAATTTTCATAGATAAAATATGTTTCTTATTTATTCTTAAATTGATTATGACATATATTTCATTTCAAGGTGTGTGGCTTTAAAAGTGTATTACTACAGTATATGTCTCTTTAACAAGATGTATAATTTTCAGGGTGTATGTAGACAACGTAATTCAATTCCGACACACTGATTTTGAAAGTGAGACACAGAAACAAAATACATTTCAAACACCAATAAATCATTCAATGTTATCTAAGGAAATGGATACTTTGCTTTTTATGGTAAACTTATACCATTTTATTTATTCTGAACGATAGAAGTAAACGGTTATGGTTTAATATTTCATTACATAGCAAAATTATTAATGCTCTTCGGGTGGCTGGGGAGACGGGGTGTACAATTTCATAGGTTATTAATTTCAATGTAGCTACTGCTTTCATTGGCTACGACTGTTATTTATGCAACAATGAAAACGGTACTTTAAATATTGTATATTAAATTAAACGCGACATTAAATGTCGTTTGAATACCATATGTCAATCTTTATGGCTTTATTATGTATGCTTGCAAAAAAACTGCTATACAATATACAAACCCAGTTTTGAACGACTATACAATGTACATGTATACTGTATTCAAAATATTGCAACATGTAATACGGTATACACGGACCGTTTAAGGTCTCGCAAATAAACTACTTAGTATATCATAATCAGCCTGTATGCGAATACAATTATTATTACGTTGCCAAAATCCGTGACCTAATTCGATATTTGCGGCATTGAACTATTGTGTCCACAGGTGGAGTTTCTCAACTAACCTGGGTGACATTTCGCTGTGCATGCAAAAGTTATATATTCATTTTACGCCAATGTGTGCATAAAAGGGTTCAATTAAACAGCTGAGCCTTGCGCTGGAAAAACAGGGTTTATGCATGGGCGTAAAGTGTCGACCAAGATTATCATGTGCCGTCCGCAGGGCTATATGGGGGACTACACTTGCCGCAAAAAACTGGTATTCCGCTGAGAAGAGACTTCCATCAAGCAATAAACACAATAAAAGCGGACACGTCACACCTGATAAGCCATTGCGGACTGCACAGGCTAATCTGAGAGACTTTTTACGCACATTAATTGAACCCTTTGTTCCAAAAGCAAGTCTTATTAGCAAAGTTATCATAACGTCGTAATTAAAGGACGTTACTTTGTTCACATACTTATTGTGAACACAATTTAAATCAGTTTAAAAAACGATATTAATCTTCCGGTCCAGGATGAAATAAATTAACAAATATGTTCATCTCAAACATGTGTGCTTGTATACGTAAACTAAAGTGAACGAAGATTACATGACGAACCAAGTGCACGCATTTCATTACACATACATACATAAAAACAATGCTTTGAGTGTTTGAACTTTCTATATATTTTTTAAGTTGAACAATAAAAGGATGGGTTTTATTTAAAGAATGTATGTAATTATGCTTGTTTTTATAAAATTATTGCATTCTTCTGCGGACCATATCTTAGCGTATGCGCGTTCTGCCGAATACAACGTGAGTAATCAAATTCAACTATAAGTCAGACTAACGCAGTGACGTCACACCTCTACGAATGATATGCATAGGGAGGCCATTATCAGGTGGAAACAAAAATGCTCAGAAACATGAACAAACAGCCAAACGGAACATAACGGTAACATCGAACCACGTTGGTTGAAATGCTCGAAAAAAAAGTGTTTAAAATGAAAATGCTGAACATGGGGACGGCGAAATCCGTAAATAAAGTTATGAAGAAAAACTCGATTTGGTCGAGAGCCATGCCATACATAGGGATTTAGCTAAAGTTGAATATCAGCCATTTCCTTTCATTTGCATGCCCAACCTTTATAAAATAAGTGTCCCTACTCTAATTTTAATGGACCAACCTTTTTTGTTCATTGTTATGTGTCAACAATTCTGGTAAACACAGAAACACCTAAAGTGTTTTTATTTTTCCATTAAGAATTTATAGAGTAACATTCAGTATTACATGTACTTGATATTAACATTAAAACACCCATATGAAGTTTTATTGGGTGCTACGTGAAAACTCAAGCCAATAAAAGCAAATATGTCCGAAAAGCAAATACCTGACGACCGCTTTTTTACCAATTTCATATGGCTTTGAATTACATACAAGCATATCCCATTTAAAGGGACCTTTTTACGTTTTGGTAAATCGACAAATTAAAAACAAGATGTATCAGATTCGAAATTTTTTATTTTAGTGAGGAAACAGTAATACTGAACCTTTACAATGCTTTAAAATATCGATTATATGTATCTTTTGACGATTTAAAACCTGAAAATTATAAAGCGTTGCAACGCTAAACGATTGAATAATTTGGAGAGTTCTGTTGTTGTCGTTATATTTTGTGATTCTACGAGGACTGTTAATATAAAGTGTAAAATATATCCATCAGTGATAAGCACGAATTGCCGAGTGGTCTAAGAGTAAGACTTTTACTCCAGGGCTCCAGGGGTCAGTGGTTCGAGCCCTGTTGAGGGTTACTTTTATTCTTTTTTTAATTTTATTATTGATTTCTTTTACTGGAGCTTTTTAGATCCAATATTTACATATATCAATATAAAGCATTTAATGACAAACTTCAATACATGCCATAATCTGTGAAAAGGCCCCTTTAAAGAGTGTTTGTGCGTATCCCAGTACAAAAATGGTATGTACATATATATGCGCGTTATATTCTCTTACCATCTCATGTTGCGGATAACATTTGCTTGGCTATACAATGTTGAGTACAAGTATATGATAGATGGGGACACCTGCATGGTTCTTCTTTGACTGTGCATGTAATTCTATACAGTAAATGTCACATTTGAATTTAATTTGTGTGGCGTGTTTTATATCAAGCAATATAAGCTTAAAGCATACAAACCACATTTACCACGGGTAGGATAAATTATACCAAAGTTAAAGATCACTTTGATTAAAAAAAAAAGCTTATTGTTCATTTTCATTATTTACAAGGATGATTACTGATTATTTCAATTTATTTAATGCTTTCCGGTGGTTTATAGAGAAATATCAGTGAATTAAAACTGATAATTTCACTGTTTCAAACAGTGAAAATTATCAGTGAGAATTATCGATAATTTTCATTGTTTACTGTGAAATGACGTCATTTTTTTGACGAAATGACGTCATTATCCCAGCAAAATTCGTTAGTTAAACTCTTGAACAATGTATATAAACTGTGAAAAATGCATTAAATAAAAAGAAAATTTGTTGGATTCGGTGGATTATCGACTTTAATTCACTCGTGATCATAGAAAACATATATTTTCACTCGTGGCTGCGCCACTCGTGAAAATATTATTTTCTATGATCACTCGTGAATTAAAATCGATAATCCACCGGATCCAACAAATATCCTCTATTTGTTACACTTTATGCTTACTGATTATTTTGATTAACAGCAATAATGCTTGCTAAATAATTATAACTCTTGTTTTTTTATATTTTGGATAAATAAAAGGGATGCTGACTGATTAATATAATTTGGTACAATTTTTTTTCTGATTTTTTTTTTCATTCGTTGAAATGGTGCTTACTGATTTATTGAAATTTTGGTGAAAAACAACGTTTTTGACTTTTTTCTTTGATTTATTACAGTTTTTTTTACTCATTCTTTCGATTTATAACATTATTGTGCTTACTGATTATTTTGATTAATTCAACGATGCTTTATGTTCATTTTATTTTACTTTATGATGACTTCTGATAGTGTTGATGTATAACAACGATTTCCCGTATGTATCATGCCATGAAAAGCATTGAAAATATACATACATGTATTGATACTTTTCATCATGCAAAGGAATTTTAGCAGTTTTAATAACAAAGTTCTTATGACATCCGTCATTCGTCGATTGTTCATGATATTGAATTGCTTCATATAAATTGATGTCTTATCTGTTTAGATCTGCATTTTATATAAATGCACAATCTTATTTATTGACATGCGTAGTCATAAGAATATAATTTGTTTTGTAAGATCGTATGGTATTTTTCACCATTTTGGTATGTACGTGCTTTAATACTTTGAAAAAAATGACGTCATTTAACAATGCTTATCAAGCCCGGCATCGTTGATGGTGCGATTTATATTAACCTTCAATGTTTGCCATTTTCTCATCAACCGTCTTTTGATGCTCTCATCGTCTTGATTACGGAAGTAGAAGACTCGTTTGGGGGTAAACTCTATAACCAAAATACAACGCAAATACATGTTTCATTTTATGTGCGTATGAATATCAACGCTTAATAGTATCCGATTACAATTTATTGGATTGTTTACTGTCATATACCATATACCGCACTGTAGGATGTTTTTATTGAATAGGATGTCCCTTACCGCAGTGTTTACCGTAAATTATTTTGGTCTATTCATCGTCTTGTGCACAGACAACGGTGGCTGGTGATTTAAATTTGAAACTGTGTACCGAATTAACAAATCGTTTATTTCATACTTGTTTTTGTTTCCTTTTAACTGAGCAAATACATAAACAATAACATTTTTGGTACAGATATATCGGTCAGAAATGTCAAAACAATTTATTATGTCCCACCGTGGCACTGTGTATAAAGCGAACAATCAACAGAAGAAACAATGTTTCTTTGTAATTTTCTATTCGGACACTTTCGGTAGAGATATCTTTTAACTTTTAACAGCGACATACGATGTACAAATACCATGTTTGTGTATTTTAATCAACCTATTAAAATCCTTTCAAAATGGTTCAATAGTGCATGAGTTTTGTAACAAAACAAGCTTTATAAGATTTATTTCAACTTAACACTTACTCTGACAGACTAATTTCATGGTTGACCAAATACTGCTTAACTCTATTCAAAGAGCTCTTTATTTAAGCCATGCTGTTTAACCTCATCTTTTGTATTGGTCAAGGGTTATTATGTGCGACCCACAACACAGATGTGAGAGATTACACATTAATGGCCGCCCTTTGAGAGGTTTCCTAAAGCCGTTTATTCGTTACACTCGACCTGTATTATATGTCCTGCGGGAAGCATTCATGGACATTGTTGTGAGCGAAAGCCGAATACTTCATTTTAAAAAATGACCCCAAAAAGAGACACCAGTAAGGGCAGAGTATGAAGAATTCTTTAGCGGACAAAATATACGTCGCATTTTAGTAATACACAAAAATCCGTTCAAGATCGTTAACATTTTATTATACATATTGCAGAGGATACAATTCGGTTAGAGTCAATGTGGACTGATGTTTACTTATCGAACAAAAATAGGAGCGCCTCTCCTTTTCTCTACAGTCGTGTGATGATTGCTCATAAACAAACATATATTTTAATATTAGTCTACGACATAAGTATTATTTCGCTCCCTTATTTACAACGCTCTTTTTTTTCAATCTGTGACAAAAAGTTGAATAATCTCCATTCCGACAATCTGTGAACCAGTCCCTTTATTGGATTGGTATCCAAATGAAGAAATAGTACCAACCATTAAAGGTCACACCGTATTATTGCAACCGACCCGCACAGACAAAAAGTCGATCAGACAAAGCCGAAAGTATAACAACTCTCCTGTGCTGGGTGAGTTCAGTTGGGAATAAAAATATCGGTGAACAACTTGCAAAACAGGTTGTTAAAAGAGCGAGACATAATGTGCGTTTTTTTTTGCAACCTCCGCGCAGAGATTTGACGGGAACCAGCATAGCTGGATCAAATCCCTGCCTTCATAACACACAACAGGATCAATCTCCACGCAGAGTTGTCGTTCCTTGTTATCACATACACATGAATGTAATGTAACCGTCGTGCAAGAGATTGCCACAGGATGATAGCCTAGCCAGTGGTACAATAATTTATCCGTTGTTATCTTTTGCTTTTTTAATTTAGGTAATTATTTTTTATGAACCTAAACTTATACACTATTTTCAAAATGCAACAGAAAATATTACTACCTTTTATAATATAATACTTAAACCAATAAAATAAAATCCTACCAAATCTGGTGGGATTTTCTTGTGATGGCAGATGTTGTACGTGAGAGCCAGGAACGACAACTCTGCGTGGAGATTGCGAGACAAAATGTGCGGTTTTGGAGGTACCGGACTGGCCTTTTTAAGGCCACGAAGTGTTTTGTTGTCGTAGTTTATCAACAAAGATCACAAATTGCCGAGAGGAATCACATTAAAATGTCAATATGAATAAATTGAGACAAATATCATCTATAATGTCCAGCGAGGGCCTACCATACATGCATGTTAAAGCGCAGTTAACAATCCCTTAATGGCCATTAAATTGCCACGTTAATAAGAGGCTACACTTGATGGATGATAAGGTTACACTAAGATAAGATCCAATTCAGCTTGTTGATGACGTTTCATTTTTAAATTCTACTATATGGCTGTTTGATCGAGGTCTTGATGACGATTTCAGGTAAGGGTGGTTTTGCGAGTCGTCGAACAACGTTACGATTATAGAATATAGCTGCAATACGTGCCTGTTTATCTCGGTCCCAAAACTTTCGCATCCGATTATGCTTTACCCATTCATGCCTAGCGTCCTGAAAAAAGGACATTGCAAACAGCGTAAACCCAGATGAGACGCCGCATGATGCGGCGTCTCATCTGGGTCTACGCTGTTTGCTTAAATGAATTTCTTTATGAAATATTCTAAATATAGAAATAAATATACTTGACACCCCTAATTTTGGAAATAAATTGATCCAATTTAGAAGGATGGGAGAGTCCACTGGGCATGAATGGGTTAAATACATTTGAAACATGTTCATGCTCGTCATTGAAATATATGCCACAATATTGGATCTATTTTCCAATACCGGAAAAAAACGGAAATAGATACAATAAAATATATATTACGTTAAAATTCCCAGCAAATAACACATGCATGTCACGTATATGCATGATTATTCCCCGTAGACTCGGAAATAATGGCATGCTAATTACCGGCTAGTATTGTAAAACCATCAACATACAAAATTTGCATGCATTAATTAATGAAATAAAAATGATATCTTACACTTACCCCGATACATTCTGTGTCATTTTTACAATTTTTATATAACGTATGTTTTAATGCTGATATTATTCCATCAGAATGGAATAAAATGATTATTAATCATATTCCTAAAAATAATACGTCAGATCCAAGGGATCCTTTATCTTTCTTGCTCAATGTATAAATTATATTGTTCGATTTTGAATGACAGATTATCCAATTGGTTTGAAAATGAAAATATTATAATTGATGAACAAAATGGTTTTCGTAAAAAGAGAAGCGCAATTGATCAGATTTCAACCCTTACCAATATTCTTGAGACATGAAAGAAGTTTAAGTTATCGACGTTGTGTGCTTTTACTGATTTCAAAAAGGCGTATGATTTTATAGATAGAAATATTTGATATTGGTATAGGAGGAAAGATTTTAGATGCTTTAAAGTCTCTATATAGTAATGTTACATCATGTGTTAGAATAAATGGTTTATCTAAAGATTTGTTTAATGTTGAGTGTGGCTTGAAGCAGGGTGCTCGTTATCCCCCCTTATATTCAATCTGTACATACATGATTTAGCTCTACGTATTAAAGACAAAGATAAAGGTGTTACTCTTGATAGTAGTAAAATATGCATTGCATTATATGCAGATGATATTGTTCTATTAGCAGAAAAGGAAGAAGATTTGCAATTTATGCTTGATTATTTATATCAATGGTGTACTGAGAATCATATGAATGTTAACCCTGAAAAGAGTAATATTATACACTTCAGATCACAATGTGTCAACCGAACTTCATATAATTTCACATGTGGACCCCATGAGTTGAGAGTGGTTGACAGGTATACTTACTTGGGGCTGTTATTAAATGAGTTCCTTGATTATGATCTTACTGCTAAAAGTGTCTCCCAAAGTGCAGGCATGGCCCATTGGGTTACTCATTGCCAAATGTAAATTTATAGGCGGAGTTCCATGCCATGTTTTTAAGAAACTGTATGGTAGCTCATTTTGGCCAGTAATATCCTGTGGGACCTCAGCAAATATACACCAAACAGTGCTCTCTATGGTGAATTATCATGGCAACCACCACATGTCAAACAATGTAGATCTGTTGTACAGCAATGGTACAAACTGGATAATTTCGCGTTATCATGAGTGCTTGTCTTACTTTGATAATGAATGTAGTGTAACCAAGGTCAGTGTATTACTCCGCGTTCCAAAAATAACCGCTGATCAAATAATCATTCATAATAAATCAGAATATCGTTCTGTGAAAAAGAGCAGTGCGTTATAAATTATAACTTTATTCATATTGAATTGCAAATCTAAAAGTTTTATAACATCAATCTAATATTAAGTTGTTATATACAAGGAACTACATTTGTTTACAACGTAGCCTAACAACGTAGCACGTGCTGCTGATTATAGATGAAATTTAATAAACGGAGCTTCAATCAACCGAATTCGCTGTAAAAGTGGGATAAACATTGATATTGCATACATATGTTAAATGGTAGTTGATCTACCAATACACTATGTTACCAACAAGACAATTGAATCAACACATACTCATTCTCAACTTAAGTGTTCAACCACTGGCTTCGTCACTGAATGAAACGCAATTCATTATAGCTCAATAAAACCCTCTTCTACCATTACTAACTAATACTCAACAGCCACACATCTACCAACTCTCACTCACTCACTCACTCACTCACTCACTCACTCACTCACTCACTCACTCACTCACTCACTCACTCACTCACTCACTCACCTCACTCACTCACTCACTCACTCACTCACTCACTCACTCACTCACTCACTAACTCACTAACTCACTTACTCACTCGTATTCATATCACCTACCTAAACCCCACTCATACAACTCTTATTCACATAATCTCACTCACTCACTCACTCACTCACTCACTCACTCACTCACTCACTCACTCACTCACTCACTCACTCACTCACTCACTCACTCACTCACTCACTCACTCACTCACTCACTCACTCACTCACTCACTCACTCACTCACTCACTCACTCACGGAATACCTGTACTATATTTTACCATAAATGTGTTCTCTTTATTATATACACTATTTTTTTATAATCGCTTATAATTCAAATTTGAATGGCCATTTACAGATGTTGTTATACATGTGTTTTTTATGTTGTATATACTATGTTGTACATGTAAAAGGATAAGACTGAAATAAAATAAAATAAAATTTGATTACAATCAGTATGTGTTAATCGTGCATTTATGTTATTACCATACACAGTGGAAACCTAATGAATAGTGTACGAGCGTCGAAATTACATCTTATTACAATTAAAAAAAACGCCGTATTGTCTACCGGTATGATCATTTTGTTTTTGTTTAAATACGTGTCTCTGCACAGTGACCGTGTCTGGCAATACAGCAAAAAATTAAACTCCGCAAACTAGACTATCAGGACCGAATGTCTTGTTCGTGCGAAAGTGTTTTATAACTGAACAACAAATAGAAACATAAAATAATTATCCCCACGCTTTTTGAAGGGATATTGTGGTTATCTCCGCCGTCTGTCCGTCCATCCGCCCTGGCCACTATCTCCCCCTACACTATTAGCACTAGAACATTGAAACTTACACACATGGTAGCTATGAGCATATGTGCGACAGTGCACTATTTGGAATTTTGATCTGACCCCTGGGTCAAAAGTTATGGGTGTTGGGCTAGGGCCGGGTCAGAGATTTTCCCTCATTTATTATGTTATTTTACATTAACTTCTTCATTTCTACTCCAATTTATTTCAAATTGATACTAAGCATCTCGTATGACAATACGGTCAATCTGAACTATGCATGGCCCCATTACCAACCCTGGGGCGCCCCTGGGTCAAACATGCGGCATGTGAATACGCGTCGGCCTCTGCCGCGCCATTTCTAGTTAACATTGGGACCCCCCCCCCCCCCCCCTTAGAACGGTAAATGCAAAGAATTCGGGGGGGGGGGATTAACCCAATTTTATGGCTACCCGAATCTCACACTTTCCCCCGAATGGTATCCGGCTTTCTTTATCACTGACAATTGTTCCTATGCTAATTTTGACAAGGTTGGTGTTCGTTCCAAAGCTGTTTTGACAATCCGTACAGTCGTTTCAACGTAATTTTTATCCAGTTTGTTCGCCTAGAATAAATCAAAACACCTAATCGTGTGTTGCTATCATATGCTTAGCGGACCATTTCAATTCTTGTCCTGGTAACGATATAGCGGACTCTTCTAAGTCGTGTCGAGGTTACGAGAATGTGGACTCTTTTATGCCGTGTCATGGAAACGACATTGCGGATTCTTTTAAGTTGCGTTTTAGTAACCATAGCGGATTTCTCTAGGTTGCATCTTGGTAACGACATTGCGGATTCCTCTAAATTGTGTCGGATATCGACATAGAGAACGTTTGGTAAGTCGTGTCGGGGTAACGATATAGCGGACTCTTCTAAGTCGTGTCGGGATAACGATATAGCGGACTCTTCTTAGTTGTGTCGGGGTAACGATATAGCGGACTCTTCTTAGTCGTGTCGGGGTAACGATATAGCGGACTCTTCTAAGTTGTGTCGGGGTAACGATATAGCGGACTCTTCTTAGTTGTGTCGGGGTAACGATATAGCGGACTCTTCTTAGTTGTGTCGGGGTAACGATATAGCGGACTCTTCTAAGTCGTGTCGGGGTAACGATATAGCAGACTCTTCTTAGTTGTGTCGGGATAACGATATAGCGGACTCTTCTTAGTCGTGTCGGGGTAACGATATAGCAGACTCTTCTTAGTTGTGTCGGGGTAACGATATAGCGGACTCTTCTAAGTCGTGTCGGGGTAACGATATAGCGGACTCTTCTAAGTCGTGTCGGGGTAACGATATAGCGGACTCTTCTTAGTTGTGTCGGGATAACGATATAGCGGACTCTTCTAAGTCGTGTCGGGGTAACGATATAGCGGACTCTTCTAAGTCGTGTCGGGGTAACGATATAGCGGACTCTTCTTAGTTGTGTCGGGGTAACGATATAGCGGACTCTTCTAAGTCGTGTCGGGGTAACGATATAGCGGACTCTTCTTAGTTGTGTCGGGATAACGATATAGCGGACTCTTCTAAGTCGTGTCGGGGTAACGATATAGCGGACTCTTCTAAGTCGTGTCGGGGTAACGATATAGCGGACTCTTCTAAGTCGTGTCGGGGTAACGATATAGCGGACTCTTCTTAGTTGTGTCGGGGTAACGATATAGCGGACTCTTCTAAGTCGTGTCGGGGTAACGATATAGCGGACTCTTCTTAGTTGTGTCGGGATAACGATATAGCGGACTCTTCTTAGTCGTGTCGGGGTAACGATATAGCGGACTCTTCTTAGTTGTGTCGGGATAACGATATAGCGGACTCTTCTTAGTCGTGTCGGGGTAACGATATAGCGGACTCTTCTAAGTCGTGTCGGGGTAACGATATAGCGGACTCTTCTAAGTCGTGTCGGGGTAACGATATAGCGGACTCTTCTAAGTCGTGTCGGGGTAACGATATAGCGGACTCTTCTAAGTCGTGTCGGGGTAACGATATAGCGGACTCTTCTAAGTCGTGTCGGGGTAACGATATAGCGGACTCTTCTAAGTTGTGTCGGGGTAACGATATAGCGGACTCTTCTTAGTTGTGTCGGGGTAACGATATAGCGGACTCTTCTAAGTCGTGTCGGGGTAACGATATAGCGGACTCTTCTAAGTCGTGTCGGGGTAACGATATAGCGGACTCTTCTTAGTTGTGTCGGGGTAACGATATAGCGGACTCTTCTAAGTCGTGTCGGGGTAACGATATAGCAGACTCTTCTTAGTTGTGTCGGGATAACGATATAGCGGACTCTTCTTAGTCGTGTCGGAGTAACGACATAGCGGACTCTTCTAAGTAATGTCGGGGTAACGATATAGCGGACTCTTCTAAGTCGTGTCGGGGTAACGATATAGCGGACTCTTCTAAGTCGTGTCGGGGTAACGAGATAGCGTACAATTTTAAGTACTGTCGGGGTATCGACATAGAGGACGTTTCTAAGTCGTGTCGGGGTAACGACAAATCGGACTCTTCTTGGTCCGCACAAAATAATCACGGACGACACTTTCCGCCTAAACTGGCTTCTCGTTCAAACGATACTCCTTTAAACTAAAAATACCATAACAGAGGAAAGTGTCGTCCCGATCAGCTGTGCGGACTTCACAGGCTTATTTACGACGATTCTCTACCGTCTTAATCGATTTAACCAAATCTTTATATTTAATCTTATTTTAATGAGATTTTGTATTTTGGTCGGACGATTTCTGTTTTATAGGGATAGTGGACTCTGGCTGGAGATATGAGTGTTGTTTTGTTGAACAATATATTTTGGGCGACACAACCCATATGAGGGTTGCTTGGATGTAACGCTAGAAATCAAGCTATTTAATTAAACAAATATGTCCGAAAAGCAAATCACCTGGGGACCGAATTGATACCCATTTCATATCAATTTTATTTCCATAACAACATATCGTATTTAAAGAGTGTTTTGTGTGTCCCAGTACATTACATGATGTGCGCAAGCTCATTATATTCTCTTACAAGCTCACATTGCAGATAACCTTTGTTAGGCCAAATTCGATAAAATATTTAGGATTTTATTGGTAATTTTGACAATGTGAAAATCGCTTTGATCGCGTACAGAAAGTTGAAATAAAAAAAAGTGTATATATATTGAAAGAAAAGCCTTGCTTCAATTTATCCATTGTTTATGTAAAAGACAGGTAAGAGAACTAAGTCGCTTTTTTCTCACCAATAGGCTTATGATGCTTTCAGCGTGTTGATTACGCAAGACGAACGAGCAGATGTCAATAGGTAATCTCGCTATGCAGTCTAGAATGTCGTATTTTAATGTCAGAATTAATTTGGACGCTATAACGTATCTGATTGCATTATATCCAATTGCACCTTTTACGGGCATAAATTCTGCACTGTATTCTACCTCTGTTATATGCCATGTTCCAATAGGGCTCTCCATGCAACCCCCCCCCCCTGGGATTAATTTTCACCTATACCAAGTTGTTCAGTAACTCAAGTAAGTATATTTTTTCATTTGTCCTCAAAGATAAACTCAAGTTAAAGTGTCCATAACAACCAGTTTCCATGGCAACCGCCACTCAAAATTGGAAAACGGACAAAGAGACTATATCACATCATTATTATAATATATCTTATCGTAATACAAACAAATTAGTGTTCCAACAACGGCTACACATTGTGCTTTATTTTAAAGACCAAATTATATATTTATCTCATTTGCATATTCATGAATATTAATGAGAAACTGACAATATCTGGAAAAAAATACTATTTATGATCATAACTATGTAACTATACAATCAAATTTGATGAATATGGTGGCTATACCTAGGTTTCAAGGGCAAAGAACACATTAATGATCATCAGACATTGTTTAAGTTAAATATAGTATACAAAATCCAACATGGCGTCAAAAATGGCCGCCAAGATGGCCGCCAAAACCTATGTATGATCATAACTGTGTAACTTTCCACTCAAATTTGATGAATTTTATGTCTATACCCAGTTTTCAGGAGGCAAAGAACACATTTATATCATCAGACATTGGTTAAGTTTAATAAAGTACACACAAATGCAACATGGCGTCAAAAATGGTCACCAAGATGGCCGCCAAAACCTATTTATGATCAGAACTATGCAACTTTCAACTTAAATTTGATGAATTTTGTGTCTATATCCAGGCTTCATGGGGCAAAGAACACATTTATATCATCAGACAAAGTGTAAGTTAATTATGTTACACAGAAATCCAACATCATAACAAAAATGGCCGCAAAGGTGGCCGCCAAAACCTATTAATGATTATAAATATGTTACAATCCACTCAAATTTGACGAGTTTGGTGTCTATACATAGGTTTCAGGTGGCAAAGGTGACACATAATGATCACCAGGCTTTGTTTAAGTTTATTTCATTACACACAAATCCAAGACAGCATCCAAAAGGGCCGCCAAGATGGCCGCCAAAACATATTTATGATCATAAAATATAACTATGTATATATCCATTCAAATTTGATGAATTTGATGTCTATACTCAGGGAGCAACAATAATCATCAGACAAAATGTAAGCTAATTATGTTACACAGAAACCCAACACGGCGTCCAAAATGGCCTTCAACACATTACGATGGACCACAAGTCCGTCCATAACTTGTTACTCAAACGTTATGGTTGTTTTGTAAAACGCCATAGTTTAGGAGACAAGAAACACTTTAATCGAATTGAGGTTATCACTTAGCAGTTGAATAATCATAAAATCCAATTTACGACATTTGAAGGAGAGAATGAAATAGCACATGACTTCATGATAGGCTCAGGTTCTACCAACTTCTGTAGACTTCATTTTTTACCGATGCTGCAAATCATTGAAGATTAATAACAGCCTGAATAAGCATGAGTTCTCACAAAAGGTTAATATTAAACACTTTTTCTTCCTTTGACCATCAATTTACATTAGAGCGGATGTAGATGGTCTTATTGTCCCTTTCGAAGTAATGCAGGATCAGGATGAGCAAATCTGTATCCTCGTCCACCAATGTTTTGGTGCTACGACGGGATCGTTATACTGTTGATTTAACAATTTCAACGTCTGCATCCCCTGAAGACAGAACAACATAGCATCCCACTTTAGTCAGACATGTGCGGATCAGAGCAATCATGCTGGCCTTGTTTCTATCACGAGTCAAAAAGTCTTCCTTTTTTACATGAGCATTCTGTTTCTTTGCTGAAACTCACAATATGATTTACGTTTGTTTCATCGTCTCCGGTGCGTGGTGTCTTTTGTTATAATGACCGTCTTCGTAGCCATCGAACCCCACTGTCGCTTGTCCGTAATGCCTTTTTCTGAATCTACATAAGACTCGACTAGTGCGTTATTTGAGTCGCCCTTCTCCATGGTCAACAATGCAGCAAACTGCCACCATCACGCATCTGTTTCATGAATACAGTTTATCACAGCCTCACATGATGTGTCGCGATCCGAGGCTTATCTGCTGTACAAAGTATGTTCTTAGCTTCAAAGAAAGCAGCAGGATGGAAGCTCAGTTCATAAGACAATACGACTGAAGCATCTCCAAATTTTGACCACCAGGAAACGCTGGAACAGAAGAGCAGGATAAAAAGCACAGTCAGAAGCGATCTTAACAGCCAAGCTATTCCCATTAGCTTTGGCTCTGTATTTTCTTGTAAATTTATAAGCAACACTGATTTTCCTATGATATCTCGTATGATCGTTTTCCAAACCGCCTCAATTGCACGACCATTCATATCTGACCCAGCCACTATCCCATTGACCATGTTTCTCAGACTAAGGTCAGCTGTGTATGGTGAGCAGGTTGTAATCTGTGTCTGCATGTTCTCTAGATCAGAAGAGTCCCATTTGGTGCACGCCTCAGTTGAGTCTTTGTGTTTTCGACTTGTAGTAAAGGTAAATTCTGTAAAATCCTGCATCGCACTGTTGTGCTCGAATATTGCAGATAGGGTTCAAGGGGTTTGCATTTCCTCGGTCATTCCACTGCCGCGGGTTAGACCATTTGTGCTCTATAAAAACATCATTAATGTTTGCTCAATGACAAGATCACATCCTAGCCCAGCCCAGCACAGATTTTTCCTACGAACAACGTGAAAACCAATACCAAACTTTCGATAAACATTCGGGTGCGTTTCCTCTAGGTTGCTTATTTGCTGCAGATACATGTAGTAATAAGCAGATTGCAGGTAATGTACCCAGCAACGATGGATAGCATATCGGACACTGCCTGCTAATGCCTCAGCCAACACACAGTACAATATGCTTAAATTTGTAATCATTAGCTGATAATTCAGCCATACTATGCGTGTCTTTGAGGTCATTGCAAGTTCATGTTTCTTCTTCTCTGTAGCTCTCTCGAGTTTGATCAAAATTGCATAACATGTATCATCTGCTAGAGTTGTTAGAGTACAAATCCTTGGCATTATCCAGAAGTATCTGAATGTCTGGATCTTCCTGGGTCCTGGTTGTGTATGCACTTTTTAAACAAGAACATGGTCCCGTGAAGCCCTGGACAGTTTTTCGTGTCAAAATGTGCACAATTGCATTTTCTCCATAGACAGCCTCAAGTATGTTTTGAGAGCAGTTTCTTCCATGAGGGATCCTTGCCCCCCACCCCCCCCCACAAGTTCACACGTTTATGAAACATCCCAAATTTTGAACAATATTTTCAACTACTTTGTGGCGCATCAATGATGATTGCGGCAGCCTTCCAATACAAGGGTTGGTGAAACGTTACAATGGTGTACAGTTGTTGCAAGGTTGCAAACTAAGGCTTTTGTTGACAGAATGCACGCTTTGTCCCCATTGTTCATAATTATTCATTGGCAAGAATTTTGTTCTGATGCAAGAAAGGCATTATTCCCTGCCAACTCAGTGTTGCCTGAAGCTGAAAAATATCGATCCTCCTGTCAAAATCCAGGCTAACTTAAACTATGTCTGACAATCTCAATGTGTTCTTTGCCCCTCGAAACCTCGGTATAGACACCAAAATCATCAAATACGAGTGGATAGTTTCATAGTTATGATCATAAATAGGTTTTGGTGGCCATCTTGGTGGCCATTTTGGACGCCATGTTGGATTTGTGTGTACTATTGTTAACTTAAACAATGTATGATGATCTTTATGTGTTATTGCCACTTGAAACCCAGGTATAGACACCAAATTCATCAAATTTGAGTCGATAGTTACATAGTTATGATCATTTACAGGTTTTGGTTGCCATCTTGGAACCATTTTGGACGCCATGTTGGATTTGTGTGTAATATAATAAGCTTAAACAATGTCTGATAATCTTAATGTGTTGTTTAGCCCTTGAAACCAGTTACCTTTGTATAGCCACCAAAAATAATCAAATTTTAGTGCATATTTACATAGTTATGATCATTTATAGGTTTTGGCGGCCATCTTGGCGGCCATTTTGGACGCCATGTTGGATTTGTGTGTCCAATTGTAAACTTCAACAAGCTCCGATGATCTTTATGTGTTATTTGCCCCTTAAAACCTAGGTATAGACCCAAATTCATCAAATTTGATTGTATAGTAACATACTAGTAGTTATGATCATAAATAGTAATTTTTCGCGATTTTGTTAGTTTCTCATTAATATTCATGAATATGCAAATGAGATAAATATATAATTTGGTCTTTAAAATGAAGTACAATGTGTAGCCTTTTTTTTAACACTTATTTGTTTGTATTACGATAAGATATAATATAATAATGATGTTATATAGTCGCCCTGGTCCGTTTTTCAATTTTGAGTGGCGGTTGCCATGGAAACTGGTTGATATGAACACTTTCACTTGAGTTTATCTTTGAGGACAACTGAAAAAATATACTTACTTGAGTTACTGAACAACTTGGTATAGGTGAAAATTAATCCCAGGGGGGGGGGGGCATGGAGACCCCTATAAGGACATGGCCTATTAAACAGAATACAATTGTCTTTACCGATGTGTTTACCGTAAATTATATGGGACTGTTCCCATGTCGGGCAACCCAAACTGTGTACGGTGATTTAAATTTCAAACTGTGTGCCGACATAGTTACTCGAATATTTCATACCTGTTTTCTTTCCTTGTGAACTTAGTAAACAATGACACAGCAATAGTTTATGTACTGTTATAACGGTCAGAAATGTCATTTATTTACATCGTGGCACTGCGTGTTAAGCGAACAATCAACCGAATAAATAATGTTTCTTTATAATTTTCTATTCGGTCACTTTCGGTAGACATATCTATTAACCTTAAACAGCTAACTACGCCCTATTTTTTCTCTTCAAATAAATCTAAGAAATAACCTGTTGAAATTCGTTTAATAGTGCATGAGCGATGTAACAACATAAATGCGTAACAATATTTACCTCAACATAACACTTACTCAGAAATACTCATATCATTGTTGACAAAATACTGCTAAAAGCTATTCAAAATGCGTTTAAATAAAAGCCATGCCGTTTAATCCCTTGTGTACTGGTCAAAGGTTATTATTTGCGACCCACAACACAAATGTGACCTGTACCGAGTTAAAGATTAGTGGCTAAACAATCTTATTACTTTAAGCATTTCATTCAAATTCAAAAACTTGGAGGAAGAAAATCAACTCAAAAATAAGATTGTAATCACAATTCATAGTTTAAAGTTACACACGGCTTATTTTCTATGTCCTGCGGGTAGGATGATTATATTGACTGTTTTCGGTTGGTAGTCGAATACTAGTATATCATTAAAATCTGACCACGAAAAGAGATCAGGGTATAAACATGTAGGATATTTTTCAGCGGAAAAATGTGCGTCTCATTCTTTAATACCCAGAGGTCCGTTCAAGGTCGTTTTAACGTATACATATTGCAGAGCATATAGTTTGGTAAGAGTCAATACAGACAGTTTTTTTTACAAATCGCAACAAATTTTCATATCGCCTTCCTTTTACTGTAGTGTCGTGCGTCCAATAACTTAAAATAAATTTAATGGAATTTGTTCACAGATTTTTTGAAGTTCCGTATGTAAATGTTTTGAATGAATACATTTAAATATCGGAACTAAAAAGATCAGTTTAAAACAAAAATATAATTTAAGAAAGAAAATGCATAAGATCACCCAAAAACGTTATCGCTGTATCCATTAACCAACCGTTTTGTAACCTCAATAATTGTATTTTACACTAGTTCGAAGCAATCCACGTATTGTCACAAATACTTCAGGAACAATCCAAATCATACGATCGTTGCGCGCTTGTAGGGTCCCAAAATATTATAAATTTTGATTGATGATTACTCATATACGAATGTAAAGTTGAACAAGTATAATTTTTCCATCTGATGTACAATGTTATATATATATTTTTTTTATTCTGCGACAAAAACTTGCAAAAATGTCCTTCCGACAATCTGTCCCTTTGAATGGAATGGGCAACCATGTGTTTCCCATTTTATGACGATTATAAAATAAAATCTATACATTAAAATATTAAACTGAAAGATATTCAATTTTGGTGTGGTCTTATGTTGTGTGGGGAGGGAACTCGGAGAACCCTGGGGAAAGTGCACCTGTCCGGCATGGCAACTACAAGCTCACATACGAAGGGTGTAGGGATTGAACTCAGGTCGCCTAGGTGAGAAGCGGGTGAACCAACCACTGCACTTACCTGACAGCTAAGTATCGACTCCAGTTTACGAGATAGTACTGACCAATAAGGGCCTCTCCGCATTAAATTGATCGGGCAAAGCCGAAAGTTGATTTAATTCTCCTGTTGTTATGTAAACGCAGCTGACGAAAAATCTGTGAACAACTTGCAAAACAGGTGGTTAAAGAGGTACACATAATGTGCGCTTTTAAATTTGGCGGGTTGACTTTTGAAAGCACTCTCAAGTGATTTGTTTTTTCGTAGTTTATCAACAAAAGATCACAGATTGTTGAGAAGTATCACATTAAAAGGTCAATATGTGGTAAATTGAGACAAACAGCCATCTATAATGCCCCGCGGAGGCCTATCATGTACATATATGCGTGTTACAGCGCAGTTAACAATGTCAGGTGTGGTCTTTGAATTACCCTGATTATCTGAGGATACACTTCACACGGACGACTGGGTTACACATAGATAAAATATAATGAGATAAAGTAACGTAAATGTTACAATACCTTTACTTCGGGTTATTGCGATTGAATTTATTATTCGTATAGTCCGTTTCAATACCCCGCCCCCTTGTACATGGTTTCGTAAATCCATCTTTAGGTTTAGGGATTTATGAAGTTTTCATTCTTATATTCTACAATATGAACTTTTGATCGAATTCTTGATTACGATTTCAGGTTAACATGAATGTTGAGGTCTCACGCAACGCTTAGTTTTTACAATAATGCTTCATTGCTTACCTATTTATCTCAGTTAAATACTTTTGCATCTGATTGTTCTTTAATACAACTGAAAAATCTGCATCTTCGTCATTGAAGACTATTCCATAAATTTAATGTATTTTGCAATACAAAAAAATAAACTAAATGCAATCAACTGCACTAAATGTAAAATGCATTTTTCAATAACAGTGATAATGAAATTCGCAATACATTTTGTACTTACAGTATGTAATAACGGTATTGTTATTAATTCGCGATGAATGTTCCCAATGTGACGTCTTGAAGCAATATTCAATGTTATGTATGGCATTAGTTAGTTGCGGCAATGAAACATTAATGATTCATTTTCAGAGAAATTGTTTTTCCACGTGGATATGTAATTTGCAAACAATGTATGATGAATTTGATACTACACGTCAATTCGACATTAATATCATTCGAGCTCAAATGTGATATGCAAAAAAAAATTAATAATTTATCGTTGTACTATACCCAAACATTGTAATTTGATGCTGTAGAACAATTTTCTAGTTAATGCTAGTTAATGTCAAACTGAAATTTATAATGTTGGTGTTTTTTAATGCAGCAGAGGGATGTGCATTCTTTTATTTGACACTTAAAAAAAGAACGAACTACAAATTATCAATACAAGTCTTCAATTTATTATTAGAAAAAAATCGATGGACGAATACTATTTGCAACGAATATGCCATTTGATACGACGCTTCATTTAGTAGGCAGGCATTGATGCATTAGCAATTTGATAGCATGTCTATGAAACGAAAACCCCATATACTAGCAGATTCTGTGCTAAACAACCACACCAAAAAAAAAGAAACAGGTAAATGTTTGTGTAATGGACGACAAAGCGGACAAATTGTCGTGTTAAAATCAACTTTTAAAATGACACTTTAATCCGATTCAATACAGATTCAGAAGACAAATGCGTATACCCAACATGCAAATTTGACCCATTTATGCCTAGCGTCTAGAAAAAAGGCCTTGGCAAACAGCGTAGACCCAGATGAGACGCCGCATGATGCGGCGTCTCATCAGGGTCTGCGCTGCTTGCTTAAAGGAATTTCTTTAAGAAATATTCTAAATATAGAAATAAATATACTAGACATCCCTAATTTCGGAAATAAATTGATCAAATTTTAAAGGATGGGTGAGTCCACTAGGCATACATGGGTTAAACCAGAGCGGCCGGAACGATTCAGACTTATTTGTAACACGATCCAATATGCAGATTAATATGCAACATAATTTGCAGATTTATATCAAACTATCGCATTTGTAACAGTTTAAAATGTGCATAATACGACCTCTTTAAATAGGAGCCTTTTTATACCTTCTACATACAGGAAACAGTGACATAAACCTTGAATAGGTGTAAATTGTGTTGGCTTTTTACGGCTAATGGGGAATGTCTAAGTATCTATTTTTCCAATTTGAATAACAAACCTAATATACATTGACAGTCATAGATCATATCATTAAAGGCATGAGCTGTTTATCCAACTGTTGTGCCTTATCTATTTAGGTACTCGTAAATCTCTATTGTTAATTTTAAACTTTGTCGATAATTATATTGCTTATTTGTTCCTTTCATTGCAAAAGGTTGGTATCATACAGAAAAGCTTTTATGATGCTTTATTTTGTTTAACTAACAAAATCAAGACATAACAAACTATATGGGTCATCATAATTTTGAGCGCTATCAGAATGCGTATAAGCAGTTTAAATGGCAAAGCAAGCGAATATGTTTATCTGGTTTACCTATTATCTTTAATTGGTAAATGATCAAGTTAACCCATTTATGCCTAGCGTCCTGAAAAAAGGACATTGCAAACAGCGTAGACCCAGATGAGACCCCGCCTGATGCGGCGTCTCATCTGGGTCTTCGCTGTTTGCTAACAGGATTTTCAGTAATAAATATTCTAAATATAGAAATAAGTATACTAGACATCCCTAATTTTCGAAATAAATTGATCCAATTTAGAAGGATGGGAGAGTCCACTGGGCATAAATGGTTTAATATTCCCGACATAAAACACATGCATACCATATGAGTCTCGCTCTGGGAAAACGAGGCTAAATGCAAGTTTGTAAAGTGTTCCATATAAGCCGGTGCATTCCGCACAGGCTAATCAGGGACGACACTTTCCGCCTATACTTGATTTTCGCTGAGAATACACTTTCTTTAAACCTTTGCATGCTGGGAAATTTGTCGTCTGCTAAAATGTCTTCTGCTGAATTTCTAAAATTAGCATTTTCTTCGATTTTTTTCTGTGGCGTCTCATCTGGATCCAAACTGTTTGCAAAGGCCTTCAAAATTCGGTTCCAGCACTCAAAGGGTTAAATGAAAATACCATAAAAAGGGAAGTATTGTATCTAATTATTCTGTGCGAACTGCACATGCTTATCTGGGACATGACGCACTTGCATTCAGCCCCGTTTTTCAAGAGCGATGCACTTCCATGGCAAAGGAACGTAGACCAATCAATCACTATTTACCGGATATTATTGTAAAACCACGAACTTTCATTCATTGACACGCATTTATAAATGCAATCAATATGATTTTTTTGCTCATAATGATGCCATTTATCATAATGATTATCTGTTAAATATGTATGTATGCTATAACCAGTAACAGAACAACCTATTAAATATCATAAGAGCATCGACAAACATATACATGTTATTAGAAAACAAGAGCTGTGTTTGTGAAACACAATGCCCCCTACTGTGCCGCGTTGAAGGCATATATTTGACCACTGACCTTGAAGGGTGACCTTAACTTTCACCACTCAAAATGCGCAGCTCCATGTGATACAAATGCATGCCAAATATCAAGTTGCTATCTTCAATATTTCAAAAGTTATGACCAAGGTTTAATTTTTGTGACGGACACACACAATGACAGACAGACAGACAAACAATATACCCCCGATCATTCGATCCGGGGCATAAAAAGTAAAGGAACTTTGTATTGCCTGTTATCGTCTTTGTTCTGTTGAAATATGTTTGTATCCGCATAGGTCATTTCTTGTAAAAAATCAAAAACAACGAAACTCCATAAACTATATCATGACAGAAATTCGTTTCTAAATTCACTTATTTTATTTTAACAGAACACAAACTTGAAACATAAAATGATAAAACAGAGATCTCCGCCTTTGAACGGTCAATGCAAAGTACTGAGGTCTGTTTGAACTTAAGACTTATCCCAGAAATATTCACAACCAATAATCCGATGTGGTGATCATATAAGCCGCGTTCTGAGAAAACAGGGCATAATGCTTGTGCGTAAAGTGTCGTCCCAGATTAGCCTGTGCAGTCCGCAAAGGCTAATCATGGACGAAACTTTCCGCTTTTATGACATTTTCGTTTAAATAAAGTCTCTTCTTAGCAAAAATCCAATTAAGGCGGAAAGTTTCGTCCCTGATTAGCCTGTTGGACTGCACAGGTTAATCTGGGACGACACTTTACGCACATGCGAAAATTGGGCTTAGTGCGTATGCAAAAAGTGACGTCCCAGATTAGCCTGTGAAATCCGCACTGGCTAATCAGGGATTACACTTTCCGCATTTATGAAATTTTTCGTTGTTAGGATGTCCCTTCTAAACGAAAATCCAGTTTATGTTTAAAGTGTCGTCCCTGATTAGCCTGTGCGGACTGCGCAGGCTCATCTGAACCGACACTATTCATATGCATAAAGTCCGTTTTCCCAAATCGCGGCTCATGTATATATTGGTTGTTTCCACAAACAATATTAATTTTGGCCATTCGTTGTTTCGTTATATCTTATTGAATAAAAGTTATTCCCACATATGTGAATAGAAGAGGATCAACGACAGGTCACCATTAGATATGTCTTTGTTGGATAAACTTGATTCATTGCAAATTATCGAAAACTCTATCTTGAATGCCTCACAAAGTTGAGGGTACGGTACCAACAATAAGTGTCAGTCCGGTAAGTGGAAACAATCAGTACATGTACTTACTAGGGCCGTAAGCGAAAATTCGAAAATTATGTCGAATAATCGAATTAGAAATCCCGATTCGAATCTTCGATCTTAATGCAAATAATCTCCCCCAAAAAAGATTATGTGCAAAGTCGCATTTTGGTTTAGTGCTGATGACTTGGATATTGTTTGGATAACAGCTGCCATCAATTAACTAGTAAGTAATTGGCATGCTGGAGGGTAACTGCGGAAAGTTAGTGTCTTCAATAGCTTTAGCTTTCACTTTGCCACGGTGTTAATACACAGGGTTCAATATAGTGCCGAACACAATCGACATGTTAATCACTGTTCAGTGTTTCGCCATAAAGACAACAGATGCAACCCAATTTGCCTTACCTTTAAAATGACAATAACTTTAACCCATTTATGCCTAGCGTCCTGAAAAAGGACATTGCAAACAACGTAGACCCAGATGAGACGCCGCATAACGCGGCGTCTCATCTGGGTCTGCGTTGTTTGCTTAAAGAAATTTCCGTAACAAATATTCTAAATATAGAAATAAATATACCAGACACCCCTAGTTTTGGAAATAAATTGATCCAATTAAGAAGTGTGGGAGAGTCCCCTGGGCATAAATGGGTTAATTGCTCTATCCACATACTTACAGGGTATGTCATCTTATCGGATTTACTTAGTCAAGTATTAACCACTTACAATTGTTTGCAGTAAAGTATCAATTTATTTAGAGTCAAGAACGTTCATTTCTTACTGGCTATTTGTTACAGATAAATATGCAATTTAGATTCTTACTACTATTAAACTAAAGCAATGAACAATTCGTTTCCCGAATTTTTTCACGCGCGCGAGACGAAGGTTACACGCAACTATTTGAGTATAGAAAAACAATGATAACGGTAATATGTATACCGGAAATGTCTTATACCAGATAAAAGTAAAACATTTTAAGTGACACATGAAGGGCGTACTAATCAATTATCTTTTTCAAATATGACCGCAAAAATGACTACAATACAGATACGATGCATGGTGGTAATTATGGCAATTAGAAACACTTTTTTGTTCCGGACGTTCGTAAGTGCGGACATTTGAATCAAAGTTTTGTTTAGTGGAATATTCAAATATATTTGAATATATATTCGAATAATGGTACACAAATTTTCTAATATCATTTCAGAATGTTCAAATAATCGAATATTCTATCCAATTCCTAGTTCTTTCCAACTTCAAAACAAGGTTGTTGAATGAAACCCCTTTTACAAAATTTTTCTTTGAATAAAACACGTGATATGGCGATCGAAAACTCCAGTTTGCACGCTAATGCTTAAGAAACGTCTTTGAAAAAAATAGTGTCGGGGAAACAAACATGTTTACGCATACTCACGTGGGTACAGACGTCCGGTCTCCGATGTGTGATTCCCGTTAATCGGCGCTTCCACGTTTCCATAATCGTGCTCATATTCCACCAACCACGCAAACATCAGGATAAAAAACAACTGAACCACCAGTGCTGTGATTCCAAATTTGAAACGAAACCAGTTCACCATTTTTGTAAAAAAAATCTGCTTAGGTCAAATGAACGAAAACAAACGTATATTATGTAGTTATTTTTATAAAGTTATTTATTTAGCGCACATCTACGTCTGAATTCTGTATAATCCACACTTATCAATTATTTGCGTTGAAGATGCACCGTTTGTATTGTTCAATTTATATTTTAAATTTCGTTTGCGTTTTAAATTTTTAAGCACCTTTAAGGTTTTTAGTGTTAATCATTGTTTTTGTTTTGTTAAACCTTGCACACTGTTAAGGTCGATCTGGTTTTATCAGGATCGATAAAAGCCAACAATATGAACTTAACTTCAATAGAAGAAACGATAGTCAAATAACGATCGCCTACTAACAATACGCTCTGAAATATTAGACTAACACAGCCACAGCGGATACTCACAAGAAGGCGCATTCGATCGGAAGATTTCAAGTAGCCAATCAGAGGCGGGAGTGCAATGCTTCCAACCAATCAAACATCAGAAACTACTTAACAAACCAACTTACTACCTACGCTCTGTAAAAAGTTCTTTAACTTTAAAAGAAGAGAATTACACTGTACTATTACAATACTTTAACAGGAAATAGTTGAAAATATAAACGATTAAGTATTTGGGTTTATAAATAAATATTGAATGAATGAAGGAACGAATGAATCAAGCGAATGAGAGTGATGAATGAATAACAAACGAACGCACGTGTATTTAAACAATAAAAAAACAACAACATACAAGTTAGCATTACCATAGCGAATGAAACGTATAAAATGCATTAATGTATTTTGTAAAATTGGATACATACATAAATATCTAAATAGTATTACTTTCAGATATAAATTGCAGGGTATTTCCGTAAATACAGGTGGGTGCTTAAAGTCTTCATGCTGTAAAACTTTAAGTTACCAGTAACGTTTTTAATTGAGCTTCGATCTGGGAAAAATGGCTTTATGCATTTCCGTATAGAGTCGTCCCGGATTAGCCTGTGCAGTTCGCACAAGCTCTAATCAGCGACGACACATTCGACTAGACTGGACTTCGTTTTGAAGGGACTTCCTTTAGATGAAAAATTCCATAAACATGTAAGCGGAAAGTGTCGTGTCTGATTAGCCTGTGCGAACTGCACAGGCTAATATGGGACGACATTTTAGCAACTGTATTAAGCCCGGTTTTCTATGAACGCGACTCAATTATTAATGAAACTTAAATACGAATTCGTAAAGAAAAAGGATATTTAATATCAATTATTGGAGTATTTTTCAGTCTTATTTAAACACATTTGACATCAGTGAATATCTATCTTCAACATGCGAATACGTATAAATTAGATATTCCGCTAACATGATACCCGCGGTTATTTCTATGGACAGAGAACACATTTATAATTGTTTAAATAACTCAAAACTTCGCTAAAAATATGAAGAGTTTATGAGCAAAAAATAAGATTAAGTTCTATATTTATCTGCAAATATATATCCATGTAAAATTAAAAAAAAATCGCCTCCTGCTAGTTTTCTTACTGTGAGAAAATCTGTGTTGAACCGATCAACAAAAGGGGTACGATTTTAATCGCGGATGATGAATAGTTTAGGTTTAAAGGTTTTAATTTCGAGTAATTTAGTGTGCGCCGCATTGAATTGAAGTTGAATGACATTTAAACGAAGGGGTTTTATTCAGAATTTCTGTTTAATGAAAGGGGCATATAATATAGGTTACAGTATACTAAATACTTTTGGTGTTCAATTCTATACCCTCTAAAAATGGAACGTCATTTATTTGAAGACACACTTCAATTCGGCTTGAGAAAAAGTATTTCATGAGGGTGTCTACGCGCAAAATTTTGACTTTATTTTTTGTTAGTTATTGCTTTTACATTGAATTTGTTGGTATATTTAGCATATTGTGACCTTAACACATATTGTAAACATAAATGTTCTACTGCGGGAGAACTCGTTTTCTCTCGCGACCCTCTGTTACCTGGCATTAAACGCGAGACTTCAGCGTGAACACCCGCTTGGTCACAATAAGCAACATATTAGGACTCCGCACATAAGAATTGAACACACGCGACCGCACATAAGAATTGAACACACGCGACCGCACATAAGAATTGAACACACGCGACCGCACATAAGAATTGAACATACGCGAAACAATAAATAAATAAAATAACGACATGTATATGTGTCTCTGCGGCAATGTTAAGCGACATAAATAATATTTAAGGCCGAGTTAGTTCTATTAAAAGTACACCTTTCTGTACTGCCTTGGCCTAAAAAGTAATCATTTCTTTATGGAGTGACAACCATAAAGGATATTTGTAAAGGCGAAATCAAAATACGCAGTCTGAAGTAAACTTTGTGAGATTCCTCTGAAATAGCTCCGGAGATGCCCATAGGAGCAACTTAGTATGATTTCAGACTTTTTATTGAAAAGTTGATAGCTACCTTTTCGTAGAACTTTATTATACTGTTGATTAATGTATCATATTAAAATGTGACATAACAATGTATGGCCGGAAATGAATTGTATATTTTTTACTGAAAACAAATTCTGGAGATATTCCTTATTGAAACTGTGTACGATTTCAGGAAGAGACAGACTTTTTGTTTTGGAAGTTAATATATGCAATTTCCAAAACCATTATATGTATAAAAATCATCAAAAGAATAATTATAAAGGTAATATACAAATCAATAGACCAAATACACTAATATTTATGTCCTTGAAGTGACCTCCCAGCCACTCGTCAAAAATAAGAACTAGTAAACACCACTAAGAGCTCTCCGTCCATTAGTGACCGCCAATTAATCCCTCATACATACATCAAAACTTGTTCATCTGCTTTGACCCATTTCATGTTCTACGGGTGACCGGTCCTGTATTGTTTACCATTTCTTAAGTGGTACACATGTTGGACAGGCATTCACTTATATTCACTTATTTTAAGCACCATTAAAATTCACTTGTTTTACCAAGGGCATTAAAGTGTTAACTTAGGTCGCGCGTTTCTGTTTAAAGGCGTAGCTGTCGACCATTGCTCGATTGGTCATTGTCGGCTCGGGTATTACTTAAATATACACCAGGTTCTCTTAAGTATACTTAAATCTACCCCGGGTTGGGAAAATAGACTTAAACGCACCAGGTTAATTAAGACTGTACCCAAGTTTTATTGCCGCCCAAAATCCGATGTCGTAAAACGCGCTACGGAATACCAAACACAATTCTCTTTGAACACAATCCCTACCTCAACATTCTGTTTTTTAGTATGAGTTTCGATAATATAGAGTCAATTTTCCAAAATATTGACATTGATATGAACATAATAAATTTGTAGAAAGAAGCCGACAACGACCAATTTAGCGTAAGAGTTCCCGGGTACGTTTTAGTCCGTTTCCGTTGCGGGTAACATTTAAAAGCACATGTACTTAAGTGAACCCGGTGTGCATTTAAGTAGTACACGAGACGTCAATGACCAATCGAGCTCGACAAATGGGTTTGGATATCTTGCGATAACTATATGCAGCAGGAACGGTGGAAGACAAACCCTACGGGAATACTAGATAATACTAGGTTAGCGTTGAATACAGAGAAGTTAATGCGAGGCTTAGAACGCCGGAAGCGCGAGCCTTGGCGAGCGCTTTCGGTGTTCGATCCGAGCAACATAAACTTTTCTGTATTCAACGCTAATCCTAGTATTCTATTTATCCCATTTGATTTTCTTTCAACGTGACATTTAACATAAATAGATCTAATAACCTTAACAATACTTTTAATTCATTCTTAAAAGCGCATAAAATCTAACGAATGCAACCATGCGTAGTGATATAAATGTATTTGTTCTGGTACGAAAAATAGTCTTAAAAAATTTCACACAAAATCTGTAAAAGAAGAAAAAATATCAAAATTATTTCCCTTGACTAGATTTAAAGGTTGAAGGTCGTATAATTGTAAAGCTAAAGTTTTCTCGACTCTAAAAATTTCTAATGAAAAATCCTTCAATGGTAAAGAAAAAGTAGTCCGTGCACGCGACAGGTATATTCAACAAGGTGGGATAGTTTATTCCATGAGGTGTTATACCGTCAATGTCGGTATAAATATGGGATAATCATTGCTTCATGACTGGCCAATTTTTAACTCACAGTTTACATCTGCCTTTGTTGTGACTTTATCCCACTACATTTTAAAAATGTATATCTTAGTTGGCACTCTGTGTATCCGATATCCCGACATATAGATCGCATACCTTAAAAGGGTCTGTTAACATATTTTGGCATGTATTGAAGGTTGTCATTAAATGCATTATATTGATAAATGTAAACATTGGATCTAAAAAGCTCCAGTAAAAAATCAAGAATAGAATTTAAAAAAGGAAAACAAATAACGCTAAACAGAGCTCGAACCACTGACCCCTGGGGTCCTGGAGTGAAAGTCTATCACTTAGACCACTCGGCCAGCCGAGTTAATAATCGAATCAAATAGCAATGCCCGACAAACCACTAAACAGGTTTGTTCGAAGAACGCGCGTATAAATATTTAAAATATGTACGGATACTTCGCGTGTGGCCGGTTGATTCATATGTTTTAATTTCACTTCCATTCTTCTTGTGGTTTTCTGTTTTGAATCTATAGGTTTATGACCAGCAATATGTAATAATGTCGAATAAGCCGCGAAAACTCCGCGTAACATCCCGTACTGCGTGTGATGCAGCTAAGAACTGCACAGAAAAAGACATTCGTTATCTTTGATCTCATTCAATGAACTCTACCTTTCACCAACTCCTACCACAATCAACGCCGTAGATCTATATCTTTTTTTAAAAGATATTTCTTGTTTGTATTATTTTCAAAATGTACATTTTCTGCATTTTACGGTTATATCAACGTTTTGTTTACTTTAACTGCTTTATTATATTTTTTCGCAGTACATTACATGATGTGTTCGTTTCAAAACGGCCAACTTATGCCAATGACGCATCATCACTATTTCTTCACAAAGAATTGAATCAATTTTAGAAACATTAATATTAGACAATATTTTTAAGTTTAACGAACCAGAAATTTTACTAGCGCAGCCACGAGTGAAAATATATTTTTTTCCATGATCACGAGTGAATTTAAATCGATATTCCACCAAAACCAACAAATTTTCATTCTAATGTATGCTTTTTTTCACCGCTTATTTACATTGTAAAAATGTTTAACTAGAGAATTTCGCTGGCATTATGACGTCATTTCGTAAAAAATGACGTCATTCCACAGTAAATAGAGAATACTAGGTCGGTGCCGAATAAAGCAAAGTTTATTATGCGAGGCTTAGAAAATCTGAACCACGAGCCTTGGCGAGTGGTTCAGATTTTCATGCCGAGCAAGATAAACTTTGCTTTATTCGGCACCGACCTAGTATTCGATTTATCCCATCAATTTTCTTAGTCGTAAATTATTTCTTTAAAAATAGATTAGGAAAATCGAACTAGACGGAAAATCCCAAAGATATTTTAAGCAAACATTGTTTCATTATTTTAATCGTGTCGAGCCTAATACATTACAAAAAGATCAGTTACTAACCTGTTTTTCTGTTTATCATACCTCTACGTCTCCGATTTTTAAGAAATAATGAAAAAAAAAGACACTAAACAACTGCATCTTTATTGTGAAACAACATGCATTGTGTCGTATGACGTGTTAATAATGACGTCACGAGTACGCGCACTTAATATTTGTAAATAATGTTTATTTGCTTTTTGAGTTGCATTATGTGTTAAAAATATATTACATCTTGGTATCAAATTGTTTGTATAGTTGAATCTGATTCGATTTTACTAAAAATGATTACTTTATAGTTGATTCCGAGTAATATGACCATTCTCCGCCGCGCGTGACAGCTATATTTCAGCACTGCCGAAATAGAGGAAAATTTATTCCACAGTGGTTTATTTCGACATTGCACGTCTGATGATGGGATAAAACAGTGTAAAATATCGATATTTTTCATTATTATATGGTAGCTCGCCCTTGAGTCGGACGGGTTAATAGTTATGCTCTTACATAAATACTCGACCGTCAAATTCGACAACATATGTATTTAAAAAACACTTCTAGGAAGGCCTTAAGGCAATATCTTTCTTCATACACTCGCATTTATTTTTTAATTATTGATTTATAAATATATCATTAATTCCAAACAATATACATTCTTGTCTGCTAACTTTCTACCTGGATTGTACGCGCAAATACCCGTCGCTTCAAAGCCGGACACGAGATTTCCAGGTGTCATTGCCGTGGCCCATACTGTTCGCAACAACATAAAGAACTGTTGGTGTCCAACAGGCACACCTGTTTTGGCGGTGAACTCGTGCACCTCTCTACTCAGGGAATTGTTTAGCGACTTGAACACGGATCTTACAGAAAACGCATTATTATGAAGAACAATTTGTATTTAAATATTTTTTTGTAAAAACAACTGTTACAATATGGTGTCGGTAATTGCGATATAGATTTATATTTAGACCTATTTCGATTAAAAAAAATACTTTTAAAAAATATATTAAATTTGACGATCGTATGTTTACATAAGCAAATGTATAGAATTAATTAATATAATAATTATGTTTTCAAGAGTTACCTATCAAACGGTTTCGTAAAATGAGAAGTCTTGCTAGGCAACTCCACCAGTACAATATCTTGAGTCCTAGCTAACTCAATGAGCTCAACGTGATGGTGAGACTCGTGCCCATCCATCACGAGCATTTGGGGTCTCTCTGGTCCAATATTCTGTACATATAACAAAAATGACATCGTCTTTTTTAAATGAGCATAATACAGAGGCCGAAATCGGTTAATAGAACTGATACTCTTAAAATTAAGAACTGTTTTGTTCAAACGAATTAATAGCTTTATATGAAAAATACAAAAACCATTACCAACAATAACAACCACGACACTTCGGGTGTATGCAATTATAAATAATCATACACACGCAATAGAGCAAAGGCAAAGGACTTCGCTTACGAACCTTCAAGAAAACTTCCTCAAACCAGAGCTGAGAAATTCCAGATTTCATCCAACCCGTACTCGACACGCTTATGTGTGTTTTGAGCGGAGCGTTCTGTGTATCATAGGAGTTGAGGGCACGCATAGTTTACCAGGAACTATGACATGTGGAGGCAAGTAAGTTCATGCAGCGTTGCCACAAGCCACAACAGTCACCAGTTCCCTGGATGCAGAGGCTTTTGCGTGACCTATTTTTGAACCTTTAATTGAATTAAAGTCACTATCACGCTCACCAATACATACGGCTACTGTATTATGCTATATAAAAACATTCGACAACAAGTAGTACCATACGATGGTTAATTACAATAGGAGACCCTAAAAACAAGTAACATTTATGTAAAAACGTTATATTACAAGCATTCGGCAAGTTTTAAGCATCTAAATATCTAAATATCGTTCCACGATGTAATCTACTTTCGCTTTCGAGTCAGGATCGGATTCATTCGGGTTGCGTCCATTTGCATAATTTATACAAGCCATTTTCGCATTCGCTAAGTTCCAGTTACCCAGAATTCATTTGGATTTCACAGAATGATTATTCATGAGAGCTACGTCATGCTTCCGACGCTTACCGTATCCAATCTCGTGTTCGCCCGTAAATGTTCGGATATTTCACGGGAGATATAAATGGAATTATTTGTGGCCACAAAAAATAAAAACGAGCATTTTGTATCTCGTTAAATCAATTCTACCAGACAACATCTAACGTTGAAATTTTGCATTTTGCTAAAAGGAACATTGATTTTTTTACGGGTTAGCTTTATTTAACGAAATCTTCGATATTTTTGAGCGTGATTGTTACTTTAAACCTACATTTATTTAAATGTTTAGCCATGACTAAAAAACTTAAATTGTTGTTATCATTTAAATCTGCATAAACGTTACTACAAACAATTACTGACATCATTAAAATGACTTTTTTACGTTAAATAATTGTGTGTTGTAACCTCAAATATGTTTGTATGAGGCAATATACTTTATAATTGTTTAAGTGATACTAACAACCAAAATGCGTGTCAATCGGCAATACACTGAGTTTAATCGTAGGCTTATATTAAGATTAATGGACATTACCCTTTCTGGCCATATCCTTCAGGGGTTTTGCAGTTAAGCAAAGACCTGTCTCATCCATGTTTAATATTTTCTCTTTAGCACCCAGAAGGCCATGCTTTTCAATTGCCTCCTTGAGGGCGGCGAAATACATTGACATCCTCAAACGGGTCATTGCATTGTGCCGACCTGACGTAGTAGACTCGGGTTGTCGCAAAGAAAATTCCTGATGTCTTTGACAAAATCCCCTCCACCATTTTTCCGTTGCAACAGCATTTGGGAATTTCTTCTTACCGACAATGTTGCCGACGTATCTATGTTATAAACCATATAATATTGGTTGTCATTAAATGATGTCCACGTTTTATGAACATATGTTTTCCAAAGATCCCAACAAACTTTATAAGATTGTAAATTACATTGCTTCATAAGTCACTTTTAATTTATCATCGCATGTATAAAAATCATTACGCATACAATTAGAGTACATGTAACGACACATTTAAAAAGTCGCCGTGGCTTAGTATATATGGTGTCCGCCTATCGAGTGGTGGGGTCAGGGGATCGATCCCTTCTCTGGGCGCGTTCTTAAGGTCTAATGAAACCAAGTATTGGTTCCACTCAGGAAACGGTCTCAAGAGCGCTCCAATAAGCCTTAGGATTTCAATCAAATGTAGCAAAAATCTATAGGTTAAAAATAAACGCAAAATGTTAAATGATAGATGTGCATGTATATACCGCAAAAAGTTCTGTTTAGAGAAACCTAAGCCCATCTCTGCTCGTTTTAATTTCTTACTCTTGCGATGCAGATAAGAGGGTTCCTTTTCCCCATTTCGACCCACGGGCAACGTTGCCTGTCATTCTATCATGCAGAGTTGGTACTTTGTAAGTTTTCGCCGCTTTGCTTAAACTGAGTGCCCCAGTAGCCACATCTGCCGCAGCACACTCGAGGGCCTCCAATGAGTATGACCTTGACTGTTAATGTAAACGATGAACATGAAGACTGTAATAATAAACCTATTGTCTTTTATCCACAACGATACAACATATTACAATTATAATGAGTCCATCCTTATGTCATTTATCATACTCAAGGCGACCTCTCGATCATTCGCACTGAAATGTTCCATGATGTCACTTGTCAAGAAGACATGCGATTTTACCGAAACCTACTAGTAATCAGCGTCGTTTTTTCAGCCGCTGACATCCACTCTAAAATTATTTCAATAACTTTTTTTCCGTACAACCGGACAAGCCTTTGTGTATGACACATTCAGTTCGTACAGACGGAAAACATACAGATGATCAAATAATGTTTCGTGTAAATATAAATCAAGCATCAGTTTTAATGCCATTGTAAGTGTTAGTGAGGTGTCTATTACGCCAACCTCTCTATTCGCTAACTTGGAAGGCACAGCAGATGTCATATGGTACATTTCCAGATTAACTGTCGTGAGTCTGAAAATATAATTATATGTAGTCTTATTAGTAGTTATAGTGGGGTTGGTATAACTTACGCAGCAGCAGCATCAGCAGTAGCAGTAGTGCTAGAACAAGTATTTTAAAAATGTATTTATTATCTATCGTATCGCCTAGCTATACAGATTTATTCTTAAAACTATGATATTTACATTTTACAATAAAAACATGTACAAAAAGTACAAAAAATATGTCTGTTTTCAATATTCAACACTCAACGGACACTGTAATATACATTCGACCTAAATGCCTACGATAGCAAAAGTATTCGCAAAAAAAATATTCGAAATTCCCGCCTGAGGAAAGTAAACATACCTTTACCCGAAGAGCGTTCATGTGAGAAAGATCGATAATGACGTCATATGTAGACTGCTTTTTATCTTGTAGTAAAAAAGCAATCTCCACGTAGAGTTGTCGTTCCTTGCTCTCACATACACTCCACGCAGAGTTGTCGTTCCTTGCTCTCACATACACCTCTGCGAAAGGCTCAGCCTCAGAAACTGCGTAAAACCGAACAAACGCATTCAAAGTATCTTTGATTTGGATTTTTCAGGATCAGAGGCGTAAAATAATGAAATAGGAATTTTAAATTCACGATACATCGTGCAAAAACTTGCGAGTTTTTAATGCAACTCTTTGGATCTATTGTATTGCCCATTTACGCAGATGGAATCATTCCACGCACTTCACAAATATAAACAATTGAACATATTTTTTTTGTGACGTTAGGCATTGCTTCGACGTATGTAGGTTTGTAAACATCAAGAAAACCATATCAATTTTGTAATAATGAATTAAGACTGATATAAGATATGGTATGAGATGGTTTTCTTCAATGCAGTGAATGTAATGTAACCGTCGTGCAAGAGATTGTTTAGTATACTGTTACCTCCACGATGAACGCTTGGAATGATGATGACATGAATGAGACGCTTTCATAAAAATAGTCCGTATTGAGCCCATCACAGAGGTGAATGTAATGTAACCGTCGTGCAAGAGATTGGTAAAAAAAAGTCGCGCGTTTGTTTAAAGGGATCTTTTCACGCTTTGGTAAATTGACAAAATTGAAAAAAGTTGTTTCAGATTCGCAAATTTTCGTTTTGGTTATGATATTTGTGAGGAAACAGTCATACTGAACATTTACCATGCTCTAATACAGCCATTATATGCATCTTTTGACGATTTAAAAACCTAAATATTATAACGCGTTGCAACGCGAAACGATTGAATAATTTGGAGAGTTCTGTTTTTGTCGTTAAATTTTGTGAAACTACGAAGATTGCTTATATAAAGTATAAAATACGTTTAGCATGTGTACCCGGCGGAATAGCTCAGTAGGTTAAAGCGTTTTTACTTCAGGACTCTGGCAGGACTCCAGGGGTCACTGGTTCGAAACCTGCTCCGGGCAATGTTCTTTTCCTTTTTTAAATTTTATTCTTGATTTTTTACTGGAGCTTTTACGATCCAATGTTTACATTTATCAATATAAAGCATTTAATGAATAAGTTAAAAAAATGCCAAAATCTGTGAAAAGGCCCCTTTAAGACGACAAAGGTGAAATAACACCAAATCTTTAAGAAAAACAACGTGAAAATCGTCCGACTCAAGGGCGAGCTACCCTACCTCACTTTTATTATCAATGCTAAACTCCCATAAGCCATCGTGACATAGAAATACTGTCAGACCCGGCGGGAAAAAATTTACTGTTCAAAGAATATTGTCGCCCGCTACCTTAGCAATCACGTGCGGAATGACGTCACTTTGATTGTCCGCGCACTGTTTATGAAGAAGACGACGTCATTTGATTTTCATTGTTGTTGTGACGTCACGTTTTCGCGGAAAATTGTTTGAAGTTAGTAGATCAACTAGTATCAGAGGGGGTAATCACGTGATAGTCAAGATGGCGACGTCCATACCGAGACAGTTATTTTTCGCCGTTTTATACCCTTTATTACTTCTGTTTATTTTTAAATGACGCTCACTTTCCAGCCATATCAGTAAAAAGGTGATAAGCGTTTATTTTGTTTTTAAATTCGCTTTATATCTCGACTTTACTCCCCGCAAAATTTTCTTAGTGGATCCTTAATTAGGTCATCCCGCTAAGAAATTTCGCACTGAGTAAAGTCGAGATATAGAGCGAATATTACTATGAAATAAAAGCCAGTACCAGTAACTTTCTTCCTAATATGGCTGGAAAGTGAGCGGAATAGAAAATAATAATACAAGTAATAAAGGGTATAAAACGACGAAAAATACCTGCCTCGGCATGGACGTCGCCATCTTGTCTGTCACGTGATTACCCCCTCAAAGTATGTTACTGTAAGACTTATAAAACACTTATAGAGACATACTTAATACTGTTTAACTATTGAATTTTTATTTCCTGTTATAAAAAAATGACTGTGTTAACCAGTGTACTTTTATTATTGTTATCAAAATATTAATGGTTGTTCATTGCTGACATTAAATACAATTATTGAATATTAAAATTGTTCATGGTTCATATAAATTGTTTATGTTTGAAAAGTTTTTTCGGTATGATGAAATAAATATTACATGTCTGACAGGGTGACAGTAAATTTGTCACTTTTCGGAAAATACTGTCAACCTCGGCTTCGCCTTGGTTGACAGTGTTTCCTCAAGTTGACAAATTTGCTGTCACCCTGTCAGACATGTAATATTTATTAACTTTTATTTTTCACTGTTTAAAACAGTACGTGCTGACCCAGTACGGCAAACATTTGTGGTTGGATAATTAAATGATTTTCCTCTTATCAATTTTCCACTATACTATTTCGGTAATGTTTGTTTTCTCATCTTGAAAGCAAACCTGTGTTTATCGATAGTCAATTATATATTCCCCGGACGATTTAGTGAACGAGTACTGACTCTGAAATTCTGCGAGATGGATGTTAACGCGTAATTGTAACTGGGCCACAATTTGTCTCGTTTGAACATACAGAGAGTAGTCCGGAATTCCTTACACTTAACAGTAATAAATACTGAGCACAGACACAGTGGTGTAGCCAAAATTCAGAGATTTTATCATGAATCAGCCTATGAAATATTTGAATATAGCCATGCGTGTCTGCTGGCGTATTGTAAAAGTGAAAAAGGTGAAAAGCTGGGTAAAATAGCTACGTCGAAAAAGCGCATTAGTGCTCTATACCCATGTTTAGGTCAGAGTTGTCGACACCGTGCGAACTACTAGGGTAACAAGTAATGCATAAACAACTAAGTACCGGTCAACAGGGCTTTCTCTATGACTACCTAATTCGTGATTAAAAAGTATTGCTCGCAGATTTTTTTTATTTATTTTCATCAATAATCTTATTGTATATTTTGAATTTGTATATGGTATCAAAAACCAAAGATGTGTAGAGGGAATTTCCATCATGAAATTATATTTTTAGTGAGATAGGTATTCGATATTCCAACAATATCCATTTAATATGACGTGATTGCAAATTGTGGTAATATTCAGTTATCATTACCATTGTCATCATACCTGCTTTGCTTTCAGAACGTCAAAAGGGATGTGTTGTTGCTATTTTGTCGAAGCTATCTCTATAAAATAAATAGGATGACAAAAAGTGCACACACATCTCAACCCGTGCGTTAAAACACACTCTTTATAAATTTGAATGGCTTGTGTTCATTTCAAACTTGCGATTAATTTTGAAAAATGAGTTGCGTCTTAAATTATGCAATAGCGAACAAATTCCGTGCCTTGAGCGCTTTGATTTGTATTGTTAACGAAGAAACGAAAGTTAGTACTGAAAACATCTAGTGTCGATTAGCAGAGTGGCATTACACAACATGTTTTAACATATATGTTCATTTTTATTATTTTTTATTTTGTGATGTTGATGTAAATTGTACCTGCATAAGTTAATCAGGTCTAAGAAAATGCTGCATTTGATCGCATTGTATTTCGGTGCGTGACGTTCACCGATAAAACATGTGAACTTCACACTAAGGGACAAAGTATTGACTAAAATGTTTGTTCTAAGCGCGTGCTTCGAATGCAATTCATGATTACAGAATAACCTAAAGTTGAAAGTCAATGTAAATTTAAATTTGCGTGTGTCGTCTTAGAATATATATTGTGACATGAATCCCGTATCCTTTAAAACATGCTTACGTCAAACCAACTAGACGGAAGTAATCAGTGAAGTTCTTGCATAACCAGGCTTGATAATTAGTACAGTTCGTGCTTATTTTCAGGTAGAGCTGATATGGATGTACTAGTTGAATTTATTTACTGATAGATGTTCGTGCCTAATTACAGTATTAAAGCAGGCAGGTTTTGTGTGGACAGTTAAGAGAGAAGTACAGAAGACAGTCAGTTCGATATTATTTATTACAGTTTATGGTCCTCCCGTATAGTTGGCCCGTCCGTATCGTCCTTACCGTCAGTCTGCCATGTAAAATGTTTCATAAAATGTATAATTCGTCTTAGTTTTAAGTAACAACTAAAATAAAGTGACTAAAGTGTGTGTTTCGTATAATGAATTACCGTACGTTATAATATGTAATTTACAGTTTGTATGTAATGTTGTATGATTAAACTTCATTTCGCAATTTGTGAGAATGATAATTTTGATTTGTTTATGATGTTCTAATACAATTTGTCTGCTGCTTTTCAATAACACTATATACGATGTCGATTACTTGACCTATGATAAAAAAAAAAAAACGCTATTCGTTAGTGCATACTATGCTTGCGAAACGTGAGTTACACCGTAGAAACACCACTAGTGGTCCTATTCCCTCCTGGTATACAGAACAAACGCCATCCCACTTATTCTTGCAGTGCCTGCCTAAATCGCGATGAAATACGTAACTCTTCCATTCCAATCCGTCGCGTCTATTGGCTTTAAACAATCTACTATTTGGAGATAATCGACAATCAGTTGAACACTTATACATTTATTGGTACCAATGCTTCATTGCAGCAACAAAAAGCGTTGACATATGGACAGTTTTTCGGATAATCTCAGCCCCCCCCCCCTCTTATTCCTCATAGGTGACAATACGAACCTGCCCTTTCTGCATATAATAATGGTTTCAAATAATAATTTAATCTGTGAATACAGATAGTTGGCTGATATCGAACCTATACACATTTAAAAGAGTTAATTGCTGACAGTGGTTTGTTTTCACTTGATTTATGTATAGCTCAAGATTCAAACAACTACATGTGATGCGCGAAAATACCACGTGACTATGGCGCAGCATAGGGCACTATTTTAATTTGCATCAATGTACTCGTTCGCGACATGATAAATAAAAATGTGTTTTTGACTGTTTTGGTATATGGGATCCGTTTAAATTATTTCTTTTAACATATTATTCACAGTGTATGTCAATTGTGAATGAATGTCGTTGAAGAACTGAAATCTCTGCCATAAATTATTCAACCGTACTACTTTGTTCGGCGAATAATATCTATGTTTCGCTACGGCCTAATTTTATGGTGACTATAGATATTTGTACCCAATTTGAAGCACCATGTAAGTCGCATATCGGTTTAACAGCTCGAGTATAAGATGTCGCTAGGGAATCAAACTGTTAATGCCGTTGTTAATCGTTGTTTATGGGACAATAAAAGCCGATTATAATATTTAGCGTATTTTTAATTGCCATTGTCGGTAAGTATTTTTTTTTTAAATAAAAAACTGAACAAATATGCAAAATACTACATCATATATAGTAATGGTAATACACATAGAGAAAGATATGGTAATACAAAACATAACATACACCGCAGTAAACAGGGATATTACTCAAGAAGATATAATCAACTCAGCCCATGCTGTGAGAAGATTTTTGTATTGAAAAGTTCAACAAAAGGTATCAGGTGTTAATAGCGGATAATGAATAGTTTAGTCGTAAAGGGTTCGTATTTCGTGCAATTTATAACTTATGCAAAACAAAGTTGTTCATTACTTAGTCGCGATCCAACCGGGGCACAGGGGGCACACTCTCCCCCCTTCTCCAGGCTAATCACGGACGACACTTTACGTTGATGCATTAAGGCACGTTTTCCCCAGACTAATCACGGATGACACTTTACGTTGGTGCATTAAGGCACGTTTTATCCAGGTTAATCACGGACGACACTTTACGTTGATGCATTAAGGCACGTTTTCCCCAGGCTAATCACGGACGACACTTTATGTTGATGCATTAAGGCACGTTTTCTCCAGACTTATCACGGACGACACTTTACGTTGATGCATTAAGGCACGTTTTCCCCAGGCTAATCACGGACGACACTTAACGTTGATGCATTAAGGCACGTTTTCCCCAGGCTAATCACGGACGACACTTTACGTTGATGCATTAAGGCACGTTTTCCACAGGCTAATCGCGGACGACACTTAACGTTGATGCATTAAGGCACGTTTTCCCCAGGCTAATTACGGACGATACTTTACGTTGATGCATTAAGGCACGTTTGTCTCCAGGCTAATCACGGACGACACTTTACGTTGATGCATTAAGGCACGTTTTCCCCAGGCTAATCACGGACGACACTTAACGTTGATGCATTAAGGCACGTTTTCCCCAGGCTAATCACGGACGACACTTTACGTTGATGCATTAAGGCACGTTTTCCCAAGGCTAATCACGGACGACACTTTACGTTGATGCATTAAGGCACGTTTTCTCCAGGCTAATCACGGACGATACTTTACGTTGATGCATTAAGGCACGTTTTCTCCAGGCTAATCACGGACGACACTTAACGTGTATGCATTAAGGCACGTTTTCCCCAGGCTAATCACGGACGATACTTTACGTTGATGCATTAAGGCACGTTTTCCCCAGGCTAATCGCGGACGAAACTTTACGTTGATGCATTAAGGCACGTTTTCTCCAGGTTCATCACGGACGACACTTTACGTTGATGCATTAAGGCACGTTTTCTCCAGGTTAATAACGGACGACACTTTACGTTGATGCATTAAGGCACGTTTTCCCCAGGCTAATTACGGACGATACTTTACGTTGATGCATTAAGGCACGTTTTCTCTAGGCTAATCACGGACGATACTTTACGTTGATGCATTAAGGCACGTTTTCCCCAGGCTAATCACGGACGACACTTTACGTTGATGCATTAAGGCACGTTTTCTCCAGGCTAATCACGGACGATACTTTACGTTGATGCATTAAGGCACGTTTTTTCCAGGCTAATCACGGACGACACTTAACGTGTATGCATTAAGGCACGTTTTCCCCAGGCTAATCACGGACGATACTTTACGTTGATGCATTAAGGCACGTTTTCCCCAGGCTAATCGCGGACGAAACTTTACGTTGATGCATTAAGGCACGTTTTCTCCAGGTTAATCACGGACGACACTTTACGTTGATTCATTAAGGCACGTTTTCTCCAGGTTAATAACGGACGACACTTTACGTTGATGCATTAAGGTAAGTTTTCTCCAGGTTAATCACAGACAACACTTTACGTTTATGCATTAAGGCACGTTTTCTCCAGGTTAATCACGGACGACACTTTACGTTGATGCATTAAGGCACGTTTTCTCCAGGTTAATCACGGACGACACTTTACGTTGATGCATTAAGGCACGTTTTATCCAGGCTAATCACGGACGACAGTTAACGTTGATGCATTAAGGCACGTTTTCTCCAGGTTAATCACAGACAACACTTTACGTTGATGCATTAAGGCACGTTTTCTCCAGGTTAATCACAGACAACACTTTACGTTGATGCATTAAGGCACGTTTTCTCCAGGTTAATCACAGACAACACTTTACGTTGATGCATTAAGGTACGTTTTCTCCAGGTTAATCACAGACAACACTTTACGTTGATGTATTAAGGCACGTTTTCTCCAGACTAATCACGGAGGACACTTTACGTTGATGCATTAAGGCACGTTTTCCCCAGGCTAATCACGGACGACAGTTAACGTTGATGCATTAAGGCACGTTTTCCGAGAGCGAGGCTCCTATATTGATGGTATCCCGCTTTTTTCTACGAAATAAAGTATCTTATCACGATATTTAAATGATTATAAGGCGTTTTGTATCAGATTGTGACCGATAGCACGAGACTGTGTAGGAAAAAGCACTACTAGTTTATGTGTACAAGTGCTCCGTGCACACCAAGGCACAAACATAGCGAACATCGTCAGTTCCTTTCCTATCGCATCTGCGAACCTCGCTCTTGGACGACGGGGTTTAATGCATTTGAGTCGGCCAAGATAACCATGTGAAGTCCGCGCAAGCTTGACAGAGATGACATTTCTCGCTTTTATTTCGTTTTTCGTGTGTATGAAGTCTCGTCATTGCGATAATTAATGCAGAAATAAGCCGCCCTGGATAGCTTGTGCTTACTGCTCAGGCTATTCTGGGGCGACACTTAACGTCCATGCATTTAACCCCATTTTCCCAGATTGAAGCTCACATGAAGAACATGTGCGATGCCAAATGAGAGATGACGTAAAAGCTGACGTTTTTATAGACTTCTGATCAGGTGTTAATGAGAAACAAACTGTAAATGCTACATCGAAACAAAAATTCCGTTGCTCTTTTTTGATAACGCTTGGAAGCATCACCCCATATAAGTGTATTGGACGTGCACGTTTTTGTTATCGAGAGAAATTTGCGTGCGAAAGATGAACGTTGATTGCAAGACCTGCAAAAGTTGAAGACTGTAAGCCAGTTAGTAATAAGGCGCTATTTACAAGCGAGTTGCATGCATTTGTTTGTACGTTGTTGGTTGGTCTGGTGGATCAAGCCTTTTATAAGCCTATTGATGTAATATTTTAAGATAAGTTTTTCGTACTGAATCATTGATTAAAAACAACACGTGTCTGTCTGTCTATCTGTCTGTCTGTGTATGTCTGTCTGTCTGTTTGTCCGTCCGACCCACCGACTGACCAACCGACCGATAAATCTATAAGTAAATCAATGACCTTTCATTGAATGCTAGACTACCGGTCAGTGTAACCCACCAAATCCTCCCTTAAAGACGTGTGTGTGTGCCTCCCCTGATAATTCAAGTTTAGAGCCGGCCCTGTAGCAGTACAGGTTCGGAATTTCTGCACAATCATAATATTATAAATCTACTTTTCAAAAGACTTGTGGTGACATTGTTAACGAAACGAATATAAATCAAGATGTTTACTTGTGTGGTTTTTCATGCGTATATGAAGTAAAATAATTTGTACCGGTATATAGAAAGACATTGAAAATAATCTTATTTCGTAAGAAAAAAACAACACACTATTAAACGCGACATATATATTAGGAATGAAACCCATGAGAATGTAACTTCACTCCGACATCATGCTGCAATTATGCATATGTAAAGAGCTGTGTTTTGTCTAGGCTCACGTTTGACATAGATTGAACATTTAGCGCAATTTAAATAGAGCTACTTTTCTAAATTTAAGAATGGAAACATGCTGCAATTGATTGACGTTAACCAATAACAGCTGCCTATCTTTCTGAGCATTTCACTTTACACAAGTGTTTAAATTAAGCTGTTGAAATAAACTTGTATGGATATCCATTACATGCACTCTACAGTTGAAAATAATAATTTAGATATAAATTCAGACTTAATGCTCGTTCATAGCATGGTAAAACTATTTCATTTCGCCGTTCAAATTTTAAATAAAAACTTGAACACATATGCAAAATACTTCATCATATATAGTAGTGGTAATAAACCCAGAGATATATAGGTAAATCAAAAGAAAAGTATATTACATTAACAGGGATAATATATATGCTGTGAGAAGATTTTTGTAATGAAAACTTCAACAAAAGGTGTAAGGATTTAATCGCGGATGATGAATAGTTTAGTCGTAGGGGTGTTGGATTTCGTGCAATTTATCACTTATGCAAAGCAAAGCTTTTCCAAAGCACAGTCTCAACTTACCTTGGGCAGAGAGGTACATGGGAACAAGCCCCCCCCCCCCTCCCGCAGCTCCAATGCTTATGTATTGTTTATGCATTTTACATGAAATTTAAATACAACGTATCGAACGATCTATAATACCAATGACCTTTTCTTGGATGCTAGAGTACCGGTCAGTGTTACCCACCTAATCCTCCCCTGAAAGACTTGTGCCTCTCCGGTGATTTCGAATTTGGATCCGGCCCTGTAACAGTACATGTTCTGAATTTCTGCACAATCATTATAGTATAAATCTACTTTTAAACATACTTGCGGTGACGTTGTTAACGAAACGAATATAAATCAGGGTGTTTAGTTGTGTGGTTTTTCGTGCGTAATAATTTGAATATAGGAATGCATTGGAAATAATCACAACTCTTAAGAAAAACACACACTATTAAACACAACATATTAAAGGAATTAAACCCATGAGAATGTAACATCACTCCGACAACTTGCTGCAATTATGCATCAGTAAAGAGCTGAGTTTTGTCAAGGTTCGCGTGTGACCTAAATTCAAAATTTAACGCAATTAAATAGAGCTACTTTTCTAAACTTAAGAAAGGAAACATACTGCAATTGATTGACGTTTACCAATAACAGCTGCCTATCTTTCTGAGCATTTCACTTTACACGAGTGTTTAAATAAAGATATTGAAATAAACTTGTATGGATATCCATAACATGCACTCTACAGTTGAAAATCATAATTTAGATATAAATTCAGACTATAATGTTCGTTTACAGCATGATTAAACTATTTTATTTTTCTGTTTATATTTATTTATTTGTTTATCATTTTACAAAATACCAGTATAAAAAGTTGGTAACGTCAGTGTATACAACGTGGTCGGTTATGTTCTAGCCACGCTTTCGGAAAACCGGACTTTTTGCTTGAGCGAAAAGTGTCGTCGTATAATTTAATGTGTTGTCCGCTTAGATTGGATTGTTATCATCATATATTAAACATTCCAAAACCTACGCTTAAGTTTTACTGAGACATTATAAAAAAATAGCTACAATGGTCGTTGAAGTGGTCGTTGTTAGCTATCAAATCGACTGGGAATGTAAAATAGCGGTTGTTGGTCGTTGTTTGCAAGTGGGCGTTATTCGCAGGTACAATATATTCTAAAATCGTTCGGGGGAAATCGATGTGGTCGTAATGGACAGGTGGTCGCTATTCAAAGGTGGTCGCTCGGGCGGTTGGACTGTATAAGCAAAATATGTTTTAAAGCCACATTGTCCCCACGTGTCACATGGGGTTCATACTGGCAACGATCTTTGGGTTACACATTTAATATAGACTTATATTCCCACGATACAATAAGTGTATATAAGTATCATTCGATGTAAAAAAAATGCGACAGCGCCTTGTTAATACAGAAGAGAACAGTTTTAAGCATAACAATCAAATTCGTTGAATTAATATCCAACGCTAAATAAATGTTGTTTCTGAACGGGTGCAAATCTCATGATGAAGGGTAGAATTCTAACTAAACAAAGGGCAATCACTGTTCTAACAAAGGGCAATAACTATTCTTTAAGAAATGTTAGGATCATGGTTCGTTTGCAATGCACTTCTCCTCCTTAATATCTATACAGCTATGAATTCTTATATTGAAACCCTATATAGTTTCTGAGATGTAGCCCTTTGTGGCACACGGACGGACAGACTGACGGATGTATTGACAGGAGGACAGCGACAAAACTATTTACATGCGCCTTTGGCTGGGGATAATCAACAATAAAGTAATAATGCAAACAAAAACTTACCTCCGTAAAAAAAACGGAAAAAGAAAAGGTAAAAGCATACACGAGAATATGTTATGCATTATTTCCAAATATGTGAAATTTCGTGAGAATGAATCATATATGAGAAAGCCAGCTCTGTTTTACCAAAGTTAAGTGAATTTATAAAAATCGTATTTAATTGAGAAAAAAATCTATGCAGTTAGATATTATAGAACTTATTTCAATTTGGGAAAACATAATATGTTCTCTCATAAATCTATTTAGCATTGACTTTAAGTTTAAATGCTTTAATACAGAACTTTGCTAGACGTATCAATAAAGATTTTCAGGCCTAATTCAATAATTATTAAAAAAATAAACATATTTGGTCCTCCTTTTTAAACGGCAGGTATAAATGTGTTTCTATTATTGTCATTTATATACTAGAACAAAATGATACTTGTCATTAATTTTATTAAGTGCACACAAAGGTATATATTCTCGCATGTTTCATACTAAGGCGGTGCCTATCAGTTTCTATAAATAGAACATGAGAAGGCAATCTCAATTTGCTAGTAAGTTTCACAATTTCGTATTTTCTATTTTCTCTAAGTAAATGAATCATTCAAACATGTGTTTAAATTTCTTGTACATAAATAGTGAGGCTGTGTCATTGACAAAAGTTCGCCATTTTGAAACAAACACATCATGTAATGTACTGCGAAAAAAATATAATTAATCAGTTAAAATAAACAAAAGTTTGATATTATCATACGCCACTTTCGCCTGATTCTTGCAAAAGTTTCAGAATACTTGATTCCCGAGACTTGGATTGGGGGTTACCACATGCTTCATTTAATTCGTGTTCGAATAATATTGCTTAACCCATTTATGCATAGTGGTCTCTCCCATTCTTTTAAACTGGATCGATTTATTTCCAAAATTAGGGAGATCTAGTATATTTATTTCTATATTTAGAATATTTCTTACAGAAATTCCTTTAAGCAAACATCGCAGACCTTGATGAGACGCGCTGGGTCTGCGCTGTTTGCCAAGGACTTTTTTTCTTGACGCCAGGCATAAATGGGTTAAAATACAGATTTTTCCTTGAGCGATTGTTAGAAATATTTAGCCATTCGTAAATATCGACCTTTATACTTCTGGTATCTACCTACTTCGGAATACGAAGCATTTGAGTTTGTGCTTTCTCGTTAAAAAGCCATTTGCAGAATTTGTGTTGGACTCTCTCAATTCCCCCCCCCCCTCGGAAAATCCCCAGACCTCGTTTCTATAATTAACCGATGTCTTGTTCAAAACAAATCAGAGATACTATTTAATTAAAACGTTTTGTCGAATTCAGAACACGGACCCGCATGTTTTGCTTGTCTTTTTTGCGTAGCTGTTTTAAACAAATTGTTCACCTGAATGGTATTAGAGAAGTACTATAAATAAAATGAATACATCCGAATATTTGATTTACTGATTTGAGCACCCCCGGAGCGTTACCTTTGCAACATCACCGCGTCGTTGTCGTATGGTATGTTACTCTGTTCAGTGTAGAAAAATCCTGACTATTCTCTGCATGTTCATACCACACACAGACACAAAGGTTTTACGCATTAAATTTCATCCCGCAGACTTTCAAGGTCAGTGCATGGTCAGTGAATTTTCAAGGGAAGACGGAATTAACTATTGATGAACGCCTAATGTTGATAATACAGTGTTGCTTTTAAGATATCAAATAACACGAATTTGAGTATAAGAGACGGATGACACCCTATCGGCAATTGCCATTTGTCTTGTATTTTGAGGCGGAACTACAGAAATAGTAGAGCTTTCATGAGAAGAATCGTTTAATCGTGTAATGGTCTAAACACAAACGTGTGACGTACGCGGTTAGCCTGTCTTGAAAATCGTATCTGCACGCAAGAATAGGCTAGCGACATGTGCCAGTTTTGAATAAATAACACATGGTAACTTTATTTTTCTATCGGAAAAAAATCGTTGTTAGATGCTCGTCATGCGAAAATAGGTCTTAATCCACATGCTGCCAGCGTAGCTCCTACCCAGCCTGTGCATCCACGCTGTCTTGTCAGGAGATGCATACATAGCAAGATACCCAGGAGTAACCGCGAAATCTTTTTAAACGCGTAATCCGTGATCAGACTGCGATATTGCGATATGTACGGCTTTATAGCGAAAAAGAACCAAGAAAATAATACTCAAACCATTGTTTTTTATTCAACAGTTTGTGAATGTATATTTTCTTTCTTTAAGTTCAAAGTCTGGATATACGACGAATATCTTTATAAAATATTTCTTGTTTTTTGGTGTCAGAAACTTGAAATTGAATGTTTTCGTTCTATTTAACAGTTACTGGTGATAGAAATCATAATAGTTTTACACGATGCCCTCTTTTTGTACACAATTATCGCTGTCTAACTATTTGCAAAAATACAATAGAAAGGCCCAAATCTAAGCAGCAAAAAAGGACGAGATTCGAATTAATTGCAGAATTATTTTTCAAACCATTTTTGGGTCAAAACTATTGCCTCGATTTAGCGTTATTTATAAGTCAATTTGTGAATTACCACGCATCAAACCGACAAAGATGTGTTTATCGGACAAGAAATAAAGATATTGTGAAAATGTGTGATTTTTTAAAATCAGATTGTGTCTTTTCAAATGATAATGAAGGTGTCGAGTCTCCTTTTAAAAGTATACCGCATTTGCTTAATTTCTCTCAAAAGAATAATACAATGTGCTTAACGGCATCTCTTTCGGTGTCCTGTGTTAAGAAACTTCGAGATGATTTTGGGTTTTCTGGCGTATTTTTAAACCCAGAAAATGTATGTAGTTCTTTTCTTTTCATATTTAAGGAGCGGGTTATAAGTAATTTTATTCAAGAATGGCATGGGTTATTACTGCGTAGTCCAGTTTTAACAGATTACGCTCATTACAAAACTAACTTTGCCTATGAAAAATACCTTTGATATATTGCCTGTTAACATGAGTACATTTGTTACACGCTTTAGGATTTGTGCACACTCATTAAGAATTCATACGGGCCGTTATGGCTCTAGTAATATACCAAGAAACGAAAGATATTGTTTGTATTGTGGTAGTCGATCTAGAAGACGTGTGCCATTTTATATGTATTTGTCCATGTTACATTACTGTAAGGAGAAGATTCCTTGATAAAAAAAATTACGTTAGACCTTCAGTATATAAATCCAATTCGTTAATGGGATCTGTTAACGCATCTGTTCTTAAAAATGTTGCAAACTATATCAAATATGCACTAGATATCAGACAATCTGTTGCCATGTAATACATGTTCATCACCCTCCATGTGTATGCTACGTAGTCTGTACACTGTATTTGAATCAATATTTGTTTTTTTGTTAAAAACATTACCTAAAACATTACCTAAACAAACTGACCACTGATGTATTGTATTTAATTACATTATTTTCTACATTATGTACTCTGTACCGATCTTGAATACAAATGTTTGTCTTTGTCTTTTGTCTTTAAAAAATCTGCATATGCTTAGATGCATTTTAAAACGATAAGTCATGCTTTAAACCGCACCTTCAAATGACATCGCGTCCGCTGAAATTATCATTCTTATCTATACAGCATCTTTTAAGGATTTTGAAAATTTTGAGTCAATCTTAAATCCTACTTAATATCTTTACTACAACGTACAATACTATAAAATGAACTAGCATCTTCAAAAGATTCTGCATATTTTAATTTAATTTTGAATTAAACAAGCATAACTTAACTGGATTTTACGGCATACCTTAACGGGATAAAAACGGATACTTTATATATTATTACTGCGTTTAGAAACCACTTTATAAACCTCCTTCATCTAAAAAGCAAACTGCATATGCTCATATAACAGTTCAATGCGCGTTGAATGCAAATGCTCTGTTGCACCTCTAAAGTGATGCTGTATACGCGTCAGGGATGCTGCATACGCGTCACTGCACCTTTAACGGTTTATCGGTATGCAAATGCTTTTAATTAACATAAAGGATACTTTATACATTATTACTGCGTTTATTAAGCACTTATTAAGCCGCATTCATCTCAAAAACCAAAATACATATGCTTAACTAACTGTTCAAGAATTAAATGCAAATGCCTCGTTGTACCTCTAAAGGGATGCTGCATACGCGTCATTGCACATTGAACGGTTTACCTTTATGCATGTGCTTTTAAAGAATACGGCATGATGATTTTATACGGGCAAAAGCCCGAAGGGCGTTGACCGTTTATTTGTATCACTTTTCTGAAATACAAATTTTCTTATCTGATAGGGTATTGAAGTCAAATATTTCCTGCCGCGTCGTCTGTTTATCGCGATGCATGGGCAGTTTACTTGACCGATGTAGCAACACAGACACCTCGACAAACGCCATATCGCATGTATTTGCATACCTCAATAAAAAATAGGAAAAGAAATTTATTATTTTGTAGGTAATGGTACTCTATCTCCTTGCATTATATGATTTTCTACGATCAAAAAACGTCTGTTTGCCTCCCTGTGTGACACTTCTTGTTTCCCATAATGCATTGCAAATTGAAAATTGCTCTAGATGTTGTTAACAAAATCTTAAAAAAGATAACCCGTCTAAATTATTTGCGTACTTCCGGTTTACAATATCGAATAAGATTAGTTTCGAATAAACTTCTTCAATGAACCCAATATTCTATAGTTAAAATTATCCCTTTACATAAATAAACAATTGTTTAAAAGTTTAATTTGTTCACAACCTGAACGGCCGCGATTCTTTCGTCAACAACTTCTGTGTGACGTCACTGCTTTCGTCAATACGTCATTAAGAAGTGAAAATTGAAACTGACATACTCTGGTGTATGTTTACATTGTTGAAATTTAATAAATTAATGGAATGCACTCGATTGGTAAGTAATTATTCAATTAAAATATTGCGTTTGGTTACATAAAACATCAATCTATAATTATATTGCTAAAGATTACATTTGATAACATGGGAACTGTTTTCGGCACATACAAAATTTCGCCGGTTTTAAATTTAAGGTCATTATTATTCAGTCAAACTAATGGAACATAAAAGTTATCATTTTATTAAGTTTTGGAGTTATTTCTTGTGTATATTCTACGTGATTATTCTAAAGACCATTTCTTTTGTGATGTATTAAGTTACGTTGTGATTGTAAACAATATTGCATCTCCGACTCATACTCGATCATTTTCGTACCAAACTGTTTCAAACTGTAAAAAATCAAACTGTGCTTAAATACACATTGGAAATAGACTAATTCATATGTACATTGTATGGATTCTCTTTGATTTTCTTTTAGAAGCTGCTCTGTCAAATGCTGGACTTCACATATTCCATGCAGCATTCTGCTGAGCAAAACTGACTGCGTGCTTTGTACTCAACAACGAAGCAATTCTGGACCTATAAAGCTTGACCGGGACTGAAACCTTAGCAATTGTGACTGTAATGTTCAACGTTAGTGGACTGTACAGAAACTGCAATTCTTGTGAAGAGACTCTGTATGTCTGTAAGCAAAAAGAATATACAGCATAACAAATATCAGGTGTGAAAACAATGTGAAAGAATAGTGGTATTAACAATTTGCAATCAGGCATGTCAAATGAATTGTTGATATTAAAAATGATAGTTCCCAGGCATCTCTAGACGTTTTTTTTTCTGTATTTCTATTACTAGTATTAATTCATAAAATGTATGCCACAATTAAAAAGCACACTCTGTTTAGAGACCATTGTGTTGTCTCATTGTGTGATGATGACTTTGAGTAATACATTGTACATTAAACAATATCTACTAAGTTGTTTTTAAGTATCAGATTTCTTGTTTATTATATAAATGAATGTTAATTTTTGCTTAAATATAAATTTGCATAATGCAGTGCCAGTAGCACACTTTGCAATATTTTTATTACAAAAGAGTGTTGTACACTTGAACTTAAACCTATAATTAATAATCCTTGCCTAAAAATTCATTTGACACACCTGAGACCATGTTGTGTATTACCATCATTATTTTGCACATTATGCTGACACTTTGAAAAAATTGCAAATAAGCGAAAAGCAGAAGTTTAGTCTTGTCAACTGTCTCTGATTATTTTTTTGAAGACCATATAAGAAGCGACAGTGTAGGATACGGTATTCATTTTATTTGATGACTGCTTGTTATTATTTCTTCATAGAAGGCGTAATGGATGAGTGGAGTATTTTTTTGGTTCTACATCTTTGATGAAGTCAACTCATTGACATTTAGTGCCATGACTGAGCGTGTTTTTTTAACTAACAAACGCGTGGTAGGAACTTATCCGAATATATGCAAACTCATAACAGTGTGTCTAATACTACATGTGTTGAGTGCACAGAAACAAGGGCGAGAAGATAAGGGTATAAATGAACATACTGAATGTGTTATTTTGTTTATGAGCTTGAACATACAAAAACTTGACTTTAATCAATTGGGATGTACATGCAGTTTAATAATCGGGTTGTTATTTTATAATCATATTCATGTGGAAACTGCCTCATGCACATGCAATCCGCAGCTGCTGTCTATATGTTTAATGCCACATTCCATAATGACTGAATATCTTTACTTTCAAAACATGAAAATGAATTAAATGAAATGAAAATAAACGAAATAATGTAATTAAATTCAGGTGAAAAATATTTGTTTTTATTTTATTTAAATATGGTTTGGTAAATTATTTACTGGTAAAACAATTCTTGTTGATAACATTAAATTCGTAATAATAAGTATGTTGTTTATTTTTTGTCTCACACATAAAGTGGCAAGTACACTCATATATTTAGCGTTAAGCTTATGATGTGGGTCTTCATCATAAATCTCAATTTTTGCTACTAGTATTTTCTCCTTAACACCAACCTAGTAATGTTCAATCTGTGTATGCCATAAGCGATAGTTTTTACCAACTGTTAATTCCTGAGGATTCAGAAAAATACAATCAGTTTACTACATTTCATGACATAAGCTCTAACAGTGCGGAAGATATTCAAAGGGTATTGTGTCCAAAGCCAAAGGTGATATTTCTGGTCTGTGTAATTTTGCGCAGTGAATGAGGTCTATGCACTTCTTTCAAGATAGATGCAAACACTCCCGCAAGCATTTTTGCATTTATATGTTTATTAACATTCATTAAGTACAAAAAGGTTTTCATTTACATATGCAGGGGATACCTTTACGATGTCAATGATTTAGACATGGGACCAAAATAATGAAGTACGGCACCTTTCTTTTTTATGCTTAAGTTAAATAAAATCGTTTTAGAAATAATCGCACCCTAAAACATAAATTGCATCCCTGCATATAGAAAACATCAATAAAACACAGTTTCGCGAGATTTTTTTTTAAATTCTAACATTGTTTTTAAAAGTAAACAAAAAATGTAATACATGTTTAAGCGTTTGAAAACAGTCCAAGGGGTTACTATACATAAAGCATAGCTTCATAAACTTGTTTAAGATTAAAACAAATTATATTTTATTGCTTTGCTAAATTACATATTGTTTTGTAAAGAAATTGAATGTTTTGTTGCATCATACTGTGCAGACATATATTACCGGTGTTATCTTTAACAAACATCAAATAAGCTTTTGCCCGTAAATTAGGTAGCACCTATTATCATATTATAGAATAATAGGTTAGTGTTGATCATAGATCAGGTTTATCATGCGAGGCTTAAGAAAACAAAAAGCACGAGCCTTGGCTCCCACTTTTTATTTTGTAAACTTTTTTGTTTAAACAAAATTAGTTTGACTGGATAATTTCGCTGGATTTATGACGTCATTTCGTCGAAATATTGACTTCATTTCCTGCCGTTGATTATAGATGATATTTAATCAACTGTAGTATTTATGAATAATTTAATGCATTTTGTTAAAAACTGTTCAATGTGATAACGGTGTTCGCATGGTAAATAAACGTAATTGCAAGTCACCTTATGGGTAGAAAACCATAGGCTAAATCGTACAATACTATTTCAATATGCAATGAGCTATGGTTGTTACGCGATGTAACGTTGTAAAAACGCTTTCACTAAAATCCGAAAATACCAATTCATAATCGATTAAAGTGATCAATAATTTGAATTTTAATAAACACTAAGCAACGTGTCCACGGTATTCGCATGTGAAATAAAGGTTATCACAAATCACGTTCATTATAAGCTAGTGAGCTTAAGGTTCATGTAGAGGCTTCATTTTGAAAAATGTGGGACCCCTAGCATTGAACTAAAATTTGACTAAAGGAAGAGTGCCACATGGACAATGTATACACATATGCTTTAAAGGATATTTTTCCTTCAAACTGCTACCAATTTTGTACATCAACGTATCATAACATCCACAAAATCAATCAAAATACAAAGCGATTTTAACACTAAAATATACATTATTTTCAAAAATCTAAATCATGTTTATTCCACGTATTTCGGCGGAAAATTATATAACTAGTGAATAATATCGACATTGACGAGGGCAAGTTACGCTTAAATAGTACAAAAAAAGTTTACATATCTAGAAATATCAAAACTCGAACACATGTCATTTCATCACCATGGGGGCAGCCATTTTTAAATTAATAAAATAGAAAGAAACATGCTAAAAACCCACTCGTCGCCTAATTGCCATTCCAAACGGTTGACGATGACAAATGCATTGGATTGTAATCTTTCCGTTGATGTTTGCAAACTGCACGATCAGACCTTATAAACACTCAAAAGAATAACTATGTAAGAAGCATTTCACCAATGTTTACAATCGTTGTCGAATCACACGACATATATTATTGCGCATAAAATAGTACGCTTACAGACTGAAAGATCGATACGTAACTCTGTTCAATCCATCACGGTATACTATTCTATCGATACTATATAATAATACATCGCTTTAACAATCTTAAAGTAGAAATAATTCTTTTTAAATGGAGTTTTTAATAACGAAAGTGAAAGCAACGGAAGTTATATGGATATTCTGTGAGATGCACTTCGGCTCCAGAAAAACAATACAAATAAACTAAAATAGACGTGTGGGGGACAATTTTCAGCTGGAAAATGTTTGTAATAAGTTAAGTGATGATATCTCTACGTGGTCATTTCTATTATTTAGTGCGATCTCTTGCTGAGTAATGTTAATAGTTGTTTTACTAGTTGCCACCCAACTGTCAAACTAAGTATGTGTTTTCTAAGGTATGTGTATACACATACCCGGTTTTCTCACCACTGCACGTGGTTTCGACCGATTTGTTTTGCACGTTTTTCTACGGATCACAGCGACGACCACGCTTTCAAAATGGGTAGAAGGAATCGAAATATAAAATCAATCGTTTTGCCAATTTCTTTATATTCCTTTACAATTTTATATGTTGTCTGCAATCTATTTCGATTTGAGATGGTTTAAAATTTGCAATTTGGTTGAGAGGTAAATAACAAAATTGTTAAGCCTTTGAAATAGAATTGTGACTCTTATTATCCACCATACCTGGATTTTTAAAAAGTATTTACGTTTAAGTTATTTTTAGAACTTTGTTTAGGATATTTATCCAAAAACGCAGTTGAATAAAAACTCATTTGTTGTTTTATGACAATAATTTTCTGTGAAATGTTGCTAACTTGACCTTGTATTTGTATATAGCTTTGTATTTATTCAACTTAAGGTAGTGCATATCCTTCCTAACTTTAGATTGAGATTTTGTAAATTAGTGTAAAAATGTATTGGTTTTAAACCAAAATATGAATAAAGCACACAAATATTTACTGTCAAAAATGTGTTTATGTTATTCTATCCGTCTTTAGCTTTAAAATGATATATAGTTTGACCATATTGTACCACATTCAATGAAGAAAAACCAAAGCGAAGTTTTAATGAATTTTATCCCCACATGAACCTATAAGAACAGCCTTAATCTTATTATCTTATTGGCATGGTCCATATCTTGACTATATTTCGCCAACATGATTAAATATGTGTAATCATTTGGGTATTGTATGAAGTTATTAATATCCATAAATTTTTAAATAGTATTGCTAGTCAAATAATACTTAAAGGTAAACACGTGATGTTAAATGGTCATGCACGTTTGGGGTTAGAAAGAAAACAAAAGTACAGTACACCAATTACATATACAATAGCACTTTAAATTGTTTCGCGAATTTTATTGTCAACACAGCGATGTCTCCATTAGTCCAACAAAGCCAATATAAATATATGTCGCTAGAAAATGTGTTATTTGTGCATAAACTAGAAATAAGTCGGGTCAAACATAAGCTCATTTCAATAACTGAAGATATATAGCAACAACATCAGATTTGTTCATGTTTATAACGTGACAGCATTTCGACTTCTTCTATCAAAAGACATTAGGGTAAACTTTAAAAGTAAAAACAACAATGCTAATGTTGAAGACGCGCTGTTTTGACATATTAAAGAGTTTTTAGCCCAAAGTACCATGATGTCCGTTAAAATAACAACGAATAGTGTAATCTCCCCGTGATACATCATCGGTACCTTGGCGTTTATTTCTTAAGAGTTTAGATAAATGGAATCTCAATGCTGGGCGCTGTCATGTCTAAATGACTTTACGTCGTCAGTGTGGTTGATTCTTCGGCTATTTGCTTGGACCACAATGTTCCTGTCAGATTACCATGACCCTAGAAGGCGACCGGATTTCACAATCACCAGCGCACTGAATAACAGGAAACATCTCTCGGAAGTTGGTCGTCATTGACGGACGCGTTCTTATAGCCACCGCCTTTCAGTTTCGATCGGCTCAGGAACAGTTTTCGTCTGGCTCGTTAAGACGTAAGATCACAATTTAAAGGGCTTTGCTGGTATTTGGTTTACAGACACTGTTAGAGCGGTCTATTTCTGATAATAACATACCTGAAACAATCGCAATCGACAGCTAGATAATGACTTTATATGTGTTTTCAGAATTCTGTTCTCGTAAACAAGAGACAAGGACTGTTATTGATGAAGAGTTTAAGTGCTAATAGAACTATTTTGGCATTCAATCGGAATCCTTAGTAGTAGTAGTAGTAGTAGTAGTAGTAGTAGTAGTAGTAGTAGTAGTAGTAGTAGTAGTAGTAGTAGTAGTAGTAGTAGTAGTAGTAGTAGTAGTAGTAGTAGTAGTAGTAGTAGTAGTAGTAGTAGTAGTAGTAGTAGTAGTAGTAGTAGTAGTAGTAGTAGTAGTAGTAGTCGTAGACCTTTACATTACGCCAGCAGACCTGAATGAATACATTCCATTGATGCCATTTTCTAATTTCAGCATTATCTCCACGAACATTGTCAACATCACCGCGTCTTTGTAGTATAGGGTGTAACACTAATCAGTATATCGAAATGCGGACTATTCACTGCATTTTCAATTATGCATAACAGTAAATCCCATCTTTAAAGGGATCTTTTCACGCTTTGGTAAATTGACAAAATTGAAAAAAGTTGTTTCAGATTCGTAAGTTTTCGTTTTAGTTATGATATTTGTGAGGAAACAGTAATACAGTGAACATTAACCATGCTCTAATATAGCCATTATATGCATCTTTTGACGATTTTAAAACCTAAAAATTATAAAGCGTTGCAACGCGAAACGATTGAATAATTTGGAGAGTTCTGTTTTTGTCGTTAAATTTTGTAAAACTACGAAGATTGCTTATATAAGGTATAAAATACGTCAAGAATGTGTACTCGGCGGAATAGCTCAGTAGGCTTAAGCGTTTTTACTTCAGGACTCTGGCAGATTTCCAGGGGTCACTGGTTCGAAACCTGCTCCGGGCAATGTTCTTTTCCTGTTTTTAATTTTTTTCTTGATTTTTTACTGGAGCTTTTATGATCCAATGTTTACATTTATCAATATAAAGCATTTAATGAATAAGTTAAAAAAATGCCAAAATCTGTGAAAAGGCCCCTTTAAGACTTTCAGGATCATTGCTGGGTCATTAAATTGTCAAGGGAATACGAAATGTACTATAATTCGACGTCTGATGTTGATAACACAGTATTGCTTTCATGATATAAAATAACTATTTTTAAGCGGAAGGTGTTCATGGAAACCTATCAATAAATGCCATGTGTCTTGCATTGTGAGGCAAAACTACCGAAATAAGATAGTGTTCATGATAGAAGGGACATCGTTTAATTATATGACCACAATTGCGTGACGTACGCGGTCAGTCTGTCCGAAAATCTTTCCTGCAAACCAGAATAGGCTACTGCCATTAGCAATTTTGCTATTAATAACACAAAGTTACTCCAATTTTCTAGCGGAAAGTATCGTAGTTTGATGTTCCATTTACAATACGCAATGAGATTTGTAAAAACTCGCGTCATGCGAGATGCTGCCAACGTAGCTTCAGTCCAGCCTGCGTCTTGTCAATATATGCGTACTGACGAGGATACTCAGAAGATACAGCACCAATTTGTGTTCTTTTTATAGCAGAAAGCGTTGCCCTTGATCAGACTGCGCAAGTGGGGTAGATGGACTTGAGTAACATGTACGCAGGCCACAAATGCCCTAAGACATATTTTCGCGTGACGCGGATGTAACAGTGTTTTTTGAATGTGTGGACAAAAAGCTGCGTCTTATTCAGATATGAAATGTTTCGATGACGAAGTAACAAATTGCTAATAAGCCACATATGAAATGACCACACGAAGTAAAACTTGTATCAACGGACACTATTATATCGTTTAATATACGTGCACTTCATGAAAAACATTTCATGCGGTGGATATGCGACTTTTAAGTGAAACAAAGGACACACCACTACTTAAACGTTTGTTTTTTAATTTCATTACATAGCAAAGTAAATGTTCTACCTTTATTTCAAAGTAAGAATATACGCTAAATACTTTTTCTTGTTTGAAACTCAGTTGGACTTGAGTACATGTCAGGTGGCTTATGTTGTAAGTTGACCGTTTGTTGAACGCTAGTTGACCGTTTGTTGAACGCCAGTTGGCCGTTTGTTGAACGCAAGTTCGCCGTTTGTTGAACGCCAGTTGACCGTTTGTTAAACGCCATTTGGCGGTTTGTTGAACGCCAGTTGGTCGTTTGTTGAACGCCAGTTTGCCGTTTATTGAACGCCAGTTGACCGTTTGTTTAAGCCAGTTGGCCGTTTGTTGAACGCCAGTTGGCCGTTTGTTGAACGCCTGTTGGCCGTTTGTTAGACGCCAGTTGGCCGTTTGTTGAATGCCAGTTGACCGTTTGTTGAACGCCAGTTGACTATTCGTTGAACGCCAGTTGGCCGTTTGTTGAACGCCATTTTGCCGTTTGTTTACAGCCAGTGGGCCGTTTGTGGATAAGCAAGTTGGCTTGTGTGGTCAATTGACCTTATAATTGTTGAAACGTATATCGATATTGCTTTTACACACGTTTGCAACTTCATCTTTCCAGTAAAAGGACAGTAAGATAGGTATATTGGATAATGAGAAAATTTAAAATAAATGTATACTAAGGTATACTTTACTTATTAGTTTTATTAGTTTTGTTAAAATTAATGTATTATCGATCGTTATTCAACTCAGCCGTAATATATAACACTTGTTGTGGAATCAACCTTCCCCAGCTACATGTTATAATTTATATTTACAATGTGTGAAAAACGTTCTCCATATTATTCTTTAGATTAAGTTTAAAAACTAACTATTGAACTTATAGTTAACTAGTCTTTAAATGATTGATTTAAATCAAATCCACTTTTAGCAAACGGGAAATCATCGACATTTACCAGTTTAATTAAAGTGATTATATATGATGTGTATTCATTTTAAACTTATGATTGAAATCTTATTACATATACTTTGTCCAAGTGATTTACTTTATCACACAAAATAATCAATAATTGCAACAGAAAATGGCTGGATTTGTCCGCAGTTTGGCAAAACTTATGATTGTATATGTATGGCGGCATTCATGAAACACGGACGTTTATTGAAGGCACAACATAACCCCATTTGAAGGAATTCGGAATGTATCTCAATACCAAACTAAGGTGTTTGCTGATAGGCATAACTAAACGGTTTTCAGACCTAGGCGGTGTATTTCAAATGTATCGAACGGAACATTCAACAAGCAGGCTTGTGACAGGCTACACTGTCGAACGGCGTTCCTGAGCAGTCTGAGTCCTTTCCGGTAGAGCACATCCGCAGGAGGCTCGCGGATCCGTCCCCACAGGTGACCGAACACTCGCCCGTAAACCACTGGGACCAGGCTAAACAAAACGATTAGATATATATCACATTACGCTTAGATATATTCATCAGATAGTTTGAAAAAGTCATATAAGTATCCGAAAGAATATGCAAATTGATAACATCGCAAACAAGTATCAAGGCATAAAACCAATCAACGAGACGGATTCGACTGGATACTTCAAACTGCTGATTTTCATTATGTTGACTGTATTTTTAGTCATATACCTGTTTTTTTATTGACATCCTTATTGACAAAAAGTAATAATCTGTTTGTTTTTACATTTCAATACAGTTAATCGTGTGCTCCAAAGTGTGTGTAATTATATTATTAATTATTCCTTTATACAACCAATAACCATGCCATCACACCAAAACATCCTATGTTGCTGGTTTTTTTTAAATCCAGATTAATATATCATATATAAAACGCACTTGGACAGTTCTGCAAAGTGCACGATTTTGTATCCACAGTATCCCCTTGACAGTCGGATCCCCCGTATAGTGGTTTGGGATTTGAACAGTTCCTTGTTCGGTGTGTATGTCCACTTGCACACGTAACGTCACAATTGGACCACGTGGACCATTCGGACCAATGTCCGTCGACTAAAATCAAAACTATGCTAAGTGAATACATAATCATTCAAATCTCAACTTTTAGACTTAAAACAAACTTTTTTTCATTATCTAAAAAGCGAACATTTAAGATGACAACGGGAATAAACTAAAGCAAGACATTTAATGAATTATTAGACAAAATGACATGCAATACCAAGAAGCTCATTGAAATCGGGGTTCAAACAAAAGAAAATCAAAATAGCAGATTCGGCTATGTACTAACCAGCACATGGCGAGGCATGACACGTGGCGTTTTCGAACGCCGGTCCATTACAGTCAGCTGAATTTCCGGTACTACAATGTCGTAAACGTGCCTGGTTGCCTTGCCCGCATGTCACTGAGCATGTTCCACTGAACCAGGACGACCACACTGGGATAATGGAGAAAATATACGAACAACTAAATGATATGACATTATGCATTTATTATTTTCATCAATAAATATTTATGATAAGTATTTTATATCTTCAGAAATCAAAGCAAATGCCTTTCCTTAATGAATACCAACACTTGTATCCTGAATGCATATTAGTCGCATTTACTAACGTTAGTGATGACTGTTCACGTATTCACTTTTGCTGCGCATTATGTGCATTGTGATGTTTGAAAGAAATGCTCATTTGCAAGATATTGTTTTAAAAATCAGGGCCAAGTGTAAGTTTCGGGAACTATCAAACTTCTTTAACGGTCAATGCTTGTTAATGACTATTAATTGCCAAGGCTGTGACATTATTTAAAATACGTTTTTGTTGTTTCTGTTGTGTGTGTTTGTTTTGAGGCGTGTGGTTGATCATTAATTAAATATTATACTGCGAGAACATTGTACTGATAACATATCAACCTCATGTTATTGTCTCATATGCAGTATTTCACACTCATATACATTTTCACAATTCAGAGCAGAAAGTTTATATAGTATAACTTATAGCAGTATGTGATATTATATTTATGACTTCAATGTCATTCAACTTCATAACACTTTAACAGCATTTTGCCATTTCTTTAGAAATATTGCTGACCTGAAGTTAACGTGAATTTTCAAAGTAACCAGATAGCTATAATAAATTATTTTTCTTACATACAGCATCCTAGTTTCCGTTGATTTTACGTGGCATACCTGGACATAACCCAAGATTGCAATCAAAAGTCTCGTTGGCGCTTCCAGAGCAGTTGTTGCCCTTGGGCTCATTAGGCACAAAATAGCATTCTCTAGCACGAGACTTTGTTCCGTTGCTACAGGTAACCGAACATGAGGTCCATAAGTTCCAAGTGTTCCAATTACCATCAACTAAAGATTAAAACGTTGCGTTAGTTTTTTTATTTGTTATCATTTTCACCCCAGTTCCACCATATTTAACTCGGTAGAAGGCTAAATAGTGTCCCATGTAATTCACGCGATCTTTTCATTACCATTTAGCCTAATGTAGAGTTGAATAATAACGTAAAAACGACATCAAAAGTAAAGCAAGCATTGCAATGTTTATAAAATTGTATTTAAAAAGTTAACAAAGCATGTTAAAGCTGTTAAATTAAGTATTTTTAACAATGGATAACTTAATTTCAAGAAACATGATAAATTGTTTAACATTTCAACTTTAGTGATCATTCAGCAAAATGACGTAAGGAGGCTATTCAACCAAGAATTTGCAATGAACTCCGTATAATTGATAAGAAAAAGGATGTCAACGTTTATGTTTTATAAGATTACAGATGCGGATGTTACCTGGTGGAAACGGTTGTAATTGAACTGTTAACTGATCATTTACCTGGATTTCCGTGACGAAGACTACTTCATTTTACGGTTTAACATTTTGTTATTAAAATTTTGTTAACGTTGGAATATTGTAGTTAGAATGCTGAATACAATGACGATGCCATATGGGTTTTTACTTATGTTTTAAATATTGTTTACTTTCATGTTTCCTGTCTCAGTAATAGAACCAAACCATCGCTCAAGTAAAGTCTATTAATATGCATACTTGGGCAGTGATCGGTGCTACAATCCCTCGTCTCAGTATCTGGTCCGGCGCATGGGGTCCCGTGATGATTACTTTAAGATGAAAACATGGCATCAATTAACGTCCAGAAACTATATCCGGGTAATTTATTTTGTTCTTAACCATAAGTAAATGAACGTGTGTTAGAAACAGTGTGCATCGAAGTCGACAGAAATGCCACCACTCAATTAGAAAAAAGTGTTGCAGAGACAACTATCTTTCTATGTAGTACCCCTAATAAGTTAACTTTTATACCAAACATACATAAACTGCATACGTATTACAAGTCTAGTATATATCAAATATTATAGATGTTCAACTAACTAACTGCCTACATCATCATACCAATAACGTCCGGGCCCAGCAATCTCTGGTGGTAGAGCGCTCCAATTTCTATCCGGAGATTTCAAGGTCAAATTTTACCCTGAACACATACCGTGCGTGTCGATCGACCTTGTCGTATTTTCCTACGACCTTTATTTTCCTACATCTCATTAATAAGGGTTACTTTCAGCACATAGCGTGGCGTTTATTCACTAACACGACTCAACCTTATATATGGCCAAACCTTGTCCAGCAAAACAGTGAGAACACCACATTGATTCAATAAATTTTTAAACAAGGAAACATCAATAGACATTAACTGCGCCAATACAATGCTATATTTTCGTTTCATTATCGACCTATCGTACCTGTCATAGTGACACCTCCTCGTCCTCTGCTGTGACCCTCCTCCGCAGGTCAAAGAACACGTGGCCCATGAAGCCCAATCGTTCCAAACACCGTCCACTGACATATGAGTTCAAATATGCTAATACTGTATTTTTGCATATCATTTTTAAATGAAATATACTTTTTGAGCTTTTTCACCGTGTGTGTTTTAATGTCAATTGTATACCCACTGCAAAGGTACCAGCTATATTAAAACACCAATACTATTAATACCTAATCTGTTCATAGGTTGCATTAAAAATAATATTTAAAATAACGATAGATGTGCGAGATACCTGGACATGCATGAGTGGCGCAGGCTTTGGCAAAATTAAGGTTTCCAACGCAGTCATGGCCGTGTGGTATGTCGGTTGGAAAGTAGCATGTCCTATTCCTAATCATATGGCCGCCTCCGCAGGTTAGGGTGCAGTCGGCCCACTGTGACCATTCCGTTAATACTCCATCGACTTAGTAACAAAATATATCAACATTCAAAGGCACAAATTGAAAATAAATTGGCAAACAGTTATATTCTGGGTTACAAAGCAATTAGATTCTGAGACATGATATATGTTTAAAATCTCTTTAAATTCAATTAATTGTTTACGGATAGTGTTTAGAAGGTTGGTGGTCTTTTCGAAAAAGAAAAAATCAAACTATGTTAGATGTAAATACCTTATAAAATGTATTGATTCTGAAACGCGAACTTAATACACCTAAATTATTTAATTTAAAATAACAAACAATACGATATTGCCACACCTGGGCAATCTGAATTTCCACATGTCTGGTTCTCGTGTGAGATTCCCAAACAGGCCAAACCATGGGGAACGTTAAGTGGGAAGTGACAGACGCGCACGCGATCTTGTATTCCTCCTCCGCACGTGACCGGACAAGCGTTCCACGTGCTCCAGTTTTCGAACACACCGTCAACTGAGTGTAAGACAAGAAAATAAGATAAATACAAAATTTTGAAAAACATTTCCTATAAATGATTTTTACAATAAATCCAATGTAAATCTATTAAAACAGTGTCAAAGTAGACCTTGCATGAAACATGTAGTAATTTTTTATTATTGTGCAGTAATTAATATATTATGAACTTTAGTGGACACATGGTTCGAAAATAGTTTTAAGTAAGCGCCGCAATTAACTGCATCTTATTAATACTAAATTATGTATCTTGGCATAGAACAGCATCATAACGTTTTTAATAAAATATAATCACCAGGACAATGTCCATTGTCACATAACTGAGTAGATGTTTCATTTCCTGGACAGCTATTGCCTCTGTCATACCTTAAAGACGGTAAATGAAATAAAACATTTGGTCCACAGTTGTTCGAATGGCATTATTGATAACATAAAAATAAGTATGTTGCAAAACGAAAAATATTTATATATTGATATGTTTCATACCTTGGATCGAACTGGCACTGTCTTGTCCTGGTTTGGAAACCACTTGCGCAAGAAACAGAACATTTGGAATAAGCGGACCACTGGGTCCAAATGCCGTCCACTGAAATTAACATAAGGGTCGAATTTAACAATTCATCAATACAAATCATGTCAACAAGATTTTTGTATTTTCATCAAGAAACTTACCATGCATCGGTATGTATTTTGTTCAAGTGCAAACCATACCTGGACAGTTCCGGGAATTGCACTCCTGCGTTTGATTTTTAGGCCCCGGGCAGTATTGTCCATGTAAGGTGTGGTCGGGGTAAGTACACTGCCTCTCTCGATACTGTTGCCCGCCCCCACAGGTTAGCGTGCACACAGTCCATGAGGTCCAGTTTGACCAGTGGCCATCAGCTGTGGTTTGCAACGCGATAGTTTGTGCAAACAGGCAGAGCAAAAAAAATTTAATCATTTGCCGCAATATAGTGATGCTTATATGAAATGTTATAATTTAAAGACATTACTTATTCCGTATTTGCATTGACAATACGGGAATTTAATTGACCGTTCATTTCAAGCTCTTTGATTCAAATTGATTAATACATGTACATCAGAAACTATTAACAATATCCATGGCTTGAACAATCATGAACGCTTGTGTCTACATATTTTGTATATGCAACCATGACAACCGGTTAAAGGGACCTTTTCACAGATTTTGAGATGTTTTTAAGTTTGTCGTTAAACATAGAATTTAAAGATTTGCAGTATAAAACAAAAATAAAGTTGAATTTAAAAACAAATCAACACCTGGGCTCGCACCACTAGCCCTTGGAGTAAAAGACTAGCGCTTAAACCACTCGGCTATTCTTGATGAGACGTTACAGAACGTATTTTATTTTGTTTACAAGAAATCCTTGTATGGTCAAATATATAACGATAACAACAGAACTTTCCAAATTATACCATTGTTTTTGCGTTTGTAAAATGCATATTTGAGAGCATATATATATATGACTTTTAATAATTGTAATAGAATCTAATGCGAAAAACGTTACATTTATTGAGCAAACAATTACAGAGCGTGTATTTATGTGTAGGGGTTATAATTTTCGTGGTAACATATTTCGTTGCGTAGAATAAAATTTAACGATTTTTTCTCTTTTTTTTCATGGCTATTGTACTTATTATTTTATGTATATTGAATGACTTGATTTGGTTTTATAATATGGTTTTAAACTGAAACACTATGAATATTTTAACCCCTCTGAGTACACCAGGATAATAGTTAACTTACCTGTCGGTAGCGTTGTTGTCGGTGGTGGTGTTGTTGTGGTGGCTACAATCAAAAACAAATTATGATAAATATACTTCTCCTTTTTTACTATAAAAAAATCAAAATATTACCTCAAACGATAAAAAGTATACCTCTTATAATAACTCAGTTATGGAATGACTCACTAGGGCAATACTGGACGCTACAAGGCGCCGTCTCGTTCAGTTGTTCCTTGCAGTCGGCTCCATGAGGTCTGTTTGGAGGGAAGTAGCAGTCCCGTGTTCGAGTGTGGACCCCTCCGCCACAGCTCGTGGAGCAAAAGGTCCAGGAATTCCAGGGTTGAATAATACCGTCTACTGAAATTCGAAATTTGAAATGCTACATGTGTATCTCCATATGAGATAAACCTTATATACCATATTTGAAACAATGTTATTCATGTTTCTCAGAGCTTCGTTAGTCTTTATAAGACCATGTTTTATGCATGGTCAATAATGTTTCATGATGGTCTTACCGTTCTAGTAAGGGCGGTCGACCTAATTTATTTACAGACAATGATTTGATTGGCCATGTGGTTTATAATAGGCACCACGGTCTTATCACGTTTTTTATACCAGTGTTCATCGTGTGAACTATCAAAGCCCATTAAACGCTGTCTCTTTCAAAATATCCATCAACAAAATAACATTATAATACTTTTTTAATTATACCCATTACACGTTTCACGCATGTCACACATTCACGAATAGTATACGCTGTTCTTTGCAATACTTGCTCATTTGTATTTAACAAATAATTCTAACAATGTTAAGTTATGAAAGAATCAACAATGGCCTGTAATTTATTTGCAAATAACTAAGATATCAAGACTGAAGAATATTATCAGTGAAGAATTACTCAAATTTGGCTGCCTTACTTGGACACTCGTTTGTACTACACTCCTCTGTTACGGTAGACTGGCCAGTACAGTTAAGACCGATTGGGGCGACCTCGTCATAAATACATTGACGTGCTTTTGTACGTCGTCCTCCGCCGCATGTTTGGCTGCACGTGGAGAAAGCAGACCATGTCGACCAGCGTGCATCAACTGAAAATCAAGAAGAGCATGTCAGTGAAAAAATGGCAACGACAGAGAATAATAATTATATTATATTGCGGCTGAGAGACCATGTAATACGAATATGCGAATATTGTATTGCTTTGAAACACACATTCATTCTATATCGTGCAAATCATGCATATACTGCTTACCAGGACACAGTTGTGTGTTACAATCTTTTGCTTGAGCGTGTTCCCCATCGCAATCATCACCATGCGGCGTGTCCGGATAGCGGGTATAGAAACTGCACGTGCGGTTTCGAACAGCTCGACCCGTGCCGCATGTGACCGTGCACTGACTCCATTTATACCAGATAGACCAAACGCCATCAACTTCGACGGGATCAAACACAAACGTAGCAGATCAACATTTTATTGTTAATACATTAGTCATACAATTTTAAATTCGTCGTGACATTTATCACCTTGAAATGGAAAATAGCAAAAAGCAATAAACATTAAAAGGAAGTGTGTTGAATATCGATATTTTGCATGTTTTATGGTGATATTAACTATTGAGTTTTGTTTTTTTACAATACGCTGATAACCGAATCCAAAACATAATGTTTTGATGAACGCATGATAGGTTCTTACATATTTTATTATTTAAAAATGATTAAAGTGCTACCTGGACATTCTGTTAACCCACATTCCTGCAACTCCAGTGTGCCTCCCGGACACGGTAGACCGTGATCAAAGTCAGGCCTATACAGGCAAACTCGACTTCTCGACCTTTTCCCTCCCGCACACGTGTGAGAACACTGCGACCAGGTGGACCACTCGTTCCAGGCGCCATCAGCTTAGACAAATAATCCAATAATGAAACCGTATATATCAATATTGTTGCTTTCCATAATTATATGCACTTTTTAATACAGAATTTTTAATACTAAATGAGGAGGGATTGGGTGATAATTGTATTTACAGAATGTCATCATGCCGCTTTGTTGTAAATTAAATTACATGTAAAGTAAATTGTGCTTTTAAGTTGAGTATTCTACCATTTATTATTGTAATTAAATCGACTTTGTTATTGCAGTTTTATTGGTATTGCACTAGTATAACTTTGATATATATAGTTGCATGTGTCATGACTGCATGTAAGGCCTGCAATTCATTTTAACCAGTTTAAAGCTTTTGTGCCGAGCATTTGACAGTAACCAAGCGGCGACCCTAGCTATTAACACTATTATGTTTAATGTAGTGTTGTATCCTGAAAAGTATCCTGTTTTGTATAGGCATTAAATACATTGCTTCAAATAAAGACTGGCACTTACAATAATTTATCTACCAATTATATTTATAGAGTTGTATTACTCCCATGTTTGAATATTACGAAATTTGTAATTTTAATATTTAGCATAATGTTACATAACGATTTATCAAATAAAATGATAACATTTAAAATCAAACAAAGTGTCAACCATTTATATTGCGTAATGGGGCATCGTTAATTACACTGAAAACACTGTCCTTCATCAGGAAGATATAATCACAATTATCTACGAAATCAAAGACAATATACCAATGCAATTGTTCAGCGTGCATGTTTCTCGCTGTAACCTATCGCCAGGACAATATGTGCCATGCGGTCGATCGGAGTCAAACACACATGATCTGGCACGGAACACACTTCCCTCGGAACCACACGTCTTGGTGCATTGGGACCAGTCTGACCAGTCCGCCCAGGAACCATCAGCTTAATGAAAGAAGGGAATTTGCGATTGCATGTAAGGCATATAAACTATAAAATTACATTTCGATCAAGTATAAAAATGTAAGATCAAGTATTATAATGGAAAATAGCAAAAAGCAATAAACATTAAAAGGAAGTGTGTTGAATATCGATATTTTGCATGTTTTATGGTGATATTAACTATTGAGTTTTGTTTTTTTACAATACGCTGATAACCGAATCCAAAACATAATGTTTTGATGAACGCATGATAGGTTCTTACATATTTTATTATTTAAAAATGATTAAAGTGCTACCTGGACATTCTGTTAACCCACATTCCTGCAACTCCAGTGTGCCTCCCGGACACGGTAGACCGTGATCAAAGTCAGGCCTATACAGGCAAACTCGACTTCTCGACCTTTTCCCTCCCGCACACGTGTGAGAACACTGCGACCAGGTGGACCACTCGTTCCAGGCGCCATCAGCTTAGACAAATAATCCAATAATGAAACCGTATATATCAATATTGTTGCTTTCCATAATTATATGCACTTTTTAATACAGAATTTTTAATACTAAATGAGGAGGGATTGGGTGATAATTGTATTTACAGAATGTCATCATGCCGCTTTTTTGTAAATTAAATTACATGTAAAGTAAATTGTGCTTTTAAGTTGAGTATTCTACCATTTATTATTGTAATTAAATCGACTTTGTTATTGCAGTTTTATTGGTATTGCACTAGTATAACTTTGATATATATAGTTGCATGTGTCATGACTGCATGTAAGGCCTGCAATTCATCTTAACCAGTTTAAAGCTTTTGTGCCGAGCATTTGACAGTAACCAAGCGGCGACCCTAGCTATTAACACTATTATGTTTAATGTAGTGTTATATCCTGAAAAGTATCCTGTTTTGTATAGGCATTAAATACATTGCTTCAAATAAAGACTGGCACTTACAATAATTTATCTACCAATTATATTTATAGAGTTGTATTACTCCCATGTTTGAATATTACGAAATTTGTAATTTTAATATTTAGCATAATGTTACATAACGATTTATCAAATAAAATGATAACATTTAAAATCAAACAAAGTGTCAACCATTTATATTGCGTAATGGGGCATCGTTAATTACACTGAAAACACTGTCCTTCATCAGGAAGATATAATCACAATTATCTACGAAATCAAATACAATATACCAATGCAATTGTTCAGCGTGCATGTTTCTCGCTGTAACCTATTGCCAGGACAATATGTGCCATGCGGTCGATCGGAGTCAAACACACATGATCTGGCACGGAACACACTTCCCTCGGAACCACACGTCTTGGTGCATTGGGACCAGTCTGACCAGTCCGCCCAGGAACCATCAGCTTAATGAAAGAAGGGAATTTGCGATTGCATGTAAGGCATATAAACTATAAAATTACATTTCGATCAAGTATGGAATGAGTGATGTATTGGACGTCATCATTGATGACGTTCAATCGAACGAATGATAAAGGGGGCTAAGTTTCATTAAGTTGAGGCATATAGTCGCGATTTGGGCGCCTTGAAAACTGGCCGAACACGTTTGCTGAAATTTGACATGTATATGGACCAGAATGCGATCTACCTGTTGGCGTAGGCGTTATACCTGGGAAAAATCAAGTTTTTGAGTATTTTGCGTTTGAATATTTTTTATGGGAAACCACACGCGCTAAGATAAACATTGTGACGTCACGTCATAAAAGCGCTTAGGCTAGCTTCCATCTTGTTAAGAAACAAAGTAACTGACGTTACGCGTTATTAATGCAATATGCAGTTAGGCGTTAAATCGATAAACAACGATAATTGTGTTTGAATATCAATACGAAGTACACATGCATGTCTTTTGTGGAGATCGAGTGTGGTTGTTTAGATATATATATAAATGACAAAAATTTATGTGTTATTGTGTGCGACGAGTTGAAGAAAGGTTTACACGGCGAGGCTTTCCGAGACGTGTCGGATAAATGTAAGTACACACTGGTATTAACATGGTATTCTATTTATCAGATAATATCTTTAATATACATGATAATCATGAGACAAATACATTATTAATTTAGGGTTTAATTATTGAATCAATAAATAAACGTGAGCAGCAAAGCAATTTAGTATAAACAACACGCTTACCTTAATGACGACGATAATCCAATATTTATAACAATTACAATTATGTATGATAAACACACAATTCGAAATACGTTTTTGCATTCGTTAGATGCTTTAAACAAATAAATAACTGTTAAAAACATCCAGAGAATTTAACTTAAAATTGTTTGTTTTGACAAATAAATTACGTCACACAACATACGTCATAAATTGCGCAATCAGTTGCATGCAAAATAAAAGTACGGAAAGCCGGTTTTGAGAAATGTTTATATAGAGCAGCAAAATAGTATGATATAAACAATAACAAACGGCAGAGCGGGGACGGACTTCTCAAAATAGCATTAATTGAAATAGTTTCATGTATATTAAAATCTCTGCGATATCTTTGGTGACCATCATCAAATTCACAGAAAAAATAAAATACAATGTAAGTATCACGTGTACTTGATTTTGTCCGACGAGTTGAAGAAAGGTTTACACGGCGAGGCTTGCCGTGAGCAACACATCATTAGCAGCATAAAGTGCGTAACAAATAAACAAAATAATCAAACATAATAATAATTTAACGTAGCACATTTAAATATCTATTGCAACTGACACCGTTTTGTAGCGAAATTTGATGACTCAATTTCAGCTTTAACAAGAGTTATAAAAATACTTAATTAAGTATTAACGTCACGCTTATCTAAATGACATTATTAATCCAATGTTTGTAACAATAAGTTGACTACTTTAATCCAAAGTTTATATCAAACACCTTGAAACGATATGCACTTCCACCTTTATTAATCCATGTCTTTATCGAAACTTAGTTCAAACCACACAATTGTATTGTATTCCTATTTATGTTTACATTTATGCATGATGAACACACAATCCGAAATACGTTTTGCATTCGTTCGATGCTTTAAACAAATAGTTTACAGATTTAAAACACAACGTCCGCGACATGTCCTTAAATTCCAGAGAGTGTAAATAAAACTGTTGTGTTTCGTCACCGAAATGACGTCACACAATGTACTGCGTAATACATTTCGTAATATAAAATCAAAGCGCTGATTGCATTGCAAAATGAATTCAACACTATCTTGAACGCAAAGCTATAATGATGATTCAATAAAATACACAGAATTTTGTAGACACAGAAAAAGGCTTAATGCTAGTCGATAGTGTTTAAGATGGGAATGTCCGACACACTGCAGTGGTTTGCTCTTTTCACGTTTTTAATATTATAGTCATGGGAATTGAAGTTCTACTTTTAAAGGTAGCTAATCGAACGGCTTCGAAAAAATAAGCATGTCTGCGAGTATTATGGTTACTATCATGTGATATGTATATTAAATTTTTGCGAGAACTTTGGTTACCATCATTAAATGCACAAAAAGAAATAGGTTTTATTTCATCTCCCCACTCATTCCATCCCGCGAAACCCTTAAGGTGTCGCAACTCTAGTATAAAAATGTATGTACATAACTTTCATTGTACATGTGTACTTATAAAGTATAATCTGAAACTAAAAACTGAACATTACTATAAACAAATACCTGGACACACAGCTATCTGACATGGTCGAGTTTCCTTGGAATCCCCTGAACAGTTCAGACCGTGGGTTGCATTAGGTAAAAATGCGCACGCCCGGGCGCGTGTTTGGCTACCTTTATCGCACGACTTTGAGCAGTCGCCCCACGCCGTCCACGTGGCCCAAATACCGTCAACTGTATTTAAGAATAAAACTGTATTTAACAATGACGCGATTATACACATGATTTAAAGTGCAGAGCTTATGCTTCTATGCATCGGAGAGGTACGAATCGGAAATTGCCACTGAATCTTAACTAAAGCACCAAATAAATCATCGGTAGACTAAAATTCTAGTCTAAAGGTGATTTTGTACTTCAATACGTTAATTTAAGGCAAGCATTGTTATACAGACGCTGTTCGAATTATTCACTTTTTTATTTTATTTTGCAATTATAGTTTTATATTATTTTCGAAAACATAATACATTATACAACCTGGGCAGACATTGGTGTTGCAGACATTTGTTTCCGCGTTACCCCCGGAACAAGGCTTTCCCATGCGATCTGGGTCCGGGTAGAAACACGCCCTTGTTCGGATTGAGAGACCACCCCCACAGGTGACCGAACATGTTTCAGACCATTGTGTCCAAATGCCGTCAACTAAATATGTTATGCAATGCTAATCTTTAACAAGCTCAGGTGGACCGCATCTTAGTACAATCGTACATGTTTAAAACTTCTACATCTAAATACTTGTTGGAAGTGTTTTTAAGTTGTGTCGGAGTAAAACTAACGCGTGAGGTCTTTGCTTTCCTTGCTGCACTGCACTCGCTCAATGTCATACCATTCGTCTACACAAATGTTCTATCTAGTATTTAAGACAATACTATAAACGTCAATTGAATATCGAAAACGGCAAATAACAACTGGCACATGATGAAATAGACTTTTGCACAACTAACAGTTATCATTATTTACTTTATTGACCGTGTTGTACTTTTACGTTAGAAATTGCGTGTCTTGACATATGATGTAAATAACAACTTTAAAGACCTTTATACGAATTTAACGGATAATTTTAATACTCACCGTCACAGGACCGATTGTTGCAAACGACGACTTCGAAATAAGATCCGGGGCAGTCGTTGTTTTTTCCAGAGGAGCAATTTCGCTTTCGTTCTTCAAACCCAGAGCCACATGTTGTGGAACACGCGATCACACTCTGCCATTCGGACCAGGCTGTAAGAATATTTCTAGAAAGGTTTTTTCAACGAGCGCTTAAATTCTTCTCTTTATAAAAACTGGAACGTATTCACCGATGAATTAATGAACTTGATTAGAATAGCCCACAGTACACAATGCTTCAAAATGAATATTCCTGGGTTGTCATTACTTCGTGCTCCGATCAGAGATGCTACTAAATGCATTTATTAAAACATAATTTCACGCCATTATCGATGATAATGGGTATGGTATACAATTGTGAAATAGACGTGTAGGCACAAAACAGTATTCACTTAAAGATCAGTGTTATATATATAGAAATAATACACTTCAGAAATAATATCATGGGAGAAAAAATGAAAAAAAAATATTCCAAATACCCGCTATGTACATCAACTATCGCCTGCACAATTCAACATCAATCCATTACATATTATAATAATCATAAAGTATGCATCAAGCCTTCTGTGTCCATGTTATTCCTAGAACTGATACAAAATAATTTATATTTGACAGTTTCATGAGAGTTATACAGCATGACCGATCAAATACGAAATTAATGGTCTTCAAACACTGGCATCGCGGTAGTAAAGTTGTCAAATGAGAATGGTAAATACGAAAAATACACGTAATTGAGGAAAAATCGGTGATAGCCAGATCGACCAGCTACTCCCGCACCCCCCCCCCCCCAGAAAAAAAGATGCTTATTGAATTTGAATTTTTTACAGGTCGACAATCACAACAGACTGTGTTTGTGGTATTGATAATTTCGTCTTAGGCCCAAACAGGTTCGGGTTACCTCTAACACATTGCGAACGAAATTAAAACGGTTGTATCATTTAGCCAATTGGTAAGTAGAAACGTAATACAAAATCACAATGAAGTTCTCATAAAATGCTCCGAATCTGCATAGTAAAATCTAATGAAACGCAATTAACAAAATGTCCCCAAGAAAACCTTTCCTACATACAACCTAAAAACTTAAATAAACTATAATGAGTACAAGATGATTTGTTTCGTTGCTCCACGATAGGTATCTCCTTATAGTGTTCAGAATCACTAGGTGTTTTGACGAGTCAAACTAAATTTCGATACAAAACTTATGGAGCTGAAATTAAACCTGACATCATGTTTGTTGGTCAAACATATGGAAATGAAATCGAAAATCGAAATCCTAAAATAATTGTTTAAAGCCGCAGGGACTGGCAATAAGACATTACACATCTAAACAGTCGAGCATAGGCTGACCGATTATCTGGTGGTCACATGCAATAATCTATGTGTTAATGTAAACAATTTTCATATGTTCATTTCTTGGTCATCGACCCATAGGAGAATCGAGCAGACACTAATGAGGAATCCTAAGTCCAATGGAGGTCTGCGCCAATAACGATGTGTTGAAAGTGCAAAGGGTCCAGTGGTATGTGCGGCAGTAAATTATTCCATCAAAAAGTTGACACTTGATATCAGGAAATTGAAAATAATAAATAAACGCCTCTATCAAGAGATATAAATTTTCCAAAGATCGCAATCCTATTTTATGAACGACAGCTCTTTTAATGATTTAGATCATATATTTTTCCCGGGAATTTGGCCAAGGTTTATCGTCGTCATTGGACAATACCTGATGCATGCGAGATGCGCAAAAGGCAACAATTTCGGACGCAATATGGCCATATGGTGATTGTTCTGCTGATATTGAGCAAGTGTGTTGAGATTGGTCACGTACTTGATGTTGGATCTGAATTTCACAATATTCAATTGCAAACGGGATATATGTTGGGATTTGCACATTGTTTGTATACCATTTACATGCAAACGCGAGGTTTCCAAACATTTATGTTCGTCCGCTGCATTTGCGCCCCCCTCTACATATGACGTTTCCAATAAAGGTTCCATCAAAGTCAAAGCATGGGTGTTTAGAGCACCCGTTTTTCGGTAGAAACTCTTTTTCGTTGAAAAAATTCCTCCATTTCGTGGCGAACAGAGCAAAATAACCGAAATCCATTAGTCCTCTGGGTGTCACTCTTTTAAACATTGGATAAGATGTGATACATATTACATCTGAAGCGTATTTGCCTTTTGTAAAAACGGCGACACTTATTGGTGAATATATATTATTGATGCTCTCATGCGCCCATGTATTACTAGGGGGATATACAATTGTCTTCCAATAAGACAAACACGCTTATCGAGTCTGAATCATTACAAAAACAAAGCTGTGAGTGACCTAAAAATCTTCCGCGATCATGATAAAACCAAGACGAATAGACCCAAAGTCGCTACTTCGAACAGTTTACACCTACGACATTTCCTGAAAATGGCAGTTATAGTTTTAACACTTGAAATAATACCCTGTCAACGACGCCGGCTTCTGAAAAGTTAAACAGCCTTTGCGCTCATCTTCAAATTTGCCATCGTTCTTGAATATCTGAACAACATCCATTTCAGTCTTTGGGGACTGAAGATGGATAATGGATATTATGTTCCGGTCCGAACAAAAACATGCATTCTTACTGATCATATCTACATACAAGCAGTTGTAAGAGGTGATCGCAAATCAAACTGTGACAACAAGCGATGTTCGTGAAAGAAGCATGGGCTTAAGTGATTGATTGCATGTAAATAATGAAAAGGAATAAGCTGTTCAAACTGGGTAAATTCCAATTCGGAGAACAATAATTGCACATCTTGATAATCATTTATCGTGTTTGGTAAGGACAAATCTTCGTTGTAAAGGTCACGCTATGTATTTTAATAATGTTTACTACATACATTTTCTTAATCAAATGGTTCTGGTAAAATAATAATAATTATAACTTTTCCTATTGATGGGGATTTTTTTTATACGAAATAGGGTGTACAAGTATAAATTCAGATCAATAGTTTGTGTTGCAAAAAAATCACGAATCTGTCTTGTCCTATCAAAACGATATCAAAGTGAACGACTTTGTCTATGATTATCCAAATCCGTATGATGGTAACACCACTTTTAAGGCCGCAAATCAAACCAAAATAAATAAAAATTAGACCACGAAAACTAAATTCTCAATGGACAATTCGGTTTTCAGATGACTTACAAAAAGCGTTCACCTTCGGCAATCGTAATAAGTATGGTTTCTTATACTAGAAGGAATGTACGTTCAGTTATGATTTAAGTTCACACGAGCTTGCATCACAAATAAACTTTCCTCATGATATCTCGGGAATGCTGTAATATTTAAAAAAATCAAATAATTAACGTTATTTAAGTATGTGGTTGTTGTTGGAAAGAAATATTTTATAAAGTATAAAAGATCGAAATGATATGTTTATGTCTAAGGTTTTATATTGGTATAATTATAATTGGGTTGTGTTGATATTATTATTACATTATATTTTATATATTTAAATATGCCAAATTAAATTATTGTTCATGTATTGTACTTAAAAGGGAATCACATATTTAATAGTATTATACATTCATAAGAGATCGTGTTTATTCACTAGCTAGGTACATATAATCTACAAAAAATGTAGATGAAAATTTGCTAATGCCTTTGTTTCAATCAAATCAAAGACAATTTTGATTGGCAAACATTACCCAAACATGTTTATAACAAAAGGTAAACCAATCCTTACATGGTGGTGTTGGTGTTGTCTTGTGACTTATTGTCGTAGTTGTTATATCTGAAACAATTCGCCAATGCATGTATACGTAACAACATAACATAATTGTCAAAAAAATAATCAGTAAATTATGAATACATTTCTAAAGAGTACCAAAATTCAAAATATTTAAAGTCAATGAAATCTTTACCTAGTGATTGATTTAAATTACCTTATTACATTCATGATTAAATGAGAAAATGTCGGGTTTGGTTGGTTGGAGTTGGGTGGTTTTCGGTGGGTGGATTTGTGGGTGGTGTTTGGTGGGTGTTTTGGGTGCGTGAGTGGGAGGTGGGTTTTGCACTGACGGGCGGACAGCTATACGATGTGTTATTATTTGCACGCGCCAAATGTCTCAGTCAAGCGCAATCGTTTGTTGAGGACGGACAGTCAACAGTTGACGGCAGTAGATGTTTTATGTAAATATATCTGTCTTTTTTCATCTGCATTTGTCTTTTGTTCATATCATCTTGTAATTGGGCTGGCCATGTATTGATTTTTACGTATTCTGACTATATTTCTGTTTGGAGATTGACATTTATTTAGTCCGAGAAAAAATGGCAACTTGTCTTTTCTTACTCTTTAAACGATCACTTTATGCATATGTTTACACCTAATTCTTAGCTTACAGTCCATCAACCAGACAAAGATATTAACACTAACAATGCATCTACTTCCGTAAACTGGCGACTGTCCTCAACAATCGATTGCGCTCGATTGAGACATTTGGCGCGTGCAAATAATAACACACCTCACAGTAAAGGCTATTTAAAAAGGTTTCACTCATAAATTTAAATACAAACGTCGATTGTCCAGCACTGTCACATTTGTTAATGGCAAATCTCCGTTGTCAATGTCATGTTATGTGTTTTTATATGGTTTACTACATACATTTTCTTAATCAAATGGTACTGGTTAAAAATAGAACTTTTCCTATTGATTGGGATTTTGTATACGAAATAGGGTGTACAAATATAAATACAGAACAATAGTTTGTGTTGCAAAAAAATCCCAAATCTGTCTGGTAATATCAACACGATATCAACGTGAACAATTGTGTCTATGATACTAGTAATCCAAATCCGGATGATGGTAACACCACTTTTAAGGCCGCAAATGAAACCGAAATAACTATAAATTATAACACGAAAACTAGATTCTCAATGGACAATTCGGTTTCCTGATGACTTTTACAAAAAGCGTTTACCTTCGGCAATCGATATAAGTATGGTTTCTTTTACTTAAAGCTATGTACGTACAGTTATAATTCAAGTTCACATCAGCTTGCATCACAAATAAACTTTCCACATTATATCTTGAGAATGCTGTATTATTTAATTTTTCAAATAAATTACCGTTATTTAAATAGGTTGTTGTTGTTGTAAAGAATTATTTTCTAAAAGTCTAAAATATTGGAATGGTACGTTCATGTCTTAGGTTTTGTATTGGTATAATTGGGTTGTGTTTATAATATCATTACATTATATATATTATACATTACATTATATATATTATTATATATATATGCAAGGAAATTCAAATATACAAAAATTATATTATTGTTCATGTATTTTACTTGAAAGGAATCACATATTTAATATTAAAATACATACATAAGACATCGTGTTTGTTTACAAACTAGGTACATATTGTCTACATAATTAATATGAAAATGTGCTTATACTTTTGTTTCAATCAAATGTAAGATAAATTGGATCAGAAAACATTACCGAAATATTTTTATAAGAAAAGTTAAACAAGTCCTTACATGGTGGTGTTTGTGTTGTCTTGTGACTTATTGTCGTAGTTGTTATTACTGAGAAATAATTCGCATGTGTACGTAACAACATAAAATAATTGTCAAACAATAAATCAGTAAATCATGAATACATTTCTATAGAGTTACAAAACTCAAAATATTGGTAGTCAATAAAATCGTTACCTAGAGATTGATTTAAATGCCCTTATTAATAGACAATGGACATTTACTTAAACGTAAAGAGAGTACATAGTATGTATATTATATAATACTTTGTGTTTGTGATATGTCTTGTTTATGTTCAACGATCGTTATCTTATATTTATGCTAGTGTTTTTCTAGCAATAAAGAAACATTTAAAAAAGTATGCACCTGTTATGGACGTTGTGTTTGTGACATCAGTCCTTGAGGCGTTGGATGGTTTGACGTTGCAATAACCAACCGACACATTGATGTCATCTACAGCAATGTCACCTTGATAGCCATTGCCTATTATCCCACTAAGGAGAATCTAAGAAATAGATATGTGAATACATGTATGCTTTTGATTTTCCATCCATTCGTATATGTAGACAATTACCTGAATGAAACATGTGAAAACGGTCAAATAATTATTTCAGTAGTTCTTACCGAATAACTTTGATGAGAATTGAGTGGCACTTGTCCTTCTTTCCACGAGTTACCTTGGTCGCCAGAAAGAGACCAAACCAGCTTGCCAGGTAACCCACCGTTGGTTACTTGGTAAACGTTAAGTCGACCTATCGAAGATCCATACATGTGGTACCAGAACCGGAAGCAATGCACGGGTTCTGAAGTCAACTCTATCGTAGGACTTTGAATCCAAGCTGTATCGAACAAATTTCGCGGAGCACTTGACTCTGTGAATATGTACGATCCTGAAAATCAATATGGAATAGGAACTTAAAGGAATTAAATTTCATAATTCATTCTGGATTAAATATTGCGTGATTAAGTGACATTGAAAACAATACAACATATAAGTCACTATAATGTTAAATCATTTATAGTTCGTGTCTGGTCTTAGGTGCAAGATATTTAACGAATGGGCATTCTACGCAACATGTTTTATTCGGAGAAGTTTATAATTACAAATTTGACAAACAATCATTTAGTTTTCGGTAGTTTTACTTTCAATCTAAGACCAAAAACTTGTAAAACACCACTGAAATTCAGCTGGCAATCCATCAATACATAATTTTTCAAAGTGCTCAGCAAATTTTCCATTCAAACTTACTTCGTGAGTGAATTGCTCATGTAAACATCAATCATAAAGTGTATAAAAAATATTAAAATTCATTTATAAGATTAAATATATGTATTATAAATTGACTTTAAACAGCATACATGCAACACAATTATCGACAGGCACGATGGTGTCATATTTAGTAAAATGTATCAACCGTAGCAATTTCAGAATCGAGAATTCTTAAAGGGGCCTGTTCACGTTTTGGTAAACAAAAAAGTTTGACAAAATTAAATAAAATTGTTTCAGCTTCGCAAATGTTCATTGTAGTTATGATATTTGTTAGGAAACAGTTAAACTGAACATTAACCATGCCCTAAAATATCCATTATATGCATCTTTTGACGATTTAAGAACCTGAAAATATTAATATAAAGCGTTGCGAAACGATTGAATACTTTGGAGAGTTCTGTTTTGTCATTATATTTTGTGATTCTACGAGGATTGCTTATATAAAGTAAAAAATACATCACTCATCGTATGAGCACGGATGGTCGAATGGTATAAGCGATATATTTTTACTCCAGGGGCCAGTGGTTCGAGCCCAGTTTAGGGTTACTTTTTTTTTCTTTCTTTGATTTTATTCTTGATTTTTTACTGGCGCTTTTAAGATCCAATGTTTACATGTATCGATACGAAGCATTTAATCACAAACTTCAATACATGCCAAAATCTGTGAAAAGGCCCCTTTAAGCGATCTTTTTTAAACGAAAATCATCGTTAACTTCATATAAGATAAAAAATTTGAAAAGGTTTCATTCATATTGAGTCGAAGGTGTTGCTTTTAGAGTTTTAATAGGGTTTCACAATTGGATTGTTTTACCTTATTGTTATAACACATACCCTTATTCGAATTAAGATTATATATTATGGATATCAAAATTCTTACCAAGTATAATCAAGATGGAGTGATAATTATGGCCTAGGTTTTGGACACACGTTACTTAACATCGAAAGTGGTGTAGGCATGGTAACGATGAACATTCTGACCAAGGTAAATCGGAATTTGGTGAGAGTGTGGTTTATGCTGTGGTAAAAAGGTTTTTCTATTATTTGTTTGGTGACCTCTTTTTAGGATACCAGTATTCTAGATTCAAATTTGGCTATGATATAACGATTTGACCATTCGAGCTAGTTTTTGTACACTCTTGGCCTTGATTTGACATTTACCTAGATATTTAGAAGATAAATATTATGATGAAGTGTAATCAATATTTCGTCACCCGAGTGGCTTGTAGAGTGGTAACAAGGTGTTCCGAATATTGACATGGTGACCTAATGTTTGGCGTCTCCAAGTCAAAAAGATTTCATCTTTGCCTAGATACGTACAGATAAACATTCTGATCAAGTTTCATAAAGGTTAAATCATAAATGTGGCTTCTAGAGTTGTTGTTCTCAGATTTGACCCGGTGTAAACAAATTTGCCTAGACATTGTCAATATAAAAAATTTCTTCAATACTGACCAAGATTCATGAAAATTATGTCATAAAGGTGGCTTTTTCAGTGGTTACAAGGTTTATTTCAAATAAGGCCGTGTGACCTAGTTTTTGACAAATGTTGTCCAGATTCAAAGACCAACTTATGCTCCAGGTACACAAATTAACAAAGTTTCATGAAGATTGAGTCATACATGTGACTTCAAGCGTGGTAACAAAATTTGACCTGGTGACATAGTCTTTGGACACACGTAACGAAGATACGAACCTGGCCTATGTAAACAGTCTTAGAAAAAAATCTCTATGCCAATAACGTTGATGCTATACACGTATGCATTAAACCACGTGGAAATGCTGCAAAAAAATAAATAAATAAAAAGCGACCAGAGGAATTGCGTGTTGTATGATCGAAGTCTGGCCCCGTTTCGTCCGTGGGTGTTGATGATCGATACAAAACCCAATCAAAGTCATCGAAACCGTGCACGTTACGCCAAGAGCAAAACGAGTTTACATCAAAGTTACACTGCGCTTGATTGAGACTGTCTGAAATAAAAACAACGAAGGCACAGCTATACTATTATTATCGCATTTATTATTATTATTATTGCTATCACGTGTACTAAAACTCGGCGTATTGTTATTTCCTCTAAATTATAACGTTACAAATGTCGACAATATTATTACTAATTTCATGCGTAGTTCGAGTCAGAGAGTCGTGATATTACATTACCGAGTAAAAAACGCTTTTGGTCAATGCTGTGGTATGCCTTGGTTCTCTTCGGCATCCGTATTATGATTGCTGATAATAAATAGAAGACGAACTGACTACAACGCGCACTGTTGCAATTCAACGTACTTGTATGACGCTTATTTAAATAATGATAATTTCGTTTTCGCAAACAAATAAATACGGAGCTAAGTTATAATTTAATGCTTTGATGTTCCATTACAATTTACAGAATCCTTTTTTTATAGATATGCATTTGTGTCCGTAGATCTGGAAGTAAGTATTTGAGAAGGAGCTTAAATAGGATTTCACAATTTTAGAGAATACTAAAGAGTTACTTACGTTCGATTTCTACTCGGTCATTTGGGCAATCTATCAGTTTCTGTATTTTGATATAATAGTCCTAAAAATATCAAACGGGAATTTTCTTTAAAATAATATTGTCCAAACATGAGCATGCTTTCGAAGGACCTTAAATGAATTGATCAACGCAGATAAATAACTGACTTAAGACACCTTAAGGGGTGTTGCAGCAGTTTTGCTGATTTTTTTTCCATCTAATAGATTTTGTCCAAAATTTATATTCATGATATATATACAAATTCTATATGAACAATGGAAATAAAAACATAGGGTCAACGGCCTTGTTTTGATTTTAATCACCATTATATAACATGTACTTTTTCAATAAAACTGAAAAATCGTTAATTGCGTAAAAATAATAAATAACCTACGAAATTGGCAACATGTAGATATTATATAAGCTAAGATACATCATATACCATTTAATGAAACCACACATTACCAATAAAATGGAGTACACAAATTTAATTTTAAGAAATTTATTTTTAATAATTTGTATGTCACCCAAAAAAACGCCATTTGTTTAATATTGTTGCCACATAAATGGAATTTAAAATTATTCTGTCTAATATAATTCTGCGAAAATGCTCACATATGTTTATGTACGTATTGTCATCATAAAACACAAATAAGAAAAGGGGGTCACCGCATTTTGAACAGAGATTTTAACAATCCCTACCGTCTACGTCAAATTTCATAAAATACAGCAATTATGCAAAACTCAAATACCGGCACATAGATTGTTAGAAATATGCACATTAGACATTGTTTGCAATCTTAACTGGGATCACAACAGCTTACCAATAGACATTAATAAAAACATTATTTAATCACAAACATAAGACCATACAGTATCAAACTCGACCTTAATCATTAATAACTTACATGTACTTGTTCACAGATTTCGGCATACCTTGAAGATGGTTATTAAATGCTTTAAATTGATAAATGAAAACAACGTGACTAAGGAGTTCCAGTATTAAACAAGAATGAAATTAAAGAAAGAAAAAAAGTATAAAAAAAAGTTACAGCAATTATGCAAAACTCAAATACCGGCACATAGATTGTTAGAAATATGCACATTAGACATTGTTTGCAATTTTAACTGGGATCACAACAGCTTACCAAAATACATTAATAAAAACATTATTTAATCACAAACATAAGACCATACAGTATCAAACTCGACCTTAATCATTAATAACTTACACGTACTTGTTCACAGATTTCGGCATACCTTGAAGATGGTTATTAAATGCTTTAAATTGATAAATGAAAATAACGTGAATAAAGAGTTCCAGTATAAAACAATAATGAAATTAAAGAAAGAAAACAAGTATAAAAAAAGTTAACCGCACCTGGGATCGAACCACTGACAATTGTATTATGAACCAACTCGGTCATTTCTGATGATACTGATAACAATAATATTAGGTTGTGATAATAGCATCATTGGTGTTGAAATAAATATATCTTCGGTTAAATAAACTGCCGCAACACCCCTTAATATATAATAATTAGTGTTTTAATGCATTTGTAAAACTAGTCATTATTGCAACAAGAGAGACATCTCCACACAAAAAGCGCAGAACTGGGTCATAATATGCATTAAATGCAACAACGTTAACTTATCTTCATAACAGCCTATACATGTTATCAATATACCTTGTGATAATACGCTCATAATATCAATCTTACCAAATTGCCTAACAACAACCGCCAATCTTTTCCCTTTACTAATTCGCCATGCAAACACGTGTTTGTTCTGATATGACCAACTATTTCGGACAACGAATTTGATTTTCTGTACACTGGTGTTGCTTCATTGCTGGGTGTGCAAACACATATTGAGGCCGTGGCACGTCCAGCACCGGGCAACAGTAATACTAAACATGTTAACAAGCCTGTAAAGATAAAAACAAAAATCGACATGCATTTGTACTAGAAACTGAATAATAAGAAGTAAAATGTTTGTGTTTTTCTTTAAAAAAAATCAAATAAAGAAAAAACTCTACCTATAAAAATAACCAAAATCATAATGGCTTTTGACGCTTCCAGGCTACTTCAGTTTACGAACGCCATCTTATCAACCTGTGGGTCAGTACTCACTGAGGTGATCTCCAAACGTGACCACATTTTCAAATTACACATCCCTTATCTTTCTCACCAGCGACAGTTAAAGCAGTTCATTCGGTCTTTGTTAATTATTGGGTCATTTATAATTTGTGTCTTAAACACAGCGGTTGTAATACTGATTTTTGAAAAAAATCTAAGAGTTTTTGTCAAAAGTCGTGTTTCCCTGTTATTTGAGCTTTTCGATTTTATGTCAAGTTAAATCATAAGATTGATAACATGTTTGCGTTCTCTTCATGTTTTGTCTCGCTTAATGACCTGAATTCATTTTTATAACTGTATGACGACATTTTGATTTTCTGTTCTTTCTTCTTATATTTTCTATGTTACCAATTTGTCGGAACCATTAATTGACCACTTGGATGGAGCAGTAAGACGAGTCCAGTCTGTCGAGGATTTTGGTTTAATCAATGGTAATATATGCTCGGATGCAAATCAGGAAATCAGGTCTTTTTCCATTTTGGAATCGCGAAATAACCCATTAATAATAAAGATATTTGATGCGTGCATCGCAGAAGAATATTCAGTTGTCAGAGCGGGAAAACATTTAGTAATTTACTTGAAGATTACATGGTAATCATTTTAGTGAACCGCATGGAAGTTTCCATTGAAATTCGCGATTTATTAGGCCTGGATTCGGATTATATTTAACCAAATTACTTTACTTTCTATATTGTTTTTTAACGACATTCTCGCCAGTCAAACAAAATAGGATTTTACATAAGTTTAATATGACGGTGTATGGTGTATGTATTTCCTGCATAATAATACATTTTCTCCGATAATGCACATTTGCGTTGTAGTAATGTCCATTTGAACAGTAGCGGATATCGCACTGATATTATAGAAGATGTAGATAACACAAATTAAAATTCAAATAGGATCTACTTTTAAACGCAGCATATTGAATGGAAGTAAGTCCCAAAACGTTGGCCCTTGATATCCCGTATATTTATTCCTAAATATAATGCATCGGTTTACTAGGGAGTATCGTGTCGGCGTTTAGAACAACGTTGTTTTCATGGTCGGGACAATGCCTATTATTTCTTCTCACAGCGTCTGGTGTGTACTTGCAGTATATGGTTCGATTGTTGGTCCCATCGTTACAAGCCTCATCGCTTACCAAACACTATTTCTAAGCAGAACAAACGCCGTTCTCTGAAACGGTTTATCCCCTAATGGTAGTATGTTAATTATGGATATTAAAACTATGGTATTAAAAATAAAAAATAAAAATCGTAGTATCACTTTATTGTAATCCTTTGAACAAAATCATATTGAAATACTTATCGGCATAAACCCGTTGGAAGGCACACAAACGTCACGCGAGTTACATAATTAATCGCAATTAATCTCATTTAAAATCATATAATAAAGTTGAACAGGGGTATCTATTTGAATAAGAAACAATTTGACGTTTTGTTAAAATTGTAAAACGAAGTAATATACTTGCAACTGTCTGGCGCACTATGACCAAAAGTGTCAGTTTTATTTTAGTCGATTCAGTTTACCGTGTCTTACCTAGGAAATAAATTGTTATTGTTGACACTATTTCCAATAATGTTCGTATAAATTACCTATTGGTTTAGAGGATATATACAAAATCAATGTCTTTTCTATTTATATGTTCAGTCAAAACACAGAGTGACATACAGGTAAACATTTGATATATGGACATGATTCATTTTGACGCGATATCATGACAATATTCTTCTTATTCCACCATGTCAGTGAATTTTAGCTCTAGTGTTCTCTGCTATATTCCGGCACCACATGTGCTTACATATTCTACTATATAATGTGAAATGAAAAATATGTTTAAACAAACTTTTTGGTAAGGTGTAATCAAAAATGAGTAAGTTATATAAAAAAAGGAATAATAAAGGCATCATACAACAGCACATGCCAAGTGATATAGAAATCTAGTTACGTGGGATTATCACTACAACTATTCTTTACAGTAAATGTGGTTGGTGCGATGATATATAAAACATGTAAGATCAATAATAAACATGACATTAAAGCATGAATAGAGGTTCATGTGCATTAAGAGATTGCTTTTGACTATAATTTCAACGATAACAAACGACAGCAGTACAAACAATACCGTGATATACATTCTAAACAGTATTGCAATTTGTTGAAAGGTAAATTATTTTCAATTATCAATAATGGATCACAGAGCGTACTTCGTTTAGATCACACTTTTTTGTTTCTTACGTTTAATGTTTTATAAAGCTTGATATCACTGTGATAGATCTTGGTATTCTCTTTCAGTTTAACAACCAGCCTGTGAGCCGTGTCCCACACGGTCATGAGCACGTGTCGACCCCAAATTCAACAGACACATGCGTTTTCTACATCTATTTAGTCATCGAGGACTAGTGATATCAGCTGAATGCCGAAGGAAAATTCATCAATTCACGAATAGGTCCGTTCAAGTCCCGTAATCTTTATGTTCAACTCGTCACAGAAACGTTTCATATTTCTTGGATATTATCGTTTTAATGGCAGAGTAAATTTTAGTTTATGTGATTCTTGTTTCACGTGCGATACGAGCTTGCGTTCAACAACATGGCTGCTTTGTACGAGTGGTCAGTCTACAATCACCTTTTTATCAAATATTAAAACAAATATTTGTACTTTGGTCAAATTGTCCTACGAAAAAAATAATTTGCAAAACAAAAGCAATACCGTTCGCATACTCGCCTACTTCCATTAGCAAGAGCAGCACGTGGAAGACACCTCGCACGTGGTGTAGAAGTTTCGGAACGTCATGGATAAATGATGTTAATGCAACTTTGTGTAAACGTTTTACAATATCAATATGCGAAATTTCAGGTTGATGTTTTGACCATGTTATAAGGAAGGAGAATAATAAATGTTCTGCATTAGAAATGTCATTCACTATATCAGCTGGCTAGAAACTCAAACTGTTAACATACACGGCCGTTAATCACGGGCGCCACCTTTGTTTTGCGATGCATTACTAAATGAACCAATGCTACTTCCGAGGTGGCGCTAAGGACCGGATGCATTGAAATTTCACGCATAATTATTCAGGGTGAATATGTTTTATATGTTTACCAACACATTTCGCATTATTTAAAAAATCTGGCAATGTAGTGCGATTCAGCGTAGATTAATTCACCCAGAAATCTACATAAACATACAATCAAACCCCATATGTGAACGTGAAGACCTTTAACATTTGTGGCATGGTGGAGTTTTTGAAAGCAAATCGATGTTTTTTAGCTGTTTGACGAGCAATTGTCATGCCGATAAGTTCGCGAATGACATCAAACGATTGTGTTCAACCTATACTAGTTGTTGCATGCAAAAACACATGCAAGGACATGAGGTGGCGCTAATGAACGATATATGAATTATCACATGACTTACATAAGATATATAATGTTCCTTTTTATTATGTCTTTATATTTTTCAACGTAAATACTTAAACAAAAAATCTATACTGAATATAAACACATTCTATAAAAAAACAAGATGTAGGTATGTTTATATATAAGTAACCAACTTAATAATAAAGTCCATAACCTAACAAACATACAGCACTATATAAACCAAAAATGTGTAATATTCAATAAGTCAAATAACTAACTGCTCACCAGTCTCAAATAATGTTTTCTAAAACAAATGTGTTTATACAATAACATAATTTACGAAATAATTAAAAGATGTTACGTCTGCTTGCAACGATTAGTTTTTTACAATATTCCAATCGTTTAATTCACTAAAAGACAAAGGTCAACGAATCTTTATTAGGCTAAAATATGTCGTTTGTTCCTACTAACATCTGCAAAACATTAGGATAGCTCCGGTTTTAATCGTGAACCTTTTTGTATTACAATCGAGTTTCTTTCCAGTTTTATAATATATTCAATGACAGAAATCTTTAAAATCTCTTTGCAACGCACGTTTCTTCATAATTATGTAGACTTAACGTTTTTATTATATTTCATTATGATCGAATTAGGACAAAATCATCGAACAGTCAACCTGGAATTCGACACAAAAAGTGTATGGTCGGCACAGAAATTTAAAATAGCTGAAAATGTGAATTGGCGCCATCTACTGTCATTAGCGCCACCTCCTTGGCATTGGTTCCATCTCTTTTGGAACAATACCAAATACTTTATTAGATCGACAAGATGCCAATGTTTTGTGCATAGGACAACTTATATATATTATGTTCAAAGCAATGGTTTGATGTTTTAGCGATTTCGTTGGGTAAATAATGTGCTCGTCACACAGTCAAAGTACATCGAATTTTTGTTAAAACCTTCACCATGCCACAACTTATTTAGGTCATCACGTTTCCGAATAGGTTGTAATTATATGTTTCTGTACATCTGTGGATGAATAAGTCTTCGCTGAATCGCACTACATTGCCCATTTTTTAAAAATAAGGCGAATTATGTTGAACAAAACATATAAAATCTATTCACTATATAGAATTATCCGTGACATTTCAAAACCTCCTGTTCTTAGCGCCACCTCGGAAGTAGCATAGGCTCTTTTATCAATGCATCGCGAAAAAAGAGGCAGCGCCCGTGATTAACGGCCGTGACATAGTCGATAACATAACAGAAATAGCCGCAATCAAACCTCGATACACATCTTATTGCTATTAGAAAGTTTATATAGAAATGAACACAGCAAAATGCGATTTTAGTGTACGAAAGATATGAAGTCACCGACTTGTTGATTTTAATAAGCGTAGGTTAGAAATTATTATTGGCGTCGCTCTGGAGAGCGGCGACTAGTATGTAATGCATTTTTTATGGGAGGAGCAGTTATTGTACGGATCAATGTATATATTTTTGTTTTAAGAATATCTTTCAAAGTGGTGATTTTTGTGTGTAAATAAGTGTAAATAAGTACTGCATTTGTGCCTATTATATTTATTACAACATTTATTGCCAATAATGCAAAGTTAATTCTTTTAATTAATAGCTAAATACAGGGGCTGGCCACCAATAAAAGATCACAGGGACTGGGCAATTACGCGAACCGGTGAAACTTTTAATGAATAGTCAACATTTTTGTCTGATACTTTCAACAGTCGCCGTGGTGTAGTGGATGAGGTGTCCGCCTAGCGGGGCTTTAATCAACCGAATTCGCTGTAAAAGTGGGATTAAAAGGATTCTTCACACATAATTACTGCATTCACAAAGCACTCATTCGTCGTTCCCCCGCAAATGTGCTGAAACTGTTACCACGAGTTCATACATTTTCAAAGCGCGGGTTTAGGTTAGCTAATCCAGAGGGGGTAATCACGTGATCAAGATGGCCACGTTCATGCCGAGGCAGGTATTTTTCGCCGTTTCATACCCTTTATTACTTGTTTTTATAATTTTAATGGCGCTCACTTTCCAGCCATATCAACAAGACAGTTACTAGCGTTTATTTCGTGTTTATTCGCTCTTTATCTAGAATTAACTCGCTGCGTAGAATTTTTTAGCGGGATGACCTAATTAAAGCTCTACAAAGAATATTTGCGGGGAGTAAATTCGAGATATAAAGCGAATTTTAATGCAAAATGAACGTAAATCACATGTTTACTGATATGGCTGGAAAGTGAGCATCATTTAAAAATTAAACAAAAGAAATAAAAGGTATAAAACGGCGATAAATAACTGTCTCGGCATGGACGTCACCATCTTGGCTATCACGTGACTATCCCTCTGTAATCGCCGTGTATATTTCGATTAAATGAGGTCGTTTTACTTTTTTAACTACATAGATAAGGTTCTCACTACAATTCAGCGACTTAATTTTGATTAGGACCCAGTATAATGGAAATTCATTTTCTTGGCTTTGCACATATTCCTCTTTAAACTCGAGGTTGAATCGGATTTAAAACTCAAAACAAGCTTTTATGAATACCAAATCGATCACGGTTGGCACACTTATCTAAGTGTGAAAAAACAAAATCTTAGTTGAGCCATAATATTGACTAAAATATTGTCTTGATATTAGGCCCAGATGTAGAAAAAAAATCTGACAATAAAGTTGCAAGTTTCGAAGTGGCGCAGTTTATCGACCAATGCACAACGTTTTGGAGTTCTCATGCGTAAGAATTTAACACAACGGGATTAACAAGAATGTATACGCGGAAACGGTTTTTATACCCGACCGGCCCACATGCTAAGTATGCAGGTATGATAATGAAACCCAAATTTTCAGAACCATACTTCACAGCAAATTCCAGCGAATAGTGTTATTGACCCGACGGGCCCCAAGCGCAATCCACATCTACTTCTGCGTGTAATTGACCAGCCGGGCCACACATGTAATTCTCATCCAAGTCTGCGTGTTATTGACCAGACGGGCCACATGTGCAATCCTCATCTAGGTCTGCGTGTTATTGACCCGACGAGCCCTAAGCGCAATCCCCATCTACTTCTGTGTGTAATTGACCCGACGGGCCACATGTGAAATCCCCATCTAGGTCTGCGTGTTATTGACCCGACGAGCCCTAAGCGCAATCCCCATCTAGGTCTGCGTGTAATTGACCCGACGGGCCACAAGTGCAATCTTCATCTCGGTCTGCGTGTTATTGACCCCATGGGCTAAAAGTGCAATCCTCATCTAGGTATGCGTGTTATTGATCCGACAGGCCACAAGTGCAATTCTTATCTAGGTTTGCGTGTTATTGACCCGACGGGCCACAAGTGCAATCCTCATCTAGGTCTGCTTGTTATTGACCCGACGGGGCACAAATGCAATCCCTATCTAGGTCTGCGTGTTATTGACCCGACGGGCCACAAGTGAAATCCCCATCTAGGTCTGCGTGTTATTGACCCGACGGGCCACAAGTGCAATCCTAATCTAGGTCTGCGTGTTATTGACCCGACGGGCCACAAGTGCAATCTACATCTAGGTCTGCGTGTTATTGACCCGACAGGCCACAAGTGCAATCTGCGTGTAATTGACCCGACGGGCCACAAGTGCAATCCTCATCTAGGGCTGCACGTTACTGACCCCACGGGCTACAAGTGCAATCCTCATCTAGGTATGTGTGTTACTGACCCGACGGGCCACAAGTGCAATCTTCATCTCGGTCTGCGTGTAATTGACCCCATGGGCTTCAAGTGCCATCCTCATCTAGGTCTGCGTGTTACTGACCCGACTGGCCACAACTGCAATCCTCATCTAGGTCTGCTTGTTATTGATCCGACAGGCCACAAGTGCAATCTGCGTGTAATTGACCCGACGGGCCACAAGTGCAATCCTCATCTAGGTCTGCGTGTTATTGACCCGACGGGCCACAAGTGCAATCCTCATCTAGGTCTGCGTGTTATTGACCCAACGGGCCACAAGTGCAATCATCATCTAGGTCTGCGTGTTATTAACTCGAAAGGTCACAAATGCAATCCTCATCTAGGTTTGCGTGTAATTGACCCGACGGGCCACAAGTGCAATCCTCATCTAGGTCTGCACGTTATTGGCCCGACGGGCCACAAGTGCAATCCTCATCTAGGTCTGCGTGTTATTGACCCGACAGACCACAAGTGCAATCCTCATCTACTTCTGCGTGTAATTGACCCGACGGGCCACAAGTGCAATCCTCATCTAGGTCTGCGTGTTATTTACCCGACAGGCCATAAGTGCAATCTCCATCTTGGTCTGCGTGTAATTGATCCGACGGGCCACAAGTGCAATCCTCATCTAGGTCTGCGTGTTATTGACCCGACAGGCCACAAATGCAATCCTCATCTAGGTTTGAGTGTAATTGACCCGACGGGCCACAAGTGCAATCCTCATCTAGGTCTGCACGTTACTGACCCGACGGGCCACAAGTGCAATCATCATCTAGGTCTGTGTGTTATTGATCCGACGGGCCACAAGTGCAATCCTCATCTAAGTCTTCGTGTAATTGATCCGACGGGCCACAAGTGCAATCTTCATCTCGGTCTGCGTGTAATTGACCCCACGGGCTACAAGTGTAATCCTCATCTAGGTATGCGTGTAATTGAACCGACGGGCCACAAGTGCAATCTTCATCTAGGTATGCGTGTTATTGACCCCATGGGCTACAAGTGCAATCCTCATCTAGGTATGCGTGTTATTGACCCCATGGGCTACAAGTGCAATCATCATCTAGGTATGCGTGTAATTGACCCGACGGGCCACAAGTGCAATTATCATCTGGGTATGCGTGTTATTGACCCGACGGGCCACAAGTGCAATCCTCATCTTGGTTTGCGTGTAATTGACCCGACGGGCTACAAGAGCAATCATAATCTAGGTCTGTGTGTCATTGATCCGACGGGCCACAAGTGCAATCCTCATCTTGGTCTGCGTGTAATTGACCCGACGGGCTACAAGTGCAATCCTCATCTAGGTATACGTGTTATTGACCCGACGGGCTACAAGTGCAATCCTCATCTAGGTATACGTGTTATTGACCCGACGGGCCACAAGTGCAATCTTCATCTAGGTATGCGTGTAATTGACCCGACAGGCTACAAGTGCAATCCTCATCTATGTATGCGTGTTATTGACCCGACGGGCCACAAGTGCAATCTTCATCTAGGTATGCGTGTTGTTGACCCGACAGGCCACAAGTGCAATCCTCATCTAGGTCTGCGCGTTACTGAACCGACGGGCCACAAGTGCAATCCTCATCTAGGTTTGCGTGTCATTTACCCGACGGGCCACAAGTGCAATCCTCATCTAGGTCTGCACGTTACTGACTTGACGGGCCACAAGTGCAATCTTCATCTCGGTCTGCGTGTTATTGACCCCATGGGCTAAAAGTGCAATCCTCATCTAGGTATGCGTGTTATTGATCCGACAGGCCACAAGTGCAATTCTTATCTAGGTTTGCATGTAATTGACCCGACGGGCCACAAGTGCAATCCTCATCTATGTCTGCGTGTAATTGACCCGACGGGCCACAAGTGCAATCTTTATCTCGGTCTGCGTGTAATTGACCCCATGGGCTAAAAGTGCAATCCTCATCTAGGTCTGCGTGTAATTGACCCGACGGGCCACAAGTGCAATCCTCATATAGGTATGCGTGTAATTGACCCGACGGGCCACAACTGCAATCCTCATCTAGGTCTGTCTGTTATTGACCCGACAGGCCACAAGTGCAATCCTCATCTAGGTCTACGCGTTACTGAACCGACGGGCCACAAGTGCAATCCTCATCTAGGTATGCGTGTCATTTACCCGACGGGCCACAAGTGCAATCCTCATCTTGGTCTGCGTGTTTTTGACCCGACAGGCCACAAGTGCAATTATCATCTAGGTCTGTGAATTATTGACCCGACGGGCCACAAGTGAAATCCTCATCTATGTCGGCGTGTAATAGGCTCGACGGGCCACAAGTGCAATCTTCATCTAGATCTGCGTGTTATTGACCCGACAGGCCACAAGTGCAATCCTCATCTAGGTTTGCGTGTAATTGACCCGACGGGCCACAAGTGCAATCCTCATCTAGGTGTGCGTGTTATTGACCCGACGGGCCACAAGTGCAATCCTAATCTAGGTCTGCGTATTATTGATCCGACAGGCCACAAGTGCAATCTGCGTGTAATTGACCCGACGGGCCACAAGTGCAATCCTCATCTTGGTCTGTGTGTTATTGACCCGACGGGCCACAAGTGCAATCCTCATCTAGGTCTGCGTGTTATTGACCCGACGGGCCACAAGTGCAATCCTCATCTAGGTTTGCGTGTAATTGATCCGACTGGCCACAAATGCAATCATCATCTAGGTCTGCGTGTTACTGACCCGACGGGCCACAAGTGAAAACCTCATCTAGGTCTGCGTGTTATTGACCCGACGGGCCACAAGTGCAATCCTCATCTAGGTCTTCGTGTGCGCGACATTCACAAACAATTACCTTCATCCAAACGACCTTGAACCCACTGGCCCCAAATGCTGAGTCTCAGCGCTGACTTGCTATAAATATTTTCGTCAAGGCTGGTCAATGCAAACTAAAGTTATAAGTTAGTACATGTAAACACAAACATTTACCTTTGAAGAAGAGATGTGTTATTGTTGAATGTATCCTGAATGTTACCTTGCACCAGAGCCTTAACCTAATTGTTAAATAACTGTGTTTGTTGTTACAAAGTCTTGTGCCATTTTAAAAATCATAAGCTCAAAGTTGAATGTATGCAATTTATTTTGTCTATAAGAATTACACCCATGACTAAAAAAGTTTTAAAATACCCATTTGTTTTTAGAAAAATAATTTTTCGACATCGGGAAAAATACAAAATAAACTGACCTGCCGACAAAAAGCCCGTCTTATTTCACATTCTTAAACAATTTTAAGTACGAAGCAATTTTTTAAAAGTATATTTGCTCATTATCAACGTCTGTAGTGATTTTATCTTAGAGACTATATTTAAGTCCTACAAATCTAAAACATTTCCTTCATTTCAGAAAATTTTGTTCCTAAATGTGGCTGAATATAAGGAGTGTCTACGCTTAATATGTGTCTGATTTTTCATACGATTTCACCCTGGTTTATATGAGCGTGTTTTAAGGAAACAACAAGATGAGTTTGTGAAACACTTTGTCCCCCATATATTTTACCGTTTACCTTGAAGGATGACCTTGACCTTTCACCACTCAAAATGTGCAGCTCTATGAGATACACATGCATGCCAAATATCAAGTTGCTATATTCAATATTGCAAAAGTTATGGCCAATCTTAAAGTTTGACGCAAACCAACAAACAAACCAACCAACAAACACACAGACAGGGCAAAAACATTATGTCCCCCAGTATAGACTGGGAGACATAAAATGAGCATCGCTGTGGAAAAACGAGGCTAAACCATGTATCGTCGCAGATATTTGCGGTTCGCACAGGCTTATCAGGGACGACAAATTCCGCTGTAAAGGGACCTCTTAACGTTTTGGTAACTTGATAAAATTGAAAAAAGTTTCAGATTTGCAAATTTTCGTTGTAGTACTGATAATTTCGAGGAGACATGCTTTAAAATAGCAATTATATGCATCTTTTGACGATTTTAAAACCTGAAAATTATAAATGCCAAACGATTGAATAATTTGAGAGTTCTGTTGTTATCGTTATATTTGCGACTTCACGAGGATTGCTTATATCAAGGATAAAGCCATTACTTACTATCTAAGCACGGATGGCCGAGTGTGCTTAACTTTTACTCCAAGTGTCAGTGGTACGAGCCTAGTTGAGGATTACTTTTTTCTTTCTGTAATTTCATTCTTGTTTTTTACTGGTGCTATTTTGTATCCAATGCTTATATTATTTATTTAAAGCAATAAATAAAGACTTCGATACGTGCTTAAATCTCATCTCATCCCCCCTTATTCCGCATAGGTGTGTGGCAATTCGAGCCTGCGCCGTCTGCATATAATAATGGTTTGTATGGCAAGCGAAATGCCTAATTCCTAAAACCACGGTTAAACAGTTAACAATATAGTTAAGAGACTTTGAACCCGGGTTCAAAGTTCCGTTTGCACATTAATTCATTAAACTCGGGATCAAGACTTTGAACCGCGGTTTAACGTCTCTTAACTATATAGTTAAGAAACGACCAATGAAATCTTGACATTTGCCTTCTAATTGTGGATTAAGCTCCGCTGATTGGTTGTCTCTGACTAATGTAGATAAGAGATTTGTATCTATCTTTAGACACACTTTGAACCGCGGTTCAAACTCTTGAACTCTGGTTTAAGGAATAAATGTGCAAACGGCACTTTGAACTCGGGTTCAAAGTCGCTTAACCCTATAGTTAACTGTTAAATAATTAATGTGCATTTCGCGCGTCTTAACCCCCGTTTAAGACTTTGAACCGCAGTTTAAGACTTAAAACTGCAGTTTAAGACTTTGAACCGCAGTTCAAAGTCTCTTAACTCTATAGTTAAGAGAGGAAGTAATGTGCAAACGGCAAGTTGAACTCAGGTTCAAAGTTTCTTAACTAATTAACTGTTAAATAATTAATGTGCATACCGCGCCTCTTAACCGCAGTTTGAGACTTTGAACCGCAGTTCAAAGTCTCTTAACCCTATAGTTAAGAGATGACCAATGAAGTCACGGCATTTACCTTCTAATTGTGGTTTCAGCTTTGCTGATTGGTTGTCTCATATAACAGATTTTTATCTATTTTTAGACGCACTTTAAACCGCGGTTCAAAGTCTTGAACCTGGGTTAATGAAATTAATGTGCAAACGGCACTTGGAACCCGGGTTCAAAGTCTCTTAACTATATAGTTAACTGTTAAACCGTGATTTAAGGAATTAATGTGCATTTCGCTTGCCATAGGTTTCGAATGATTTCAATTTGTGATTACAGATATTTGACTGATATTGAGCCTAACGCACTATACACAGTAAAGGGAGTTAATTGCTGACAGTGGTTTGTTTTCACTTGATTTATTTATAGCCGGAAAGTCTAACCAACTACATGTGATCGCGCGATAATACCACGTGGCTATGACGCAGCATAGGGCACTATGCACAAATTTGCATCAATGTACTCGTTCACGACATGATAAATGTGTTTTGACTGTTTTGGTATTTGGGATCCGTTTAAAATTATTTCATTTCACATATAATTCACAGTGTATGTCAATTGTGAATGAATGTCGTCGAAGAACTGAAATTTCTGCCATAAATGATTCAACCGTACTACTTTGTTCGGCGAATAATATCTATATTTCGCTACGACCTAATTTTATGGTTCCTATAGTTATTTGTATCCTATTTGAAGCACCATGTAAGTCGCATATCGGTTAAACAGCTCGAGTGTAAGATGTCGCTAGGGAATCAAACTGTTAATGCCATTGTTAATTGAAAAACACATCAGCATATCGAAGTTGTTTATGGGACAATCAAAGCCGATTATAATATTTAGCGTATTTGTTATTTCAGTAAGTAATTTTAAAATAAAAAAACAAATATGCAAACAACTACAATATATATATATATAAATATATATATATATATAGTAATGGAAATAAACCACAATAAAGATATGTTAATCAAAATAACAAACACAACAGTACACAATGTATAACCAGCTCAGCCCATGCTGTGAGGAGATTTTTGTATTGAAAAGTTCAACAAAAGGTATCAGGTGTTAATAGCGGATAATGAATAGTTTAGTCGTAAAGGGTTCGTATTTCGTGCAATTTATAACGTATGCATAGCAAATATGTTCATTACTTAGTCGCGATCCACCCGTGGCACAGGGGGCACACTTTCCCCCCACCCCACCTCCATGCTAATCACGGACGACACTTTACGTTGATGCATTAAGGCACGTTTTCCCAGAGCGAGGCTCCTATATTAATGGTTTCCCGCTTCTGTTTTTTTTTCTAGAAAATAAAGTATCTTATCACGATATTTAAAATGAATATAAGGCGTTCTGTAACTTTGTAACGATTGTAACCGATTTCGTTAGACTGTGTCAGAAAACAAAATGCATTGCTAGTTTAGTGGTACACGTGCTACGTACAAAGCAATGCATAAACATAGCGAAAATCGTAAGTTCCTTTCCTATCGCATCTGCGAACCTCGCTCCGGGAGAACGGGGCTTAATGCATTTGCGTCAAGTGTCGTCCAAGATTACCCTGTGAAGTCCGCTCATGCTTGACTAGGACGACATTGTTTCGCTTTTATTGTACTTTTCGTGTGTATGAAGTCTCGTCATCGTGAAAACTTATGCACAAAAATACCGCTCCGGATAGCTTGTGCTGACTGCTCACGCTAAACTGGGGCGACACTTGACTTACATGTATTTAACCCCCATTTTCCCAGATTGAAGCTCACATGAATCACATGGGCGATGCCAAATGAGAGGTGTATGCATTTGTTTGGACGTTGGTTGGTTTGGTAGATTTATAAGCCTATTGATGGAATAATGTTAGATGATAAGTGTTTAGTACTGAATCATTGAGTCTGTCTGTCTGTCGGTCAGTCTGTCTTTCTGTTTGTCTGTCTGTCTGTCGGTTTGCCTGTATGTTTGTCCGTCCGCCCGACTGACCGACCGTAACACCCAACCACCGTCCCAATTGATCGATCAATCTATAGATAAATAAATGGCGTTTTCTTGGATTCTAGAATACCGGTCAGTGTAACCCACCTAATCCTCCCCTTAAAGACTTGTGCCTCCCCGGTGATTTTAATTTGGATCCGGCCCTGTAACAGTACATGTTCTGAATTTCTGCACAATCATTATAGTATAAATCTACTTTTTAAAAGACTTGCGGAGACATTGTTAACGAAACGAATATATATCAGGGTGTTTAGTTATGTGGTTTTTCGTGCTAAGTCCATTTTTCATGTGCATTCGCGATCCAGTTTGATATGTCGCGACTATGACATCCTAAATGATGTTAATTTAAGTTAAGCTGTGCAATATTGCAATGAGCCCCGCATTATCAGGTATTCTTATTACAATATATTGCAACGGAAAATCAACTGTCAGATGGTCGATGTCGAACATTCCATGAGACGCCAGGTAAATGATCGTTTATCCGAAAGTATATTTTCGGTGTTAGAAAACAGTAAGGGATACTTATTGTTGAATACACAAAATCATTAATGAAGAAAATAGCAAAACGGTAAGGCCATGTATAGCATAAATGTGTTTAATTTTGGTTAGGTGAACCGTATTACCCGCGTGTATCTACATTCGCATTCAGTCACTCACTCATTTGCAAGTTATTTATGTTTAAATCATAATTAGTGCAAGCAACATAATGGTTTGTGGAGTGTTGAATTATGGCTTTATTATTCGATGAATGCAGTCACATTTTATTCTAAGTTAAAATTGTGCTTTGTTCTGAAGTCACTTATTATCGTACGTGTAAGACACAATCCTTTTAACTTATTGGTCAAAACATCAAGTTACTTTTTTTTCGGCGAAGCTTAACGTTATAAATTCGCCCCGTTTCTGCAAATGAATACGTTGGCTTCTCATTTTGCAACGGATTACTCATACTTACTTTATTGTTAAGGCCATAAGAGTTATCAGTTCATTTAACGAAATGTTATTTCCAATCGATAACGTAAACCATTTATTAAGCACCAACGTTGCACATGCCTCCAATATTGTGTGCCCTAAAAAGAAACCGAAAGGTTCATATATGGTATTTGGGTTAATACATACAGAACCTTTCGAACGTCTTAAAAACTCCCATAAAATTGGACATGCCATCATTTATTACGCTGGTTCAAACTGACAACAGATTACAGTTGTTCTGTTTAGCTATGTTATTACAATTTTGAAAATGTATAATTATTTGTATTTCCCTTGACAGGTTGTTTCGATCACCATAAACATTACCATGATATAATTTCCCTATGTTCAATATAGTAACCCTTTCAAAATATCCTTGTGCTACTCTTCGCTATTGGTGTTATAAATGTGTCTACACGATAATATTTCAGTCCGATAAAACAAAAACTGGTGGATTTGATTTCGCTAATTGCTAATACATGCTCGTGCTTCACCACTGTATTCATATGAATGAAAATATGCTAAGAAACCAGTAGTACTTATTTTAATTATAAGATTTCTTTTGTCTTGATAAGTGTCTTCGACTTTAGTAATGTGTGTCATTTAACTACTTGTATTATTTGGATTTAATTTTCTCTAAAATCGTTGCTTTGCGGATTCAAATGCCAATAGGGGAAATTGTGTTTCATAAACACAGCTCGTGTTTTCATTAAAACATGCGTTCAAATATACGAAGGGTTATATTTAATGAAACACGTGCAAAAATAAATGAAACAATTTTATTATAATTAATAAATTAAATACATGCAATATTACAACCGAAGAATAAGGCATATTTTGATATACAAAGCATCAAGGCGGTCTGCAAACGGTAGCTTGGATTCTGAAATAGGCATCGAATAGAAACGGGTTATTCTAATGGTAGCTCTGTTTAGTAGCAGCAGATACTAGCATGCCGAAAGTACACATGTAAGTTGTTGCGCTGTGTAGTTGTAATCGGCGCATCAAGTTATGAGATATTTTGCTCTGTTGTACAAATCCGAATATCAAGAGTTGTGAGTTGTTGTACTCTACAGTATAAATCTGCATTTCTTCTCGGGGATGTTACACTACTTGATGTTAGGCACATCCGGCGCACAAGGTACTGGCAAACAATTCACTTGACCGGCTTGACACACGCAGTCCGTCAAACATCTGTGGCTTGGTGGCACACTTTCACCTGTAGACAGTTGTATACAAACACAGATTTTTGATGACATCCAATAATACGTGACATTATTCCTAATAGACAAAGGTAGTAGTGGTGGAAGTAGTAGTAGTGGTATAATTAAATGCAGACTTACTGAACACATTATAGGTATTAGTAGTTTATTTATATGTATTGTTGTTGACAAAGCTCAGCTGTTGATATTTTTTATGATATTGCTGTTGTATTAGAAGTTGACATTTTGTTGTGTTGTTGATTAGCGGTGGCGGTGTTGGTGCTGTTAGTGATGGTAATGGCGGTACTATTTTTGCTGTTAGTCGTGGTTCAGGTGATGAAAGTGGTGATTGTGGTGATTGTTGTGTTGTTGGGGATGGTGGCGTTCTTGTTGGTGATAGTGTTTGTTGTGGAGGAGGTTTGAGCGTTGATCGTAGTGATGGTAGTGGTGAAAAGTATTTACCTTCTTTATAGATGATTCCGTTGCTCGTGCAAGTTTTAGGATTACCTGATATAAAACAAGTACAATTACACAAAAACTGATATTAATACATGTATAAGGAATGATTTAGTTTCTATGTATCAACTGTATCAGACTAAAAATATATAGATTCAACAGATACATCTGTTAAACAGATATTGTTTATCTTCCAAGTATTCATTTTTTAGCTAAACAGTTAAAACATATATGTCTATAAACATGAGTTTCGGTGCAATAATAAGGCTCTATTACGCACAAAACATAGTTACAAACTGAATAATTAAAGTCGTGTGTTGTACATATTCCGTTATTTCATACAACAATAACTCGCAAAGTGGTAATCATGTTTATCAGCCTCATCGCTACGTCAACATTTAATATGCATGTTTTCACCATCAGTAATCGGATATATCTTCAACGTTTAAAACGTACGTGTTGGTGTAAGGCAGAGGTTATCACAAGCTTTTGAACAGCATTTCTTGACACCGGGACAGTCATAGTCAGAACTGCACTTTCGGACACACATATCTGCGACATCGCCTTTTCCCTTCAGTACTGGACAAGAACCGTCTTTACCTAAAACACGATACTATACTATATACAAACTGAATCAGAATAAAGCTGTAGGTGTGGAATACCTCTCATTAAAAAACATCTAAACGTTCACTCAATTACATTTACATGATATGTGATTGGCTTTGATGTGTCAGAAAAGAGATTAGTGCTGACCAAAACACTCATCCGGAAAATGTTTGTTATTATAGTCTTATTTAGGACAAACGCCAACCATGCACGGATGAATTCTGTTTGATTACAAAATCTACGAAAACAGGTTTAAAGCACGCATTGAATTATTCTTAAATATACCTTCAAAATAATAAATTTAGTTAAACGATCAGAATCACCATAGCATGTGTGTACGGCGATTTTTAATCATTACGATTCAGTAACAAATTTAACAGAAACATATATTTACATAATAATATACTTTAAGCTTTGGATTACAGTGATCATGCGATGTGCAATTGTGCTTTACTTGGGCCCATTTGATTAACAAATGACACTAACGGCTTTTCAATTATGTCTCATGATTTTAAAAGTATACACAGAGCGACATATTTATATATATATATATATATATATATATATATATATATATCTATATATATATATATATATATATATATATATATATATATATATATATATATATATATATATATATATATATATATATATATATATATATATATATATATATATATATATATATATATATATATATATATATATATATATATATATGTAAGCACTAATATATTACCTAGGCAAGCCATTTCTGTACAAACCACAGCTCCGTTGGTACATGAACACGTATTACATTCATCCTTAAATCGCTGACCTTCCTTGTATACTCTATCCTTGTAAGTACATGGTTGTTCTGTAAAACACGCATGCTTTAAAGAATAAGTTTTTATGTTTTCTTATGGCTAACTATTTATGTAATCTCAAGATAAAGAGGCTATCAATATTGGTACGGACATTTGCTGTCGCTTCTACTGCTGTTTATGATGTTTCTGATCTGCTGCTGTTGATGATGATACTAATGATGATGGTAGTAATGAACCAAATTAAGAAATTGAATATAAACACTTAAGATATTTAACACTGATTGTTTATAATATTATTTTACCATATAATGAATCACGTATTATCTTCGAAAAAACATATTAACGTACTTGGCTTGCAAATAGGACAGCACTGGCCATATGGCGTGTATTGGTCGAGGCAATCTGGCGGCCTACAGTCCACCAGGGAGCAATCGGGAATACGTGCGAGGCATGCCGTAATTAACGAGCATGCCAGACCGACTTGCAGTAACAGATGCATCTGCACACATTGAGATAAATCATTAACTAATCATAATTGTAATTGCGGTTATAGTTATTGTTGTGCGGCGAATTAAGACAATGCTGTATGACATGAACACTAAAAACATTAAATCAAGATCCCTTATGAAACCGGCAAATACTAAATATCATAACTATTTTAATAAATGCAGAATAATCACTATATTCTATCATTATAATTAGTTATTATATTCTAAATAGCGAAATAAAAATATATATAAGCTTAAAACCACACTTATGCATAAAGTAATATTTAATATTCTTACCTTTTTCGCCAAATGATTCGTGTAATCACAACTTGAACAGATACAATTTAAAGTATTTTCGCAAGTATAAGTGAACGACCTCTGTACTGTTGATACGATTTAGGTAAGCCAAGCCTATCCGCCAATAAAAAACGTAGTTTATTTGGTTGTATTTCCTTTCACCAATCAGTTTTTTTGTATCCTGTTAGACTTATTTATGCAAATGTAATCCAGTCGAATCGTGTCCTCGTAAAATGCGTTTTGTAAACAATAAAATATCTCATTAAAGGCACACTCGATGTGGGATAATACCTACAACATATAAGCAGAGATTTAAAACATAAAATGAATCATGTTGATACACTTAGTTTACAGTGAAACAATAAAAGCATTGAATTAATTTTATTTTCAGTTCACTGCTTACATGTAGTGGCTACGATGTAAATAAATAAAATGTTAATTACAGACAGGATTGCTTTCATAAAGAAATTCCGCGCTTTTGATAATCTTTTTTAATGTCTCGGTCATCCAATAAACATTTACACAGATAAAGAATTAAAAAAGAGCAAATAAAACTTATAGATAAAACATATAATCCGGCGCCAACCCCGCTGTGAACATAGATTAATTGATAAATGTACCAAATACTTATCTCGTATAAAATAGGTAGCATACAATGCTTTAGCTATGTATACACTTTTTGAATTAAATTGATCAGATTAACAAACAATATCATTTAATAGTCTGATTCAGAGGACAGGTTGTTTAGCTATGTATACAGTATTTAAAATAAATTGATCAGAATAACAAACAATATCATTGAATACTCTGATTCAGAGGTTAGGTTGTTCACAGGCCTAGTTATGTTTTGTTCGCTCCTGCGCGTCGCGAACATGTGATCTAAATAGTAAAAAATCATATTACGTCACGTTTTTTTCTGAACCGTGTTTTCGAATTGAGGTTTATGTAACATTTAAAACAAGTCCATGTACAGTTACATTTGATCGTTAAAGAATAATATAATCTCAGTAAACCGTGTGCATTTGATTTTTGGAAAATTTTACTTATACTTAGTTAAACTTTGATATATCGCCCAGGCAACAAACTGGAGTCATATATCATCGAAAATCATCGCGCTCGATTTTTCTCGATATTTTAGAGTTTCTGGTATTTGTTTTTTGAATCAATCTTTTTATACAATTGCATAATTAATGAACCTTTGATTTCATTAGTCAATTTTCTGAACAAAGTTATGTTTCAATATTAAATAATTGTGTTAATAACATTGAACCACGTATATATATTCTTTAGTAAACTTGGCATGCACTTATTGAATAATGTCCTTGTGGTTTGTAGCGGAAACGGTTCTGGATTTAGGTACGTTACCTTATTAACCCTTATTCCTAAGCCAAGACTGGATAGAAGATATCTTTAAGTGAAGGCTCAGGGAAATTTCTCAATGACATGATTGCTACTACCTTACGGACAGGAGTAGTATATTTAGGTCGATTGCTAGGTGTGATTTGAAAATACCAGACATACTCACAAGGAATGCCGATAGTGTTTTAGCTGAACGTTTTGAAGAAAAAAAAAGAAAACGTTACCTGACTCGCCCTCATCTCTGAGTCGTCGTCAGTGATTATGACCCCATTAGCCAAATATGGAAGATTTTAGAATATAATAAGGACAATAATCAATATCTTGGGCTGCTAAGATTTCTCGTGTCGGTTCGAATGGCTGGCAATGTTAAGGTATTCGTAATTCTGTTTATTACAATATGAACATTAACTTTTTTTTCCCAAAAAATTCTGATCATCTGAATGCACATTCAACGCAAGCGAAACTTTGGAAAAGTATTTAACATACGAGTTAATTGTAGATAGTGCACACATATAAGAAATAAAAATGAAAACAATCAAATGCACAAAAGAAATATAACGTTTAAACTGTTTCTTCTATTTTTTCCTGTTTTGAAAATGAAAGCTAGTTATCTGATGCCTAAGAACTTTTCAGAATGTACTTCAACAACAAATCTGTAACGAATGTATTTAAAAATACACGGTTGAATGGTTCTTGTACTTATCGACCATTTGTTTTGTGCTATATAGGTTTGTATTATACGGATATGTTCTGTCGATGTTCAAATTGTATTGTATGTTTAATTATTATTTGGTAAATACATAAATATTGGCTGTTACATGTAGTGACACAATTATAAAAATATAAATAACATTTAAATACTTATTGTAATCACTACACATAAATAGCATATAAATAATAATACTAATCTCATCATGTGTAGATCAAAATAAAGATTGTTTATTGTTTTATATATTTTATTATGAATGCACATGTCGACATTTTTAGCTAAGCATACAAATGCATATTAATGAATTTCTATCCAGAAAATTTTGCCAATCCGTTCATTTTTTTCATATCATATGTCATCATACTTTATCAGCAGTTCCACACAAGTTATTTTCAAAAAAGAAGCCGATGCGAGTTCAGTAAAGGATAGCGGCATGTCTAGTTGAGAGCTTTTACACCGATATTAGCTAATTCGAATGGCTCATGGAAAATAAAGTGACACTATGACAATGACAGCTAAGTAGGATATACAAGCGGCATGTCTAGCTGAGAGTTGTTACACCCATGATAGCTAATTTAAATGATGTGGCGAATGCAGTGACAATGAAAGATTAGTAGGATATACGAAGGGCATGTCTAGTTGAGTGTTGTTAAACCAATGATAGCTTATTGGGATGGCTAATGGCTAATTGGTTGACAATAACAGCTTAATAGGATATGCAAGCAGCATTCTAGTTGAGAGTTGTTACACCAATGATAGCTGATGGAGATGGCTCATGGCAAATGAAGTGACAATGACAGCTTAGTAAGATATACAAGCGGAATGTCTAGTTGAGAGTTGTTACACCAATGATAGCTTATTGGAATGACTCATGTTAAATTGAGAGACACTATGACAGCGACATCTTAGTAGGATACGCAAGCGGCGATTCTAGTTGAGAGTTCTTTCGGGAATTGCACCTCAGTGGTTAATTTCGGCATGTAAAGTTGACTGTTGTTTCTAAAATATAATCTCAGTTGGCAGGTTAAGAAGAGAAATGTTACGACAATCACAGCTTTGTGGTAGATTTAGTCGTTTCAAGTTGGGAGAGGTAACACCAATGTCAGACCAGTGGAATTCAGTTGCGGTGAAGAGTTCAAAGGGGCAGCTCTGGGAACAGCGTGCATTGCCTTGGATAACAAGTCACTTTGCCGGCTCGACAGTGGCAGGTCTCACAAGGCCTCCAAGGAAGCGGATCAATTCACAAACATATACAGTGCAATTTAATACAAATATAATCTTTATACCAATCTCACATTAAGGCCTGTATGATATATAACATTTTTGTATAAGTTTTACAATTACATTTTTTGTTTATAATAATTACTACAGTGTATATACATGGCATAATAGTTCGTTCAAAATACATCGACAGTTTAAATTCTGCTATTTTTTAAGAACAGTTTTATTCCATGATACGAATAAAGTCTATCCAAGTGATTTGGTTTTCCCTTAGATGATTGCTTGACCATGCATACCAAATCGTCTAAGACCTTAGTAATAACAAATGGGCCTTTTCATTTGTTGATTAATGTTGTGCTAATTCCTACTTTTCGGGATGGGTAATGCAACCAAACCAGCTGTCCAAGTGAGTATACTCTCTTCTTAGAATTATTGTCATAATTCTTCTTCTGGTACTTGGCAGCTACTTTTAAATAGGTCCTTGCGAGATCATGACATTTCTGTATGTTGTGATGAAGATCAACTACATAGCCATTCAGATCATCATTCACAGTATCTGTTTGTGGTCGTCCAATGATAGCCCGCATAGGAAGTGATACCTGTCTTCCGAATACCTTCTTTTTCGGACTAATTTTCGTACTGCTGTGGGGTGAGGAACGATAGGCCATAATAACTTGCTGTAAATAAGTCTCCCATTGATTCTGTTTTGAATCACAGTACGATTTTAACATTGATATATGCGTTCGATTGAATCTCTCAACCAGTCCGTTAGCTTCGGGTCTCATTGAAGTTGCACGAGTCTTCTCTATTTCAAGTAAATCGCAAAGGTCCCTCATTAATTTCGACTCAAAACATGTCCCTTGATCTGCATAAATCTGCAATGGTACCCCGACCCTGCAAACAAACATGTCCAGTAACGCTTTTGCTACTGTTTTTGATTCCATGTCAGAAATCGCAACGCACTCTGTCCATTTGGTAAACCAGTCCGAAATTACCAAAATATACTTGTTCCCTGCATCACTTACAGGAAGTGGTCCAAAAAGATCCATCATTTTACGTTCCATTCGTTCCCCTACTATATATTGTCCCAATGGGGCCTCGTTTGATTCCCTTGATAGTTTTCTGGCCGTGCAGTTATCACATGCTCTACAATATTTTTTTGATTGAATCTGTCATTCCCGGCAAATAGAATGCTTGCCGGACCTTTTCTAATGTTTTCTCTACCCCAAGGTGACCGCTAGATGGAAGATCGTGATGATACCTAATGACATCATTTTGTCGATCAAAAGGGGTAACCAGTTGGTAAATCGAAGCTCCGTCATTTGTTACAAATATTCTGTAGAGCATATCGTTACATATTTCCAAACAGTCCCACTGTCTCCATAACGTCTTAAACTCAGATGAACGTGAAGAAATATCTGATCAATAAGGTTTGGGTCGTCCTTCTTGTAGTGCAATTTTAACAGTTCAGATGTTTACATCATTCAATTGACTAGTCGATAATTCAACTGCACTCCATCCGTTCAATAGCACTTGATTATTTGTTAACTTATTAACACCATCATTTGTCATATTCCTTGTGATTAACCATTACTTGATGTTCTATTGCTGCGTCATGTGTTTCAATATTGTTGGTTTCAAATGACTCTTGCAGACTTTGTTGATGCTTACATGCTTTACATTGCCTTCTCGAAAGTGCATCTGCGTTAGAATGGCTCTTCCCACTTCGATGGATCACTGTCATGTGATATGTGTTCAATTCCTGCAACATGCGTGCAACTTGACCTGACGGTACTTTCAGTGACCTCATCCAACTTACAGCTGCATTATCCGTCCTCAAAAGTATTTCTTGTCCGTAAAGGTAACTATGAAAGTGTTTCAATGCTGAAACAACTGCCAAGAATTCTTTTCTTGTGATTCAATACGCACGTTTATGTTCATTCATCGATTTATTCATGTAAGCAATCACTCGTTCTTTGTTGTCCTGTATCTGTGAAAGAACCGCCACCACTGCGACGTCAGAAGCGTCGGTGTCTAAAATAAATTTAGATCCAAGCTTTGGGTATGCAAGTACAGGTGTTGAAGTTAGATCCGTCTTTAACATGTTAAATGACTTTTGGCAATCTTCTGTCCAGTGAAACTTGGTTGACGTTTCACAGAGCTTGTGTAATGGCCTTGCAATATCCGAAAACTTGTGAACAAATCTCCTGTAATACGAGTCCAATCCGAGAAAGCTACGCACCTCCTTTCAATTCTTCGGTATCGGCCATTCTTTTACACTTTGTATTTTCTCAGGATCAGTTGTGACACCGTCTGCTGTACCAAAATGACCTAGAAAATTGGCCGATTGCTGGAAGAAAATGCATTTTGACGGTTTTAGTTTTAAATTCGCATCTCTCAGCCGAATAAAAACATTTTCTAACCGCTCAAGGCATTGATCCACACTCTCACCTGGCGTGATGATGTCATCCATGTATATTAACGATTCCACCCACTGGATTCCTCGTAGCACATCTTCCATGAGCCTTTGAAATGTTGAAGGGGCATTCACGAGTCCGAAAGGCATGACCCGGAAGTGATACAATCCTAGACTTGTAGAAAATGCTGTTATAAGTTTATATTTTTACTCCATTTCAATTTGCCAAAACCCTGAGCAAACATCCATGCAATTAAACCATCGACAGCCGGATAAAACATCAAAGCAATCGTCCACTCGTGGAATGGGGTATGCGTCCTTCACAGTCACTTCGTTGAGGCGCCGATAATCAACACATAATCTTGTTGATCCATCTTTCTTGCCGACAAGAACAATTGGGGACGACCATGGGCTGGTTGAAGGCCCTATAATTCCTTGTTCAAGCATGTTTTTGACCTCTTGTTGTTCAACATCTCTTTTTCCATAAGGTTGACGTCTAACAGGTTGGCAAATCGGACATGATATTCCAGTGTTAATTGTGTGCTTGACTCTATTAGTGCAACCAATATCATAAGAAGATTTTTTAAAAACATCTTGATATTTATTTAAAAGCTCAGCAAATTACTCCTTCACACTTGAGTTAAGATCAGTTATACTGCTCTCAAACATTGATGATAAATGCTCTGGTACAATAGATGCTTTGTTTTAATCTTTTTCTTTAGAAGTAGTTTCGGCACAGCTTTTGCATCTGTCAACTTTCGTTTGCTTCACTTCTTCAAAAACGGGGTGACATTGTCCAATAACTTGTCCGTTTTCAATCTGTATGGTTTCATCTGTTTCATTCAGTAAACCAATTACTGTTTCCTCAAAGTTTGGATCTATCACACCCTTTAAACACTTTATATTTTCTCCATTCAAATCATCAACAAAAGCGGACCCATGCATGTCAATTGCATTTGATACACTCACCGGAACCAACATGCAGCTCCTAGGAGGGATATCCACATTTTGTTTAACGCTGGCTCTACAAATGCTTCCTGTTGATTCACCTGAGTTACAGTATATCGTTTTCCCATCTTTTGTACAAAGCTGCAGAGTCTCTAAATTTCATGACTTTATATTTTGCATCATGAAATCCTGTCCTAGAATCCCAGGCAAAGACATATCGCAGACAATTAATTTTACCCTAGTTGAAAAATTTCCTAAAGCTATATCTGCAAAGATGTATCCATGCACATTTATTTTTGTTCCATCGACACCTTTGATATGAACATCGTGTGGTTCTAATGACAAGTTAAAACTATCTGAGCATTTTTCAAATGTCTCTTTTGAAATTAACGAAGCAGTGGCCCCGCTGTCTAGTAAAAATGATATGTCCCTTTCATGAATACAACCCTGAACGTACAAACCATTGTCCTCAGTATTTTGCTTAATACCAACTTGACCAATTCTTAGATTTCTGTCACGCCCATCACTATCTGCCCTACATTTAGGTCTCTCTGTATATGTATCCGTCATATGTAGACCTACTAAGGTGACGGTCTGAAGTTTTCCGACTTTTTGTGAAGCTTTCCTAGTTGGTTATTGTTCCTTGGACAACTTCTATAGAAATGATCTTTTGCCCCGCACGTGTAGCATTTCTGCTACTATTACTACTACTTATGGAAGAACTTGCTTCCAGCGTATCTAAACGCTGCTCTATCCTCTTAATTGAACACTGTATATTTTCCAGAGATCTTACATCTTGCGATTCACCAGTATCACCCGACCCTTTTCGGTTTTCAATCACTCCTCTAATAAGACTTCCTCCCGCACCCGTGGTGGACCTTCCTAGTATGTCCTCGTAGCGTTCTACTACTTCCACAGCCTCCCTTATTGTCCTGCAGCCCTTACCCATAAGTCTGCACCTCATCTCAGGCGAAAAGCTCTTCAAGAAGTGTTCCAACGCTAGCATCTCCTGTGCCTCCGGTCCTAATGACACAAAGGCTTTCTGAGCATAAAGCCTTATTTCATCATCAAATGCGGCGACAGTCTCAGTCTTGCCCCGCGTCCTGTTCTGGATCTTTGATAGCCATCGAGTGCTCTGTCTTTTTCTTCCGAATCTTTGTTCTAACTGGGCCGTTAATACTTTATACGATCTTTTTTCATGGGAAGGTAAAGAACTATAGTGAACCCTCGCTTGTTGTTTCAACGAAGTCGAAAGATACAGTAATTTCTCCTTTTCAGACCATTGAGCCAACTCTGCGCAGTCTTCAAAATAAGAAATATATTGATCCCAATCTTCCTCTCCTGTAAAAGAGTCTGGTTTAACATGCGGAGCTTGCCTTCTGCGTTTGACATGTTGTTGTGCATTATGGTGATCTTCCTCCATCACCTCGTCATCATCATCACCTCTATCAAAGTGATTAACATTAAAATTTACTTCTGAATCTGAGTCCTGTTCATCGGCCCTATTGGTGTTGTTTGCGCTTTTCTGTGAAAACAAATTAAATATTACGTAATTATATTTGTGGTAGTATATTTACTCGAGTGAACAGGACAATTTTTATTCTCAACGACTCACACGAGGATGTAACAATTCTTGAAAATACCTTAGCTGTCCGTAGTTTGCTGATCTGCAAATCTCAAAAATGTCTGAAATTAATACCGGGTATTATAAATTTCCACAAAATGTTTTACCGAATGGTTTAAATTGTGTTCAATCACAATATTGCTTGGTCTTTCTTCTCTAAATCGGAAACCGGTACGTACTCTTTTAAAACCTAAGGTTAAAACATTATGCGTATTTATTTGCTAAATGCTGGATCCTTATTTACGATTTCATTAAAAAAAAATAATCGAAACAGCCGCCGAAATATTTCCGAAAATGAAACCAATTGAAATCCTAATAGCGCAAGTCCGATCCGAAAGTAAAATACTCGCGGATCCTAATCTTTGTATTGTACGGATCCGAATATGGGAACGATTCCTAAACGTGCGGATCCGATCCGAAATGCGGTTCCGAATTGCCGAAATGTGCGGATCCGATCCGAAATGCGGTTCCGAAACGCCGAAATGTTCGGATCCGATCCGAATCCGAAACGCCGAAATGTGCGGATTCGATCCGAAATGACGTACCGAATCGCCGATCGTTGCGGATCCGAATATTCGTTTCCGAAGTAAATAAAAAACAAACATATTTGGTCCTCCTTTGTACACGGCAGGCATAAATGTGTTTCTATTATTGTCATTTAAAGCACATATAAGAAAAAAATGATACTTGTCATTAATTTTATTAAGCGCACATAAAGGTATATATTCTCGCATGGTTCATAATGTGGCGGTGCCTATCAGTTTCTATTAATAGAACATGAGAAGGCAACCTCAAATTGCTAACTAGTATGTTTCACAATTTCGTGTTTTCTATTTCCTCTAAGTAAATGAATCATTCAAAAAACTTGTTTCAATTCCTTGTAAAGAAATATCGATGATGTGTCATTGAAATAAGTTCGCCATTTTGAAACAAACACATCATGTAATGTTTTGCGAAAAAATATAATTAAGCAGTTAAAATAAACAAAAAATTGATATTACCATACGTCATTTATGCCTGATTCTTGCAAAAGTTTCAGAATAATTGTTGCCCGAGACTTGGATTGAGGGTTACCACATGCTTCATTAAATACGTGTTCTAATAATATTGCTTAACCCATTTATGCCTAGTGGACTCTCCCATCCTTCTAAATTGGATCAATTTATTTCCGAAATAAGGAATGTCTAGTATATTTATTTCTATATTTAGAATATTTCTTACAGAAATTCCTTTAAGCAAACAGCGCAGACCCTGATGAGAGGCCGCATCATGCGGCGACTCATCTGGGTCCACGCTGTTTGCCAAGGCCAATTTTCTAGACGGTAGGCAAAAATGGGTTAAAATACAGATTTTTCGTTGAGCAATTGTAAGAAATATTTAACTATTCGTAAATATTGACCTATATACATCGGGTATATACCGCACCTACTTCGGCATACGAAGCATTTGAGTTTGCAGATGCTTTGACATTTAAAAGCCATTAGCAGAATAAGTGTTTGACTCTAAATATTTTACCCCTCGGTAAATCCCCAGACCTCGTTTCCATAATTAAGCATCTATGGAACATAGGTATCAAGCAGATTAAATATGATTTGAACAAGTAGATTAAACAATTTGCAACAGTATGTAATGAGTTCGTTTTCCTACGGGCTTTGGCTTATAATGTATTAAGGGCTTTTATAAATTCGCCGCTTAATGACATAAATATTTCTAGATAATTAAAAGTGTTCACGATTTCATTCGTATTAATGGCATTCATCAAACTATATCCCTTTTGCAATCAGACTTTATGACAGATAACAATTTTGTTCTGGTCGACAGTGATTTTATATTCCATTTATTTCAATACTTCAGAAAATTATTCATAGAAGATCTTAGTCCTTCTGCGGAATCTGAGGTTATTACTGCGTCGTCGGCTCATAAAAAGAAGGTAAATTGGTAATTGATCAATAGACACGCACGCATTTATATTAGCTTTTAAGTTTAAGTCAAGATCATGTGAGAATAACGAAAACAGTATCGGCAAACACATCTCTCCTTGTAATGAAACGATGTCGAGATCAAAACAAATCTGTGATACTAATAATGTTTTACGTTTTGTCGAATTCAGAACGCAAAACAAACTGACTTTGTGTACACGGACCCGCATGTTTTACTTGTTTTTCGCGTAGCTGTTTCAAACAAAGTGTTCACCTTAAATAGTATTAAGAGAAAAAAGAATGAATAAAATATTGGAGAAATTTCCCGCCAGTAAACCGAATGAATACATCCGAATATTTGTTTAACTGATTTGAGCACACCACGCCCCTTAGCGTTACATTTGCAACATAGATTCTAGGATTGGCGCACCCTACCCCCCCCCCCCCCGGAAAGGTGCCACCTCAAAGATTTTTCACTGGGCTGATATTAGCCCCCTAACTATTTTTGTATTGGGCGGAGAAATGCCCTCCTTCTGAAAAATAGGGGGCGGAGAAGTGCCCTCTTGTCAGAATTGATGACCCGGATAAGTGCCCCCTAAATATTGTCTTCCCCTTAAAGAACACCCTGAGCAGATTGATTCTGCAGGATTTGTCTGTTCAGGGGATCTTTTTTCCATTGCATATGTGTGACCAAAGAAAAAAAATCCCTTTTTTCTTCAAGTCCTAAATATTGCAAAACGTGGCAAAATGGATGCCAATATATAAGTTAGCGGACAATTGTCTACCTTACCCACTGATAAAGGCATTCCACGATTCATGGTTCTTGAAGCTGACACAGGGAGCACTTATCCACCCCTTGAATTGCTGTTAGGGGGCAGATATCCGCCTGCGTAATTCTGACTGGGGGCACTTATCCGCCCTTCCAGATTTGAATAGAGGGAACCTCTCCGCCCCCTTAAAATTACGGGACACCTCTCCGGGGAGAACCTCTCGGGGGGGGGGGGGCGCGCCTCTCCCGATACCGCAACATCACCGCGTCTTTGTCATATGGGATGTTACTCTGTTCAGTGTAGGGAAATCCTGACTATTCTCTGCATGTTCATACCACACACAGACACAAAGGTTGGCCCAATTACAATTACGCATTAAATTTCATCCCCCAGACGTTCAGGGTCAGTGCATGGTCAGTGGATGTTCAAGGGAAGACGCAATGAACTATTGATGAACGCCTTATGTTGATAACACAGTGTTGCTTTTAAGATATCAAATAACACGACTTTAAGTAAAAGAGACGGATGAAACCCTGTCGGTAATGGCCATTTGTCTTGTTTTTTTAGGCGAAACTACAGAAATAGTAGAGCTTTCATGATAACAATCGTATAATCGTTTAATTGTCTAACCACAAACGTGTGACGAACGCGCTCAGCCTGTCTTGATAAATATTATCACCACGCAAGAATAGGCTAGCGACATTTGGAATAAATAACACAGTGTAACATTTTTCTACCGGAAAGTATCGTTGTTAGATGCTCTATTTACAAGACACTATGAGCCTTTTTTTAAAGATCCGCGTCATGCGAAAATGGGTCTTATTCCACATGCTGCCAGCGTAGCTCCAACCCAGCCTGTGCATCCACGCTGTCTTGTCAGAAGATGCATACACAGGAAGATGTCCAAGAGTTACCGAGAAATCTTTTTTATCGCGAAAAGCGTAATCAGTGATCAGAATGCGAAATTGCAATATATACGGCTATATAGCAAAACGGAACAAAAAATACCTAAACCTGTTTTTTATTTAACAGTTTGGGAACGTATATTTTCTTTCTTTAAGTTCAAAGTCTGAATATACGACGAATATCTTTAAATATATTTCTTGTTTATTGGTGTCAGAATCTTGAAATTGAATGATCTTGTTCAATTAAACAGTTACTGGTGATAGAAATCATAATAGTTTTACATGATGCCCTCTTTTTGTATACAATTATCGCTGTCTAACTGTTTGCAAAAAATACAATAGAAAGTCCCTAATCTAAGCAGCAAAAAAGGACGAGGTTCGAATTAATTGCAGAGTTATTTTTCAAACCATTTTAGGGTCAAAATTATTGCCTCGATTTAGCATTATTTATCAGTCAATGCGTAAATTACCACGCTTTTGTCCGACACAGATTTGTTTTTTTGGTCAAAAAATAAAGATATTGTAAAAATTGTTTCTTTTTTTTCGAAATCAGAATAACTCTTCAAAGTATAATGCATATTTCGAGTCTCCCTTTAAAGGTATAATGAATTTGCTTACTATCTCTTAGCATAATAATGCATGTGCTTATGGGCATCTTTAAAAAAAAACTGCTTATACTGAGAAGCTCATTAAAAGGATAATTCGTGCTCTAAACCGCACGTTAAAAGGACATCGCGTCCGCTGAAATGACATCTCTTAAGGATACTGCATAACTTTACTGAATCTTTAAAGGTTTTTGACATTCTTGAGTCAGTCTTAAAGCATACTTTATATCTTTACTACAACGTACGCTACTATAAAATGAACTAGCATTTTCAAAAGATTCTGCATATTTTAATTTAATTTTGAATTAAACAAGCGTAACTTTACTGGATTTTACGGCATACCTTAACGGGATCAAAGAGATCTCTAAAGGATACCTTATACATTATTACTGCGTTTATTAAGCACTTCATAAACCGCATTCATCTAAAAAACCAAAGTACATATGCTTAACTAACTGTTCAAGAATTAAATGCAAATGCAAATGCCTCGTTGTACCTCTAAAGGGATGCTGCATACGCGTCATTGCACATTGAACGGTTTACCTTTATGCATGTGCTTTTAAAGAATACGGCATACCTCAACCGCATCATGATGATTTAAAAGGATTCTTCCCACATAATTACTGCATTCACAATGCACTCATTCGCCGTTCCCTCGCAAATGTGATGAAACTTGTTTTCATACATTTTCAAAGCGCGGGTTTAGGTTAGCTAATCCAGAGGGGGTAATCACGTGATCAAGATGGCCACGTTCATGCCGATGCAGGTATTTTTCGCCGTTTTATAACCTTTATTACTTGTTTTTATAATTTTAATGCCGCTCACTTTCCAGCCATTTCAACAAGACAGTGACTAGCGTTTATTTCGTGTTTATTCGCTCTTTATCTAGAATTAACTCGCTGCGTAGAATTTTTTAGCGGGATGACCTAATTAAAGCTCCACACAGAAAATTTGCGGGGAGTAAATTCGAGATATTAAGCGAATTTTAATGCAAAATGAACGTAAATCACATGTTTACTGATATGGCTTGAAAGTGAGCGTCATTTAAAAATTAAACAAAAGTAATAAAAGGTATAAAACGGCGATAAATAACTGTCTCGGCATGGACGTCACCATCTTGACTATCACGTGACTATCCCTCTGTAATCGCCGTGTATATCTCGATTAAATGAGGTCGTTTTACTTTTTAACTACATAGATAAGGTTCTCACTACAATTCAGCGACTTAATTATGATTAGGATCCAGTATAATGGAAATTCATTTTCTTGGCTTTGCACATATTCCTCTTCAAACTCGTGGTTGAATCGGATTTAAAACTCAAAACAAGCTTTTATGAGCACGGTTGTCACACTTATCTAAGTGTGAAAAAAACAAAATCTAAGTTGAGCCATAATATTGACTAAAATATTGTCGTGATATTAGGCCCAGATGTAAAAAAAAAATCTGGCAATAAAGATGCAAGTTTCGAAGTGGCGCAGTTTACCGACCAATGCACAACGTTTTGGAGTTCTCATGCGTAAGAATTTAACACAACGGAATTAATCAGAATGTATACGCGGAAACGGTTTTTATACCCGACCGGCCCACATGCTTAGTATGCAGGTATGATAATGAAACCCAAATTTTCAGAACCATACTTCAAAGCAAATTCCAGCGAATAGTGTTATTGACCCGACGGGCCCCAAGCGTAATCCACATCTACTTCTGCGTGTAATTGACTCGCCGGGCCACATGTTATTCTCATCCAAGTATGCGTGTTATTGACCCGACGGGCCACATGTGCAATCCTCATCTAGGTCTGCGTATTATTGACCCGACGAGCCCTAAGCGCAATCCCCATCTACTGCGTGTAATTGACCCGACGGGCCACAAGTGCAATCCCCATCTAGGTCTGCGTGTTACTGACCGACTTGCCCTAAGCGCAATCCCCATCTAGGTCTGCGTGTAATTGACCCGACGGGCCACAAGTACAATCCACATCTAGGTCTGCGTGTTATTGACCCGACAGGTCACAGGTGCAATCCTCATCTAGGTCTGCGTGTAATTGACCCGACGGGCCACAAGTACAATCCACATCTAGGTCTGCGTGTTATTGACCCGACAGGTCACAGGTGCAATCCTCATCTAGGTCTGCGTGTAATTGACCCGACGGGCCACAAGTACAATCCACATCTAGGTCTGCGTGTTATTGACCCGACAGGTCACAGGTGCAATCCTCATCTAGGTCTGCGTTTAATTGACCCGACAGGCCACAAATGCAATCCTCATCTAGGTTTGCGTGTAATTGACCCGACGGGCCACAAGTGCAATCCTCATCTAGGTCTGCGTTTAATTGACCCGACGGGCCACAAGTGCAATCCTCATCTAGGTCTGCGTGTAATTGACCCGACGGGCCACAAGTGCAATCCTCATCTAGGTCTGCGTGTTATTGACCCGACAGGTCACAGGTGCAATCCTCATCTAGGTCTGCGTTTAATTGACCCGACGGGCCACAAGTGCAATCCTCATCTAGGTCTGCGTGTTATTGACCCGACAGGCCACAAGTGCAATCCTCATCTAGGTTTGCGTGTAATTGACCCGGCGGGCCACAAGTGCAATCCTCATCTAGGTCTGCACGTTACTGACCCGACGGGCCACAAGTGCAATCCTTATCTAGGTCTGCGTGTTATTGACCCGACAGGCCACAAGTGCAATCCTCATATACTTCTGCGTGTAATTGACCCCACGGGCCACAAGTGCAATCCTCATCTAGGTCTGCACGTTACTGACCCGACGGGCCACAAGTGCAATCCTTATCTAGGTCTGCGTGTTATTGACCCGACAAGCCACAAGTGCAATCTCCATCTCGGTCTGCGTGTAATTGACCCGACGGGCCACAAGTGCAATCCTCATCTTGGTCTGCACGTTACTGACCCCACGGGCTACAAGTGCAATCCTCATCTAGGTCTGCGTGTAATTGACCCGACGGGCCACAAGTGCAATCCTCATCTCGGTCTGCACGTTACTGACCCTACGGGCTACAAGTGCAATCCTCATCTAGGTCTGCGTGTTAATGACCCGACGGGCCACAAGTGCAATCCTTATCTCGATCTGCGTGTAATTGATCCGACGGGCCACAATTGCAATCCTCATCTAGGTCTGCGAGTTATTGACCCGACAGACCACAAGTGCAATCCTCATCTAGGTCTGCGCGTTACTGACCCGACGGGCCACAAGTGCAATCCTCATCTAGGTTTGCGTGCCATTGACCCGACGGGCCACAAGTGCAATCCTCATCTAGGTCTGCGTGTTATTGACCCGACAGGCCACAAGTGCAATCATCATCTAGGTCTGTGAATTATTGACCCGACGGGCCTCAAGTGCAATCCTCATCTTGGTTTGCGTGTTATTGACCCCCACGGGCTACAAGTGCAATCCTCATCTAGGTATGCGTGTAATTGACCCGACAGGCCACAAGTGCAATCCCTCAATAGGTATGCGTGTAATTGACCCGACGGGCCACAAGTGCAATCTCATATAGGTATGCGTGTAATTGACCCGACGGGCCACCAGTGCAATCCTCATATAGGTATGCGTGTTATTGACCCCATGGGCTACAAGTGCAATCTTCATCTAGGTATGCGTGTTATTGACCCGACGGGCCACAAGTGCAATCTTCATCTAGGTATGCGTGTTATTGACCCCATGGGCTACAAGTGCAATCCCCATCTACTGCGTGTTATTGACCCGACGGGCCCACAGGTGCAATCCCCATCTAGGTCTGCGTGTTATTGACCCGACAGGCCACAAGTGCAATCTGCGTGTAATTGACCCGACGGGCCACAAGTGCAATCCTCATCTTGGTTTGCGTGTTATTGACCCCACGGGCTACAAGTGCAATCCTCATCTAGGTATGCGTGTAATTGACCCGACAGGCCACAAGTGCAATCCTCATATAGGTATGCGTGTAATTGACCCGACGGGCCACAAGTGCAATCCTCATATAGGTATGCGTGTAATTGACCCGACGGGCCACAAGTGCAATCCTCATATAGGTATGCGTGTTATTGACCCCATGGGCTACAAGTGCAATCTTCATCTAGGTATGCGTGTTATTGACCCGACGGGCCACAAGTGCAATCTTCATCTAGGTATGCGTGTTATTGACCCCATGGGCTACAAGTGCAATCCTCATCTAAGTATGCGTGTTATTGACCCGACGGGCCACAGGTGCAATCCCCATCTAGGTTTGCGTGTAATTGACCCGACGGGCCACAAGTGCAATCTTCATCTAGGTCTGCGTGTTATTGGCCCGACGGGCCACGAGTGCAATCCTCATCTAGATCTACGTGTGCGCGACATTCACAAACAATTACCTTCATCGAAACGACCTTAACCCACTGGTCCCAAATGCTAAGTCTCAGCGAAGGCTTGCTTATAAATACTTTCGTCGATAATGATTATGTAATCTAAGTTATTAATTAGCAAACACAAGCAATACCTTTGAAGAAGAGATGTGTTATTGTTGAATGCATCAAGAATGTTACCTTGCACCAGCGACTTAACCTAATTGTAAAATAACTTTGTTTGTCGTTACAAAGTCCTGTGCCATTTTAACAATCATAAACTCAAAGATTAATGTATGTAATTTATTTTGTCTAGCAGAATTACACTCATGACTAAAAAAGTTTTAAAATATCAATTTGTTTTTAGAAAAATTATTAATCGACATCGGAAAAAATACACAGAAAAACCCTGACCTGTCCGACCAAAAGCCCGTCTTAATTCACATTGTTAAAAACATTTAAGTACAATGTTAATTTTGAATAGTATATTTGCTCAGTATCAACGTCAGTGGTAATTTTATTTTAGAGACTATATTCAAGTCCTACACATCTAAAACATTCTCTTCATTTCAGAACATTTTGTTCCTAAATGAGGCTGAATTTAATGAGTATCTACGCTAAATATTTATCTGATTGTTCATACGATTTCACCCTGATTTGTATGCACGTGTATTTAGGAAACAACAAAAAATAGAGCATCGCTAACGGGGCTAAATCATGTGCCGTCGCAGATGTTTGCGGTCCGCACAGGCTTATCAGGGACGACACATTCCGCTTGAAAGGGACCTCTTCACGTTTGGGTAAATTGACAAACTTAAAAAAAAGTTTTATATTTGCACAGTTTGGATATTGACGTTTTTAAAACCTGAACATTATAAGCCGTTACAAACGCGAAACGATTACAAAATTTGAGAGTTCTGTTGTTATCGTTATATTTGCGACTTCACGATGGATTGCTTATATCAAGGATAAAGCCATTACTCACTGTCTAAGCACGGATGGCCGAGTGTGCTACACTTTAATTATAACTCCAAGGGTCAGTGGTTCGAGCCCAGTTAAGAATTACTTTTATATTTCTGTATTTCAGTCTGTTTATTTACCGGTGCTATTTTGTATCCAATTTTAACATTATTAATTTAAAGCATTAAATGAAAAACTTCGATACATGCCGAACTCTATTTACAAGTCCCTTTAATGGTATTTTTCGTGTAAAGGACGTATCTTCATAGCGAAATCCTTGTGAAAAATTTAGGCGGAAAGACTAGTTCCTGATTAGCCTGTGATGACTTCATCCTGGGATTTGCAATCGTCATTCAACCCATTTATGCCCGCCCAGTGGACTCTCCCATCCTTCTAGTTGGATCAATTTATTTCCAAAATTAGGGATGTCTAGTATATTTATTTCTATATTTAGAACAATTCTTACAGAAATTCCTTTAAGCAAACAGCGTAGACCCAGATGAGACGCCGCATCATGCGGCGTCTCATCTGGGTTTACGCTGTTTGCCATGTCCTTTTTTCAGGACGCTAGGCATGAATGGGTTAATGATTCTTAGGCCTGCTGAGATGCAAACAAGATTAGTGCATTATGGGGTTTGCTCACGTCATTGTCAATTTGTGCACCTTCTGAGACGTGGTATTTTGTATTTACCTTCTAATTCAAAATAATATGGCGGGTAACAGTTGTCTTAAAACAGACCGCATATCACTGTTCGAGTATTAAAAATGAAAGATAACCAGAATACACCAGTAGGATGTATACACGTGTCATAGAGAAATAGAGCCTCGCTGTAATAAAATGGGAGTAAAGTGTCGTCCCAGATACGCCTGCGCAGTCTGCCCAAGCCAATTAGGGACGACACTCTTCCGCTCTAATGGATTTTTTTTCGGCATAGCTGTTTAACACAGCTTTTTACCTTAATGAGCTTTACACAAGTAAAGCCAGATGAATACATTCGCAATATTTCATTGGCTCAATTGAGCATAATCCCACGGACCATACGGCAACATTACCGCGTTTTGTAGTTCAGCATAAAGCACTGAAAAGTCTAAGCAAATGCGGGCTACTGTCTTAATGTTCATACGAAATAAAGAAACACATTTACGCCCGGTTTTAATTGCGCATTACCGGTTAATTCCATCCCCAAGACTTTGAGGGACATAGCTGGGTCAGTAAATCGTCAGGGCAAAGATCTATACATACACAGTTTCTTGATATAACTTTGATCAGGGGTGGACGAAATGTTCTATCGCCTTAGGTTGATAACGCAGTAAATTTATAAATATCAATTAACACGAATTTTAGGGGAACAAATTATGAAAATGTATCGGTCAATGCCATTTGTCCTGTAGTGTGAGACAAAACTGCCAAAATAGTATTGTAGTGTCCATGATAGAAGGGAAATCGTTTAAATAATCTAACCACACATGTGTGACGAACGCGGTCAGTCCGTCTAAAAATCTTTCCTGAAGGTCAGAATAGGCTATCGAGATTTGCCAGTTCGCTTTAAATAAAGCAGAGTGACTTCAATTTTCTGTCGGAAAGCATCGTGGTTTGTTGTTCCATTTACAAGACGCTATGAGATTTTTAAATATCCAAGTCATGCGAAAATGGGTCTTATGCATCCGCGCAGACTTGTCATGATATGCATTCTAAGGACGAAACTCAGGAGATACCACGAAATAGTGCGTGCTTTTTATATCGGAAAACGTATCCCCTGACCAGATTGTGCAAGTGCCCCGGCTAACCCTGGCTGGGCTTCAGCTCCGCTAGCCGCATATATGCCATAAGACCTATTTTCGCATGACACAGATGTAACAGTGTTATTTGAATGTGTGGAAAGAAATCTGCATCGTACTTAAATACCAAACATATGTTTCGATGAAAAAGATATACATTCATAATAAGTATTGAGAGAACACATATGATGTGATCTCACGGAGTAAAATTTGTATCTACGAGACACCGGTATTTGGTTTAATATACGTGCACTTCATTACAAATATTAAATGCGGTGTAAATGCCAGTAAAAAAGAACACAACAATACTTAAACCATTGTTTAATTTAATAACTTACAAACGTAAATTTTCTACCTTCATTTCAACGTCAGGATATACGCCGAATATCTTTTTAACAAGAGCACCGCATAACGAGTGCCACGCTCGGCTACGGGTTCAGTTTTGAATAAATGAAAGCTTGTCAGAATTGGTTTTTTTAGAGGTCACGGTGACCTTGACCTTTGACCTAGTAACCCCAAAATGGGTGTGGCCTGTAGAACTCATCAAGGTGCATCTACATATGAAGTTTCAAAGTTGTAGGTGAAAGCACTTTGATTTTAGAGCCAATGTTAAGGTTTTAGCACGACAGGGACGGCGGACGTCGGACGACGAGCTGGCTATGATAAATCCTTGGGTTTTCTCCGAAAACGCCGAGCTAAAAAGATATTTCATGTTACAGCTGAGTGGAAATAAGAAAGCTACTCTCTGAATGCAAGGGGAATAAATATAGAAAATAAACGTTTCAAACTGCCTGAGTAACCTCCCTTGGCAGTCCACCATCATCCAAAAAATAAATAACAAGAGCACCGCATAACGGGTGCCAACGCTCAGCTGCGGGTGCATTTTTTTATAAATGAAAGCTTGTCAGAATTTTTTGTTTAAGAGGTCACAGTGACCTTGACCTAGTGACCCAAAAATGGGTGTGGCTTGTAGAACTGATCAAGGTGCATCTACATATGAAGTTTCAAGGTTTTAGGTGGAAGCACTTTGATTTTAGAGCAAAATGTGCAAGTTTTAGCACGACTCCGGCGGACAGCGGATGACACAACAGGACGAGCTGGCTATGACAATACCTTGGTTTTCTTCGAAAACAGCAGAGCAAAAAAAAAAAAAGTAAACAGGGTCCTTTTCAACCATCCAATACTTAGACTTCAGCCTAAAAATAGAGTATTTTTAAAACTGGACAGTTCTTGAATTACACTAATGTTGAGTCTAGCTCCATATTTAACATCTTAATGCAGAAGTTTTCATGTATAACAATCTATTAATGACATAATCAACAGAGGAAGCATGCATTTGATCAACTCAAAAGTATTTCTTTTGCTTCTTAGTATGTTGTTTTTTCTTAAGTCTAAAAATTGAATGGTGAATACGGAAACGAATACTAGATGCACATGGCCATTCGGATCACCAACAATATGTTGTGATTTCTTTTTCCATTTCCATTTGTAAATCTGACTCCGTGGAATGCGTTTTTGATGGATTGACAAAATGACCAACAGGATGCCAACTAAACGAGCAAATTTGTTCAATTGATATACCCGGCAAAATACATTTTGTTAAAGTGATATTATGGCCATTTTTCACTGTTGAATTGAGCTGAAAAGAATAAACAGGTTAAAAGAGTTAGTTAAAATGTGGTAACTGATAACTAATTATCTGCAACTTATCTTGCTACCAGTTGTTTAAAACTAGAGCTGTCAGAGGACAGCGCGCTTGACTATTCGAGTGCTTGACAGTATAACATAAGCCATTATGGAGAGGGGGGGGGGTATAATGTGGGTGTGTGGTCATTTAATAGATGATCTTTCAAAAATAAGGGAAAAAATAATTTTGTGTGTGTGGGGGGGGGGGGGATTCTAGGGTGGGGCATGGGGGATGGTTTGGGTGGAGTGCATTGTGGTATGTCAGGTAAGTGTTGTTTTGTCAAAGTATGAATCAAATGTGATCATAAATAAAGAAGTTATGGCAATTTTAGCAAAATGTTCAATTATCTAAGTATAAAAGGGGCCATAATTCTGTCAAAATGCTTGAGAAAGTTGTCTTCTCATGTTTATAAATTGGGATAATGTTGGTAAAGAAGTATGCAAAATATGAAAGCAATATGTCAAAGGACATAGAAAATATTTGAGGTGGTACGCAAACTTGAACAGGCTTATCAATAATATGCCTATTCTAAGTATAAAAGGGGCAATAATTCTGTCAAAATGCTTGATACAGTTGTCTGCTCTTGTTTATAGATTGGGGTCATGTTGGTAAAGAAGTATGCAAAATATAAAAGCAATATGTCAAAGGTCAAAGGAAATATTTGGGGTAGTACGCAAACTTTAACATTTGCACACTAACGGGAATGGAAACGCTGGGGTGAGTAGGATAGCTCCACTATATATATTTCATATATAATAGTCGAGCTAAAAATATATATTATTTTCGATATTTTACATGACTCACCCAGTCCTCTAAGCCGAAATGATCCGTGAAACAAAATTGTGTCTTTGTGTCGTATGAACGAATCTGCACTATAACTTAATTTAAATTCACATAAAACATCGAATCATTTCTGTCGTCAGCTGTTTAAAAACAAAAGTACACTTGATATTCAAATGGATTATTTTTATCTTTCCGGGATATTGTTTTAGTATGTTGATGCTGCATTAACAAACGTAAGTGTATATGAAGTGAAAACACCATAAATAAACAAAGTTTGCGATAGACACCTATAAACATATCATAAAAAAATAATTTAGTTTAGGGTAAATGCTTTAAGAATTGCAATTTTTCTCATTTATATCATGAATAAGTTTCATGTTGAAATCTTGTTGCCTATCTAAGATATAGCATTGAAAGGTGACATCATACGGAAACAACAAAGGGAAATAACTCTGAGTTAAGAAAGTGCACGTTTTTTGTTTTTTGTGCATGGCGCTTCTACCAATTATTTCTACAAACCCATGAAGTTTCATATGGAAATGTTTACTGCAACCAAGATATAGGCCTGAAAAGTTATTTGACAAAAACAACAAAGTGTCATTACTCTTATTAAAGAAAGTGAAGGGTTGTGGTACTTAAGTATAGTACTTCTCCTCATAAATATAAATACAACAATAAAGTTTCATGTTGGAGAATTGCATGGTATCTGAGATATAGCCCTGAAAAGTTGTGTAAAAGACAGACGGACTGACGGACGAAGCCAATTCTATATCCCACCGCCTTTGGCGGAGGATAAAAAGGATTATATGAGCTTTGTTCTGGGAAGACTGGGCTTAATGCATGAGAGTAAAGTGTCACTCAGATTAGTCTGTGCAGTCCGCACAGGCTAACCAGTAAGGACACTTTCCGCTTTTATAATATTTTTCGTATTTAAGAAAGTCTCTCCTTAGCAAAAATCTGGTTTAGGCAGAAAGTGCCTTCCCTGATTAGCCTGTGCAGACTGGACAGGCTTATCTGGAATAACACTTTAAGCAAATGCATTAAACCCCCTTTTCACAGAGCATGGCTCATTTGAACTGAATTTCACAAGCTACATGTACCTTCCCCTCCTTTCCTGACTTCTGACAGAGAGACAAACACAAAACAACAAAAATGTTAACTTCTTCTTTCGTAATCTTTTATTTACAAACACTTCACCGCTCCAATAATTCGACACACTTAAAAAAAAAAATATTACATTTTTGTCACATCAACTAGAAACTCCATCCATTCCTTAGAATAATGCTTTTTATTAAAATTAAGAAGTGCATTTTTACTATTTTCCTGTTCTTTTATTTTATATCATTTGTACTATAGTGTGAAGAATCACATTTGCATGAAATTCTACTGCTTGTAAGTTAATAGTGCCAAGATTATTCTGATCTCTATAATTAAGATGAACACCTTTTTTTTATCAAACCAACAAACACCAAAATGCCCAAGTTCATACACTGTATGGCAATATTTCACCTACTTGATGTAACCTTTACTCTTAATAACTACAACAACAACAAAAGCACTAAATTCCACCAGCCGGGTATGCAGGGGCTTTCGGTACACGACCCTCGTACGGTGCAGGAGTTTCCAGTTGCGGTCTCGAAGGCTCGCGCACAGGCTTCGGGCGATCTGTGTCGTGAATCCGGATCTTTGAGTAGAACCCAGGCTCGGGTCTCAACACATTCAATTTTTCTGCCATGCACACATCGAGCTTCTGTTCATACTTCCTGCAGCTGAAATGGATGTTGTCAAATGGGCATAACTACCCGTAATCATATTGGATAACTGAGTCTGGCTCTAGGAAAATGGGGCGTCATGCATATGCATAAAGTGTTGTCCCATATCAGCCTGTGCAGTGTGCACAGGCTAATCAAGGATTGTTGAGAGGAAGTCTCTTCTAAACAACAAGAGTGCCACGCTCGGCTACAGGTGCAGCTGGCTATGACAATACCTCTGAAAACGCCGAGCTAAAAATCCAGTTTAGACCAAAAAGTGTTGTCCCTGATAAACCTGTAAGGACTTTATGCACATGTGTTAAGCCACGTTTTTCCAGGGAGAGCAATAAACAAACAAGAGCACCGCATAACGGGTGCCACGCTCGGCTGCGAAAGCTTGGCAGAATTTTTTTTTTTAGAGGTCAGTGACCTTGACCTTTGACCTAGTGACCCAAAAATGGGTGTGGCGTGTAGAACTCGTCAAGGTGCATCTACATATGAAGTTTCAAAGTTGTAGGTGGAAGGACTTTGATTTTAGAGCAAATGTTAACAAGAGATGTGTAAAATCATTTGGCAGGTATAGATATCATCTCCCTTTAAAGGTTATTACTTCCATTGAATTTTGTCTAATCTAACCGGGCGGCGGAGGGTCTGACCATGTCAGACATCACTGACAACCAAGGCCTGTGCTTTAAAAAAGATCACAGCCAGAGTTGATTTTTCTTTTTCATAAAATCATAGCCAGAGTTAATCATGTATCTATGGACATAAGTCCACAGGTATGTAATGAACATCAAAGAAATTATAATTATATCATTAAAAAAAAAACTTTGAAAAATCAATCATTTGGGTTACAAATAATCAAAATAATAAATCTGTACAGTAACTGTGAAAAGAACTTCAATTCTTGGTAAGGAAATATATAATATGAGATTTATAATTATATAAATTACTTCCCTTGAAAATAATTGTCCATAACAAATCTCTATTTTTAGTAGCAATTAATGAAAGCCACTACCGTGACTGTAGATTCACCACTCAAAATGTGCAGCTCCATGAGATACACATGCATGCCAAATATATAAAGTGGCTATGTTCAATATTGAATAATTTTCTCCCTTTTTAAAGCTTATTTCTTCCCTTAAATCTGTATTTTTTACCGTAAACCGTAAAGGATGACGTTGACCTTTTACCACAATGTGTTTGTCAGAAACACAATGCCGCCTACTGCGCTGCTTTGATTTATTTAACAAAAATATATACGTGGGCAGGTCAGATAACTATTCCATTTAAAGCTTATTACTTCCCTTGACTTTGTTTTTTTGACCCTAGACCTTGAAGGATGATGTAAACCTTGAAATTTTACCACTCAAAATGTGCAGCTCCATGAGTTACACATGCATGCCAAATATCAAGGTGCTATCTTCAATATTTAAAAAGTTATGGCCAATGTTAAAGTTTTTTCGGACGGAAGGACAGACTGACATACTGACTGACGGACAGTTCAACTGCTATATGCCACTCTACCGGGGGCATAAAAACCTTTACAAACCTTGACATGGACGGCGGACACGACAAGCTGGCTATGACAATACCTCGGGTTTTCTCTGAAAACAGCAGAGCTAATAATAAATTTATTCAAGTAGAACAAGGGAAGGCTTTGCCCCAACTATATCAAATGAAAGCTTTAAATGCATGCATCAAATCATATACAATGTTTATACAAATTTAGGCTTTTTACTCTTTCCCACTCAGAAGAAAAGTAACAAGAGCTGTCAGAGGACAGCGCTCTCGACTATTCGAGTGCTTGACAGTATAACTTAAGCCATCATGGAGAGGAGGGGGGGGGGGGGTTATAATGTGGGTGTGTGGTCATTTAATAGATGATCTTTCAAAAATAAGGAAAAAAAAAATATTTTTTTTTTTTTTTTTTTTTTTTTTTGGGGGGGGGGGGGGTGAATTCTGGGGTGGGGCATAGGGGATGGTTTGGGTGGAGCGCATGGTGGTATGTCAGGTAAGTGTTGTTTTGTCAAAGTATGAATCAAATGGGATAATAAATAAAGAAATTATGGCAATTTAAGAAAAATGTTCAATTATCTAAGTATAAAAGGGGCCATAATTCTGTCAAAATGCTTGATACAGTTGTCTGCTCTTGTTTATATATTGGGATCATGTTGGTAAAGAAGTATGCAAAATATGAAAGCAATATGTCAAAGGACATAGGAAATATTTGGGGTACTACGCAAATTTAACATAGATTTATCAATAATATGCATATTTTAAGTATAAAAGGGGCCATAATTCTGTCAAAATGCTTGATACAGTTGTCTGCTCTTGTTTATAGATTGGGATCATTTTGGTAAAGAAATATGCAAAATATAAAAGCAATATGTCAAAGGACATAGGAATTATTTGGGGTAGTTCACAAACTTTAACATAGATTTATCAATAATATGCATACTTTAAGTATAAAAGGGCCATAATTCTGTCAAAATGCTTGAAAAAGTTGTCTGCTCTTGTTTATAGATTGGGGTCATGTTGGTAAAGACGTATGCAAAATATAAAAGCAATATGTCAAAGAACATAGGAAAATCCCGAAATACTTGGGGTAGTACTCAAACTTTAACATTTGCACGCTAACGCTAACGGGAATGCTAACGGGAACGCCGACACCGGGGTGAGTAGGATAGCTCCACTATATATATTTCATATATAATAGTCGAGCTAAAAATGGCCATGTGCTAACAGCATAAAACCAGAACAGCCTGCAAGTTCAGGTTTTATGCTGTTTGCTTCTCATCAGTATCCAAGGGTTGGAAATGAAGCCTTTAAAACTTGAATCTATTAAGAAAAATCTTTAAATAAATGTAACTTTCTAAGGGACTACAAATACGCCAAAATTCGTATCTATTAAAGTGGTAAAGGGTTAACCAACTCACATGTTGTCTATATGAGATTGTTTCCCACAACTAAGTGCACATAATTATGCCAGTAACTGTTAAACTGCGCTATAAACCCTTTAGCATGTAGATACATATTTTGACGCACTTGTAGTCCCTTAGAAAGTTTAATTTAATTAAACACCTGTCTCACTAGATTCTAGTTTTAAAGTTTGCACACAGCCATTTTCACTTCTGAGTGGGAAAGGAGTAAAATCTGAGGTATGGGGAGAATGGCTATAAGGAAAGGACTTCATGACTAGTCACCATACATGTTATATGGACGGGCCAGGGATCAAATATACGATCCTCAGAAAATCACTTCTACAAGTCTTTTAAACCCTTTCCCACTCAGACGCAAAGCGAAGCAAAGTGAAAATAGCTAGAATGTGCCATGAGTAACTCGCAGTCTGTTCAGGTTTTATGCTGTTTGCTGTTTATCAATATTTAAGGGTAGGAAATGAACTAGAATCTAGTAAGAAGTCTTAATTAAAGGGACTACAAATGGGTCAAAATACGTATCTAAGTGGTAAAGAGTTAAGATATAGATGATTTTCAAAAATAACCATTTTCAAACACAATCCAAGTATCATGGGACAAATGTTCTGACCAAGTCTCATTTACAATGGCCAATAAATGTGGCCTGTAAAGTGTTCACATGTTTAATGTTCACAACACATGGTTCACAATCCACGACTAACAAAAGCAAATCACAAAAGCTCACCAACAACAGGTTTTTCTCAGACGAGCTAAAAATAGCACAGACTTACTACTTGTATTTCTGGTCCAAACTGTGGTCCAGACAGTTCCAAAAGGCAGTGAAGTCTTCGTTACAAGTCTTCTTAACGTTGCGCAGAAAGTCTATGCTGCACCTTGTGACTTCCTTTCCCTCGTTAAGACAAGGCCGTGGATCACCATGTTCTGATTTGCAAAGTGCATACTCCTGCAAGCAATATAACATTCTGAATTACACTTTATCATTATCACCTGCAATACCCTGTTTCCCATGTAATATAACCATTACAAATATTTTTATCTTACACATGTGTAATATACTTTTTAAGCGTTTTCATTGGCTTATTTTTGTTCGATTGACCAATCACATTTTGATATTTTGCTGAAATGATGTTGCAACGTCAAATGATGTCAGGAAATGTAAACAACATTCGGGATTTATCATTATGTTTGCGTAAAAGTTTATTTAATTTGCTCATTTAAAAGCATGTGATAAAAAATATCTGACACTCATTGTCATATCATACCATATTTTATTAAACTCGTCCAGGTAATTCGTTAGTAAGCTCACCAAAGGCTCGCTTTAAATACTAACAAAATTCCTGAACTCATTTAATAAAATATGGTATGATATGGCAACTCGTGCCAGATCCTATATATTCACTACAGTTCTCATATATCCCGGTTAGCGGGATCTACTGATTGTATCGGGATCGGTATAAAACTTCATAGCATATTTTTGAAAAAAAAATCTGGGAAAAACTGGATTTAGTTATGAATATTGGATTACACAGGAAATTAAAATGCGTGAAAAAAGGGCCCAAAGCCGTCTCACAATAAAGTAATTATGGATCGTGATATAGGAATTCTACAGTTTGGCAAACAAGATCTTTAATAACTTGATTTGTTAAAAAAGGTAAAAGCATGCTTTTATAGTCTGATTACTAACTATGATTCAATCGACTTTGACATTTACCCCCCGATCACTGGGATTTAAGTTGTCCGTTTACATATGGCGCAGAGGGCAGCCACGGCACATTGACTTATTTCCCTCACAGGTACCCATTTATACACCTGGGTGGAGAGGAGCAAGCGTGTGATCAATTTTTTTCTCAGAAAAATCCAGTAGGTATATCCAGGATTCCAACCAGGGACCTTCCGATCCCTAGACCAGCATCCTACCACTATACAATGTACAACTGCCCCCAGTTTAAAACAAAAACTGTAATTTACTTTTTTTTAAACACTTTGGGATGAAGCCATTCATATCTCCTGACAATGATGAATGTTTTACACATGAAAAGAATGTGCACAGCATAATTTGAAAAATTAAATATAGTACTGCGGTAACAAGAGATCTTTTTGAAAATCAGGAATGCCAATAAGCTTGAATTTCACAATCTTGGGTAACCCCTGCTTGACTTTGCAAGTCTGTGTATGTCTTCCCCTGTGCTTAAATTTCCAAACATTGTTATTATGTGCTTGATTTTTTATCTGAATTTATGTAGAAATTTATATAGGTCATGACATTAAAAAAAACAAGATGTGTTTGTGAAACACTATGTGCCCCCATATATTTTGACTTTGACCTTGAAGGATGACCTTGATCTTGACCTTTCACCACTCAAAATGTGCAGCTCCATGAGATAAACATACATGCCAAATATAAGTTGCTATCTTCAATATTGCAACAGTTATGGCAACTGTTAAAGTTTGACACAAACAAACCAACAGACAGGGCAAAACAATATGTTCCCCAGTATAGACTGGGGGACATAAAAAAGTTATTGCATTGCCAACTGAGGGTGTTTTCCCTGGTGCTTAAAAGAAATCATTGGAAAAGACCTGTTGTCCATACATGATGACTTAGTTAGTCTTAATATCCATATTGAAACAGACTCAGTGCTCCAGCTAGGCCTTAATGGGAGGGCGCCTCACCCTGCCCTTAGGAAGCCCAACACTGCCCATTCAAGGCCCGCCCTGCCCGTTTATTATTTAAAAAAAAAATATTTCAATTTATCAATCTTTTATTTCATTGAAATTAATGTATCCTCATTGACTGATTGTACACATTTTATTTGCAGTGTTTCAAGGGACTGTCTACCATGAATGACGAAAAAAGAAAAGTTATAAAATACCGTATTTTTTTACAATTATTAGTTTATATTGATTAAAATATCACAATTGGCATATTACATTACTTGAAAAAAGTTAATATTTTCAGTATATTCGGTAATAAAATATGGCAATGTGAAATTGAAAGTACATCGCGAAAATAGGTGACATAAGGATATACACACTATGAGTAACGCAAGTAGATTGATCATTTTATATATATAATACCGGGTATATACAATTCACTACGCATGCACAATTTGCATTCCTGAGTTTACCACATGACGATGATGATCAATCTTCTGGCGTTATTTATAGTTAACTGGTAGTTACCTGGTAGACGTACCCAGTAAAATTTATTACCGAATATACTGAAAATATGAAAACTTATCAACTTTTTTCAAGTTATGTAATAAACCAGTCGTGATATTTCAATCAATATAAACTAATAATTGTAAAAAAATACGGTATTTTACAACTTTTCTTTATCGTCGTGGTTGACAGTCCCTTTAAGAATAATGAGAATAATATAACTGGGAGCATTCCCGATATGCCTGCGTGCTTAATAAAAGTGCCCTTTTGACAAAATACTGCGCATCAAAAGTGCCTTTTTGACAAAATAGCCACCCACCGCCCTTTTTTAAATCCTATCTGGAGCACTGAGAATGATTGCTTCAGTTTTGGGTTATCATTTTATAAGATTTCTATGTTTAGTTTCCTTGGGATTCAGTAACTGATGAGGAAGCATAAACACTTTAACAGGGTTGTATGTATTTGTTGAAAGTTGCTCTCCTTGTTGCTACAACTTCACATCATCATGCAGCTTATATCAATGTTAACCGGACCCACTCTGATCATCTGCTTATCTCTTCTGAATAATGCAGTATATCAGAAACGCACTTTCAGGGCTCGAAATTAACACTCGCACACTCGCAAAATGCGAATGAAAAATACAGATTGCAAGTTAAGTTTGAAGCCACTAGAATTTTTTGCGAGTGAAGAAATAGTGAAAAAAAAAGAGTTATATTGCTAAATGCGCTCAATGCTAAACCGCAGGTCAATTAATAGAACGTCCGAATACCCATATGCGGAAGCTCGCACCTTGTTTGTAGACTGGCATACTTATAGTACATATATGCGGATGATATTGGTACAAATATAATGAAACAGTCGATTATCCACACATGTTCATTATAAAAGACAAAAAGCCTGAACAGTCATGTCGCCAAAGCGAAAAATAACTAGTTTCTTTTTGCCCACAGATTGAAATAACAATACGAAATATAAAGCAAAGTTAACCGTTGAGTTGAGAGAAAAAAAAAACGGAAATTAAATTCTTCCACGAAAATAGTGAAAAAGTGGGAAAAAGAACTTCATATATAACGCCAAAACTTGTGGTTGATGTCATATTTAATTTAGTTTTAATAGTACTAAACTAATGTCCAAACTTGCTTTTATTTATGTTTCCAGCAAAATTTGCGAGAATGTTTTTTGATTTTGCGAGCTGGTATTTAAGCTGCTCGCAATGTTTTGCTAGTAGAAAGAAAAGTTAAATTCGAGCCCTGACTTTGATGCATTTGAAGTCCTTTAGAATAATCAAATTTATTTTACAAGTTCTTTCTTAATATATTCAAGTTTAAAAGGCTTCATTTCCAAACCTTAGATATTGATGAGCAGCAAACAGCATAAAAACTAAACAGACTGCGAATTACTTACAGGCTGTTCTGGTTTTATGCTGTTTGCCATTTTCACGCTGTGTCTGAGTGGGAAATGATTACTGCATTAAATTGTATTAAGAGTCGCCAATTTGCTTCCAGACAAGTTTCTGACAAGCACAAAATAAATGTGCAGAAAATGGGGCGAGTATAGCCTTTGTCATATTGCACAAATAGCAAACATTAAGCGGTCTATTTTTAACGCTCCTGTAAAAAATATTATATTGAAACTGCGAAGATATCAGCATAAAATTGAACAATTACAAACTGTTTCCATACATTTCCCTTTATTTTGCCATAATTAACCACAATATATATATATATAAACAAAAATTGTAGTCCTGAGAGGACTACATGTTATAAGGTGTTCTGAACGAGAAATTTACCAGTCATTTAGTAAAAAAAGAGACAAAGCTGCAAAGTAGAAAATAACATGTTCAAAAGGCAAATAATGAGTTAATGGATAAAGGCAGGTGCAATCCACAGGTTTTTATGAGTGAAAGGAGCGTTTAGTTCACGTTTCATTCATGAAATCCTCTACCACAAAATAAACTGCTACAAGACAAAGTGACATAATAGTAGTTACACTGTTAGTAACTGATGGTGTATGGGATAATCACCCTCAGTTATATCATACCATAATAGAGAAGCTCGAGTATGGTATGAAAGTACTGAGGGTGCTTATCCCATACACCATCAGTTACTAACTGTGTAACAATTATATCTCAACCCACTACTCGATTACTCGGGGTGTATGGAAATTACTCGGGGTGTAATGAAAATACACCATGGGCAGTGGGCACGTAGCCGCTCTAAGCCAATCGGAATACGTCATTTTTGTAGTAGGTTAGATATACATGTATGTACATGTATATACACTTGAACAGTGCTCCAGATAAGGATTTAGTCTAAAAGGTATTAGACCCCCTGATATTATTGTTAAAGGGTATTTTACTTCTTTGTTTCAGCCATAAAGGGTATTTAGGAATATTGAGGGGTATTTTCCATTTCCATAGAAAACTGACATAGTACATGTTCATGGCGTGTTTAATCTAGAAATATTATTATTTGTTATTAATAAATGCAAATTTAATAAATTTTAAATGATGATATGAACAGACTTTCTTTAAAATATTCAACATACATGTGTTGTATCTCTGTTTTAATTGCGTCTTTCTTGCATGCATGTATAGTATTCATAAAGTACACAAGCGTCATTTTGCAATTAAAATTCTTCAACAATGAGATCGCTTAAAATTATTTTAACAATTCTAGAAGCATCACAAAATTTATTTCTATTGGCATATTGTAATGTGCAGTTACTTCATGCAGGAGCAGCTGTTCGCTAGAAACGTCCCTTTTTCGAATCCAGAACACAATGGGCCACCATTTTCTTTTGATTGACTTACTTTTGATTCAAAGATTAACTTACACTAAACAATCAATTGGATTATTGTTTAAACAGGTTACAAACTATAATCGATCAAAAATAGTACGTACCAAGATTTGTTTTACGTAATTTTACGTACTGAGCTGATTTTTAAAGTGTTTTTTTATTAAATATTTTTCAATGCGTAAATACGCAGATAGGCATCTTATCTGGAGCTCTGCACTTGAACCTGTCATGAATGCAGATATCACCCTTAAAAGGGGAGAGCAATACCATTAGATAGCTACTTTCACTTTGCTAGATAACAAGTTAACTTCTAACACAAAATGGATTTAGTAGCTACAAAAATTAATGATCCAACTTTAGCTTTGAACATGAGCAGTTCTAAATAAGAGGTTAACTGAATAAACACAAATTCAAATTCTTAATGATTGTTGCAAATATGTGTCAACAGAATAATCAATATTATACACCATGTATGCCTTTTTACTTTATAAATAATGTGATTCTTCATGCATAATAAATTGCAATTGAAAGGATATATGGGTATGAAACAATATCTTGTCCATTTTAAATTCAAGGCGATGAACCTGCTATTCTCAAGTGCTTTGAGCTTTTATGATTACATACCTCCAGCTTAACGTTCTTAATGGTAAAAGGAAAAACTCCATGCTAAAAAAAAAGGTCTTACGTATTTATAAAATTGAGTTAAATCAACCAAAAACATGATTGCAGATACAACACCTGTCGCAATTGACATTAATTTGCATGTCAGTTGTGGAGAAATGCTGAAAACAAAAACTTGAAAAAAATGTTATCAAACTGAAAGTGAAAGTTAAGAATTGAAGATTGGCAAAGGAAAATAACAGATTATGCTGCACTTTTTTCAATCAAGTGTCTGATGGTGTGGTCTTATGCTGGAAGTTGTAAGTTTGCATTTTATACAGTGTTATTTGAAATATGACAAATTGTTATGACAGTGTTATTATTCCTGCACATAGTGTAAACACACGCAATACTTTGTTGCATATTCTTTTGGGTTCAATAAACTTACATATTTTCATACTGAGATTATCTCGATGGTTTCCATTGCAAAAACATAGACATTTTCTGGTAAAGTTTACTGTTTGAAACTTGCATAATTATTCTGCAAGTACACACAATTCCAGGATTCCTGGAGGCGAGTGTATGTGACAAAAGACTTAACCAGAGGGTTAGTAGCTGGGAGTTGGATTATTGCAACTAGGTGATTAAATATCAGAAGTCACAATGCTAAATCAGCTCAGTATTTTCAGGAGCATAAGTGTGAGCCTGTGTTGGTATGTATTAGCCTGTGTATATGAGCCTGTGTATGTGAGCCTGACGTGTAAGTATTAGCTTGTGACTGTGTGTGTTGCCCTGAAGGATTAGCCTGTGCGTGAGGTAGGTATTCCCAGGAGGATCAGTGGCATGTAGTCAACGAGTGTTTTCCTGGAAGTTTGTACTGCAGAGGACGATTTGTGCCATCCTGACAAGGTATCCAGTCGATGCCCATGTGAGTTACTTATTTAGAGTATTTACTAGTAGTTGTTATTATTGAAGACGAAACCCACGAAGAGCTAACCGCCTGAAACACTAAAACAAGTCAGATAAACCCTAAAATAGAGCGAATCCAATACGCCCCTTTAAACGTCGCACACGAGGTAGTTTAAATAAAGTGACCTTCTTTTATAACACAATTCAATTAACATGTAAACGAGAATTGACCTACGAATTGTTTAATTAAAGTTGAAGTTATTTTCCCCACCCACCAATTTTAACACAGGACTCACCTTGTACTGGTTATCGCAGTATTTTCCCATGTACAGACTCGCCGCTTTCAGGACAATGCTGGAGACTTTCGCTTCTGGCACTGTCAGCTCCTCGATAGAGGGAATATAATCCTCCCGAGGAAGCATTATTGTTAATATTAATTTTGTAAGGAGAAATAAAAGGGAGGTCACTCTAACTAAATGATTATAATTTTGTTCGAACGAATTATTCGGTTGTTGTCGACTATCCACTAGTCTTTAACAGACTCAACTGTACTAACTACATAATTTTTAGCTGAGGAACAGAATCAAATCGCATACAAAAATCGGTTGGATTTAGTTTAAAAACTTTTAAGCATTTTATCGATGCATTAACTGTCGGTGAAAATCACGCCTTACTTTTGTCTCATGTACATGCAAACCTGAACCGGCCGAAATTCTTTTGATTAGCTTTTTTCTCCATCTATCCCTGCAATATTTTTTACGTTGGGCTCAGAACGGTCGGCATACACAAACTCGTAACAAAGTACCAGGGTTCCCAGCTTCTTGTATGGAAAAAAATCCCTGATTTTTCCCTGATGGAAAATAAAATTTCCAGGATTATAATTTCGACCGATTTCTTGTTCTAGACACCCTTAATAAATATATAAAGGTGTTTCACGGCTGCTATATAAACAGAGAGAAAGAAGTAGGTATTTACTAAAACATGTAGTACACTTAGCTACATGTATACAACAAAGCCACCATAGTTATGCAGATAAATCGATGTGATGTTTTAATTGTATAGACTTTTCGACACAAGTCGGGAAAGTCTTACCAAACAAAATTCCCTGTTTTTTCCCTGATTTGAGGAACTTTTCCCTAATTCCCTGACTGGAAAAAGTGAAAGTATTTTTCCAGGTGTTCCCTGATTTCCAGGTTGGCTGAGAACCCCGAGTATGAAAAATTTCCCCGCCCAGACTGGGGAGTTAACTTCCACACATCTATCATTCGTAAAACATGTATTTGCATTTACAACATGTATGCGAAATAAAATTTCAGACACTGCTGATAACTCTGAGATATTAACATGATGAGATAACATGATGAGATAACATGATGAGATGATTTTTATTAGTCATACGATTAAAAACTAAAGTTGATTAAAAACAGTTGTGCGTGCATCTACTTAATAATTTCACAAAATATGCAACATTTTCGAAACCAGCCCTCAAAATGTCATTTCAAAGTACACATTTGCAGACGTGAAATTTAACGATGTAGGTTCCGGGACATTGTCTCTTCTTACATCGTTCACCAAATTGACTTGCTACGGTTAGCACAACAAAAGTGCATCTCATTTGTTTAAGACATATAGGAAATGATTCAAATAACACTAAGAACAAAGAACAAGATCAAACTATTGAAGGTTGACGGTAAGATTAATGATTGATTAATGTATACACGGATGTTGTTTTATTTCGCCGAATGTGTTATATTGTACCTCAGCTTTTAATATGCGTTGGTATGACATAGTCAGAATACAAGTAAATATGAGTTGTGTTCTGATAAAATTGGGCATAATGCATGTGCGTAAAGTGTCATCCCAGATTAGACTGTGTAGTCCGCACAGGCTAATCATGGACGACACTTTCCGCCTAAACTGGATTTTTGCTAAGAGACTTCATTCAAACGAAAAATGTCTTATATGCGGAAAGTGTCGTCCCTAATTAGCCTGTGCGGCCTGCTCAAGCTAATCTGGGACGACACTTTACGTACATGCCTTAAGCCCAGTTTTCTCAGAATGCGACTCATATAGTCACCAAAATGTTCAGGGCCTTAAAAAGCAGTTAAACATTTAAATATGACCCATATTATAATAAATTATTTACAGGGTTTTTTAACATTTACGTCATATGAAAAATCTATCGCTATACTTATTCACTTAAACAATTTATAATAAACGACAAAAATGTGAACACAATTCTGGGCCTGCATACGCAAGCGAAGTTTTCAACCGCTTATCCGAATATATAAACGTCCGAAATGTCGTCACAACATCCCTATTTGTTGCCGAATTTCATCCACAGCTTTCTGTTTCTCTTTGAACAGTTCCTTAAGTTTTCTCAGTCGCTCTTCTCTCCCTGTTACACCCACCAAAAACGGCGACGTCTCGATAACGTCGCGTTTCTCTTTAACGTCAGACGTTGACATCGTGGCGCCAAACTCGTGCGTTTCTGTCTTGTTTTGAGCAATGTGAGCTCCGCTGGAAGTGGTCGTAAGAGATGAATTTGAGATTGTTTCATTTGCAGATGTTGCCACTGCTATTCTCTTTAAATCATCACCAATTGACGTTTTCTGGGAGACGACATAATTCAAGTTCTTATTCAGCGGTTTCGTGGACAGAGTCTGCAGCTGCACCATGATTGTGTTGTTATGGCTGGTAATAGGAACAAAAGAGGGCTTGGTCTGATTCGGTTTTGTCGACACAACAGTTGTATAACGTAATGCCGATTGCGATGTTTTGGGTGTCTGAACCTTTTGAGTAAACGTTGTTTGCGACGGACCTTGAGAGTTGACAACGCTTGACGTCGCAGTCGATTGAATCACTAACCTATTATTTGCACCAACAGACGGTACGGTTGTTGTCGTTGTCGTGAATAGGGTAATGCTCGTAGTGGCGGACGCTATCGGTGACGTAATTGACGTCGACGCGTTTGACTTTAGAGACGCAGCCCCGTCTATGACGTAAGCCATGGGCGGGCCGTCCGTTGCCATCGGAATGAGAATATTCTTACCGTCGACCTTCAGCAAATAGAATTTAGCATTGGTATTGGGTGTAGCTGGGTTAGCTGTAACTGAACACGTTGAGCCAGTAACGGAAACTGTTTTAACACCTGCGTCGTTTGTTTTATGGGTTGTCGGCACCGGCGGGAATACTTTTAATACTTTTTTGGGCTCTGAGCTAGTTGTGAGTAACACAGTGGACCGCGTGCTAGTGGAGGTTAAGGACGAGGCCCGGTTACTCGCCACCGACTGCACTGGTGTACTTGGTTGGGGCATCGGGTACACAACGGTCACATTCTGCTGCGGCTGCGGGGACGACTTCAAATTATTTTCTACTTTAAACACCGGTGACGCATGGCGGGTAACGCCCGAAGACACATTTTGGCCGTTAAGTGACACTGGTACTAAAGATCTAGCTGTCAACGGGAAGCGGGGATGTACGGGTGCCCGAATCACGCCGCTCGAGACTATTTTCCCGGTAGTCGTTACCGGAATGAACATCACCTGCGGCCTCATGTTGGGTTTTGGTAAAATCACCGACACCGGCGGAGATGGCACATGATAGTGGTGTTTGTTATGTAACATGTTCGATATTGTATGTGTGGCGTGAGATAACGGCGGTTTAGATGCTAATTTCGTTCGAAGCAGGTCAGCGACCGTCTGTTGGCTTTTCCACATTTCATTCAACGGTGATTGCGGACGGCCACGGATTGAGGGCTTGGGAGGAGAAAGCGTCTCTGTGGACGTTGTTGAGACGACGGGTCGAGATAACACAGGGTATTGCGTTGAGGTTTCGAGGGCAGTCCAATCTCTAGGATGAATGACATCTACACCACCAGAGGCAGCGCCGGAAAGAGGAGCTGCAGACGCCGTCGGAATTTGTAACCGGGTTTTATTAATGAACAATTGCTTGACCTTATCAGGCACTTTAAATTTCTTGAACTGTTCTGCAAAAAGAGCGTCATTCGCCTGTTCGTAACCGTTATCCACTGGCTCCGATTTGACTCGAACTTGTAGCGTCATCGCGGTTGATGACGTAGCCGCATGTTTGTTTACCTCGTCACTATCTAGCGTTTCGGATTTCACTCGCGAAAGATCGTGCGAAAACGATTTTGTTGTCAGCAAGCTACGCACGTAGGAGCTTTCATTAGGAAGGTTTTGTATGAGAACACCGTCTGGCGTCGCTTTTCTTTCACTACTGCTCTGGGCATAGACGCTTGGCTCGCTATTTCCGTTACGCATCGCTTCCCTTCGCTTGCAGATACTTTTAATAACGCGTTTCCTGCCATGTTTCACTCTCTTATTGTCCCCTACTTTGGGTTTCTCTTTTCCTTTCGTTGGCTTGCTTTCCGCTACTTCGGGTTGCTCGACCTCGTCAACACGTTCAATAACAATGTCAATTTTCTGTTTGTGTTTTCGTGCCACTTCCAGGTTAGAATTCTTTAAGACTTCTTTGCTGTACCGCTCTTCTTCCATGATAAACTTCCTCGAACACACTTCACGCGCGGCCTTTATCTTTGTCATCATGTCTGCGATGACTTCTTTCTCTTCCACCTCAATGTTATCCACGAAAAAGCTACTGTAACGCGGATTTGACTTTCTTACCCGGCCACATAGGCTAATCGTTCCTTCAGTCGGAACAGTATTTTTCTTCACGGCTTTCTTCAATTTCTTCAACCGTTTTTTCCCCTTCCGGTTGATTTCAATTAATTTTCCAAGCGTTTCAAGTTCATAGACTTTTTCTCTTGCTCGTTTTTCCGCCAAAAGTTCTTCCTCCCTGTTTTCAAACATTTTTTTCGCGTCGTCGATGATTACCGATCTGGCTTGCTCCGGAGTCGCATTCCACGTTTTAAAGTCGACAGGAACATGAACGACGGTTCTCCGTACCCGATTCGAGTATCTCTTCGCCGGACCCTTTGACCCTCTCAGTATTCCCTTATCCTGTCTGTTCAAAAGATCCTTGATCGATATTCCTATTCCAGGTTTCTGAGGTGCATTGACCTCTTGAGCTTTCTCGTACTTCTCAAGATACACCTGGTAATCCTTTTGCTTGCTCGGCGTTTTAACATTGAATACGTCATCGCCGCGCGCCAGTCGACGTTTAAAGCTTATCTTCTTGCACATGTTAGTGCATTCGTTCTGCGCATGCGCGAAGTCTATGCAGGGGACGCTACTCCGCGTTCCCAGCCAGGGATCTATGCTAGTGAGCACGATGTAAGAGGGATCGATCTTTCGCTTCTTTTCCGGCGACGGACTTGAGTCAGCATTATCTGCAAAAGCGAATATATATGCTTCGTTTTGAGAAAACCGGGCTTATGCATACACGATTAAAGTGTCGTCCCAGATTAGCCTTTGTAATCCGCACAAGCTCATCAGTGACGACAATTAAGGCCTAATTTGTATTTTCGCTTAGAAGAGACTTCTTTTAAACTTAAAATATAACAAAAGCGGAAGGACTGCACAGGCTTATCTAGGGAGACACTTTACGCACATGCATCAAGCCCGGTTTTATCAGCATCATGTGGCTCGTATGCCGAAATAACGTATGGTATAACCCAGATATTCGCTTATTTGTTTTTTTTAATGTACACATAACAATATTGTCGTTGTTAATTTAGCTATAAATCAACACACTTATTCTCGAATCCGACATCAGAACAGCATTTCCATAAGGTTATTACATATATAGTATATCATAATAAAATCGAAAGGATTTCGTAGTATTGTTTGCGATTTCTATTAGTTATAGGCCCAAAGTTGGTTTCAGAAGACACTGGCGCCCGACTTATGAAACAACGTACGATAAATTTAAGTAACGAGCCACTTTTGTACAAACACTTGCTAAGAAACAACCTCTATGATAACCATATGTAAATAATTATATTAATTATTATGTTCTTTTCAATCTTTCGCATTCCCGTTAATTTCGCAGCATATTGGTCCTTAATGCCCATTTCAAGTGAACTTTTAAGTCGTTAGTTAAATCATACTTAATTGACCATGACCTTAAATCACACATTGTCTGCTTAAAGTTCAGGCCCTTAAACTATGCCTTACGTTTTGTGCCCTTTAAATTGGTGAGCGCCAGCACTTCCGGATGCAAAACTGGCGGAGCGATGCTTTCAAGATTCCCCGCGAAATCCTCGTACGAAAACGTTTTGACGCTTTCCTTAAGGAGACACGGAGGCGCATGAACATCCTCGCATCCGGTTGAGACGGCAAAATTGACGCCAATAAACGGCGCCTTTACCGGCTTTCGTAGCAACGTCGACAACGTCGGAGTAATCTCGTCGTTTTTCTTTTCCTTCGTAAACGTCTGGGCCTCAGCTAGCGGAACAGACTCTGTTTCTGGGATCCGAGAGTCATTTGAAGCTTCTTTTGCGTTCGTTGACATCACTGATGACGTCATGTTGTTAACGAATGACGTAATCTCGTTCCCCAGTGTCGTCATATTGTCGCCAACGGTAGGCGTCTCGTCATTGCTATCATTACTGTTGTTATTGTAGGTCACCATAGTGACGCCCTCTTTCGGCCCGGCGATCTCGAATGTGACCTCAGTCTCGTCCTTCTCGGGACTTGCCAGCGAGAATACGGCCCCTATCTTCAAGTCGCCTTCAAATGCGGACATATCTGAAATGCATAATCATAAAGAGCGTATGTGTCTAATAACAATCATGCACGTGTATTAACCTTTTTACAGCGAACATAACTTGAATACATTACTTAATAAGTTCATTTTTACATGTGCAGATTTCGCCATTAAACACTGTTCATTTGTTGTTGGTTTTATTTTTTTAGCAACATCAACAATATGCCGTAATGAAAAATCACTTATATACAACAGATATCACTATCAGGTTAAGAGTCAAAACATACGTCGATTCGATCCAATAACGTAAATGACAAACAACAGCCGAACTGTGATAAAAGCGTGTTTTCACTTTTGTCACCACACCATTTTGCATTAAGTAACATTTTGAGGCCAACGCCCCAAGCCCCTTGTCGGCCTAGTGCCTACTAGAACGCCAGTGCACGGTCAATTTCACTCGTTTAAATTTGCATACAAGTGCCAAGTGAAATAAAACAATCGCTGTAGTATGTTTATTTACCTGTGATCCCTCTAATGCACATCTTGAAAAAAATGAGATCACACCAAAACAAATCGATTTTTCAAATCCTAGATTGTCACTTGGAAAGACAATGTCAAGCCTTTAATCTGAACACAACATCGATATGAAATAATTAACAATGTCAAGTCATTTGATTAGGCTATGTAGGTATAATATAGTGTAACAAACATTCTTTCATCACGGTTTCATGGGTCCCATAGGCAGTTGCTTACTCTGCATTATTGGTAATCCGGGACTGCTGGCATAAAAACGATATGAGCATCTATTTACATCTCTATTTGTGGAATCCCATAATAATGCATTTTCATTGTGTCATTTAAATTGTCAAAATAATACACGTGATACAATACGCCTGACAAACTTTCATTCAACAATAAAGCGAATGCATGTCAATGTCGGGACTGTGTTAACGTCATTTACAGAAATTGAACACCAAAAGTGACAGTGTTACCGAATTGCAGTTAATTTAAACATATCAATCAATCATCCACTTTTATATTTGTGCATGTCACTAAATCCAGCGCTGAAACAGTTTACGAAAAAGACATATTATATCAGAAAGAGTCTAAACCCATTACTGATCTTGATTAATAATTAATATTATCTACATTAAAGCTAGTATTGGTATTTAAAATACATATACAAACGCATCGCATCTGAAGCGAAAGGTTTATGAAATACAAAAGGCCCAACAAGATTACAATAAACGATTCGGGCGTATAATTATCTTGTTCTGTTTCGGATAAACAGAGCTGGAAAAATACTTTTAGTTCATGTGGGAAACTATCGTGAAGTAAAGACAATCGAAGTAATATTTGACATTTTACGATTTCAAATAATATTATTAAAACACTACTGTATGCTTAAATTGTGCACATACTCAAGAGATGAGGAACTGTAATATTCCATAGCTATTGTTGCAGACACCACACCCTCGGTTTTAATTTTCGCCATTTATCATTTACCTGTTTTCAATTCATTGCTTCTTGCAAACAAACTGTCACTTTAACAAACTACACCTTGACATTACAATATGCACTAAAATAAACTTATGTTGTTGTATAACTAACAACAATAAAGCATCATCCGAAATCTGAAACGCCCGAAAATATGATCTAAAAAAAACGTATGTAAATCACGTGATAGTACGTCATAGCTATAAGTCGAGGGTTAAAAATGAACACTTTTTCTACGTATCGTCGCTAATTGTAGAGGCCAATTAGAATCGATACACACATTAAATACTATCTAATACAATTGAATGAGATGACATGTATGATGTGAGCGGAAAAACAAGCTTACCTATATGTCACTGTTGATAAAACAGGACAGCGATTTCAGTCCGTTTCGTACGTAGCAAATGGCGAATTTCCCACATTGCATTTAACCGGATGTAAATAATGCTATTTTTAGTCTGTTTATAGTTTACAACGCGAAGTTTCCTTTAATATAGATGGATCTGCAACTGCAATAACTATGTAAATGTTTATATAATGTCTCTTGTTTTTTTAAAACTGAATAATAATATGAATATATTAATATGGATAATAATATATTTCTTTATTATTTAAACTCTATAGTATGCGGAACTACTTCTTTACTTTCGGTTTAAACAATGGCATTGGAATATAACCCTACTGTGCATTTCTAATACTTCAATAGGAAAAAAGATTAATGTTTAAGTTTTATATGTAAAGCTCAACCAATTTATGTTAGATATGGCCAGGTACTGATTTAAAGTGTTCATTTTCCACTTCAGGAAATAACATTAGATATAAGCGATAAAGGAACACAATATTTAACGCGAGATCGCTCGCATGCACATTCATTGTGGTCGATACTCTATTGGCTCGATTAGTCACGTGAGCTGAAAGTACGGTGATGTAAAAATAGATTTGAATTTTGATTTAACGGCAGACGACAACGACTAGTTTAGCCATGAAATAAACACATGCAACAAAACAAATTAGAAAATATGCGAAAAGTATGACGCATCAATGCACAGTTATGCCTACGTCCAGGTTGAGAAGGTTAAATGACCTCTCTTGGATCTGTAAATAAACATGTATATGTATAGATCTTTGACTGGCTTCTTCGCGTAACAAACATTTTGAATTTATTTTACAAGGCATGTTAAACCACGCAAAGATTTACAGATGTCTATTTATAGATCTTTGAACCAGGGTATTCAGAATGAAGATGTATACATATATTTTAATGGTATTTTAACACACTTTAATGCAGTGTCAACAGTATGCTTAAAGTGTATGTAAGCTTATCCGGAACGTTCATTTCTCGTATTGGTGTTGTGATGTTGTTCAACATCGTACACATGGCATTTGTTAAGGTAATTATATCTACTATCTTCTTTAAAATAGGGTAATGATATAAAGAACAAATGCAACATTCCCAATCATTAGCTTACTAGAATAGTGCCTAGTTCAATGAAGAAACAGAAGGGCTTATCAATAAATTAATATGCATTTCTTTGATACCACAGAATAATTTATCTTCTTATCGCCTAAAGAATACTCAGTTGTTCTAGATGTAATAACTTGTTGAGACTATTCAAAACACTATATACTTGTTTGTTAATATAAAATGGCATTTTTCAAAAATTCGAAAATCATGTCCCTTAAAATGGATTATATTCGACTGACTCACAAGGCTCTTCGCTTAAACCAGGTATGTGTATTAGAGGTATCCGCAACTCGATTTTAAGCCAAACATGCTGTCGCGCAATGCTCGCGCATGCGCACTAGTCTGAATCCGAAAACGAAAAAAGTGCATCAGACGTCTTTCGTTATGTAAAAAAATATGTTTAAATCACCGTTATTAAACGGGCATCGCGTCTCGCAGCCGCTTAAATCGACCGCGGCTGCTAGTACTGTTGGTTTTAACTCGGCGCAATAAATTGAATAGTTCAAATAAACAATTGAAAATAACAGAAAAACGCCAATGTATAAGCTTTCTAATGAATGTTATTTGTTAAATTTCTGACTAAAATGACAGAGAAATAATATATATTTACAGTAAATGTGACGATATTTTTTACCCGAAACTCAGCCGCAGTTGGAAGACAAACCGTAATTACGTTGTGTTTAACTCGTCATATCTTTTTTTAATTTGTTATGCATTGACATATAAATTAGATGTTTAGAAAGAGCAACATTTCAGCTTTCTAAAATGGGTAACATTTAAATATTGAATAACAAATGACGTGACCATCGGGATTTAAATTACCAAGGTAAACTATCATCTCGGTTAACAACGTGAAGCTATTACGCGTTATCGATAAAATCAATAATTATCGGCTTATCTGACTGGATATCAGCCACGACAGCATATTTTCGCCGTTATTGGATTTATGCATGGAGTTGCGGATACCGTTACTACACATACCTGGCTTAAACATTTGTCTAACACGATTTTGAACAAGAGAATACACGCTTCATAAGACTGTTATCAAACACAATTTTATGACATAATTTTGAGGCTCGTGTTTGCGTTGTGTCTGACGCTTGATAATAGGAAAAGGAAGTTTTCTTTGAAATATAAATTCATTGCTATGATATATTACTGAGTTCTCTGTAAATATTCATTTATAGGCCCTTAATCACACCGTTCGGGGACACTAAGCAGCAATGTAACTTACACTACATTGGACTTTCACTGCCTAAATGCAGTAAGAGCAAATACTTGTATAATATAACATCACACAATACTGATATATATTATATGATAGACACTTATTTACAGAACTGCATACAAATTGGACACGGCATTCAATAATATACTAGAAGATGCAATACAAAGTGAAGAACAACGAAACCCAATATAAAACTTGTATATCAAAATTCTGTTTATTGCATTTACATAATGCATACACTTTATTTTAACAGTATACGGAAGAACATGATATAGTTTTCAGAACACTACACACTTAAATAATGAACAGCTAAGTGAGCTATTTATTTAAAAAAAAAAATAAACCGATTTGCAAAACAACATTCTATAATGCAATACGAACGTACATCATAATGTTTTATGTTGTTGAAAAGTACAGTCACGTATAGCAGTTCTTTGTAACATGTATTTGGTGAAACAGCTCGTATTGTTCTTCAGTTAATATCAAACGAAAAAACATCTAACACTCGCTTGCATTCGTCTAATTATTGTATGTATTATACACGTTTTACTCTTAAAAAGGCATAGGTAAGTAATATGCACATATGATTGGGATGAACACACACAAATTTAGCTCGTTCAATAATATGTTATGAAACTATTACTCGTAATACATCTTGTATGTTTACCGAAGCACGGACACAAATTCACGGTTGATACGACAATCTCAACCTACTTTATAATGTATAAATTAAATCACACAATTATTTCGACAGCAGTAATTGTATTCTAAACATTCTTTACGCGTAGTATATACTGTATATACCTATATTTTATGTACATTATTGAATTCCGCGTTCGATTTCTCAAAGTCCTTTATAGGTCTTTTGATTTCTCGACTCGAGTAGTACACTTCAGTAATGCTTTCAATACACAAAGATAAGAGCGTTATTTCACAATTTAATAGTATCGACAATCGCCCCGCTAAGCTGAAGGTACGGTCGATAGGCTACGCTCTGATCATTGTTTTACCAATACATGTACATGTAAAATAAGAAAAGTGTGATCGAGTTTATCGATAGCTAATGGTTAAGTTAGATTTATGTTTGTTTAAACGAAAATTAAATCGTCGAACAAATATTTTTCCACAAAACAATTATACTTAAAATTTTATAAAATGTTCATATACAGAATACAGGAAATCTGTTTTTCCTACCAAGCTGGGCAGAAAGAGTTTCATCACATTTAGAAAGTCTAAACAGCTATCGATTTTACATACTGATATTCGCGGGAAAAATATTCAGCTAATTTACTCGACAAATGAACTACAGTTTTAATAATGGCAACACAAGAAATGCAGGATTTTCCCCAAGGCATTTCAGCACAGATCAATCATGTACCCAAATTTCCAAATATGAACTTTTAGTGATTATTTTAGCTCTGAATCAATGTAGAAAAACGCATTGGCACAAACATTTAATAAAAGAGTCTTACAGCAACTTTGGGCATTTGGCCTACCCCTGTTTTTCTGACACAATCCGTTGGAAAGTCTTTGTAATGCTGACCTACTTTCGAATGTACTTTTCAATATGTTGTATATTTTCCTCTTGCCTGAAACTAATTATTAACCAAATATTCTTGGACAGGTTGGCGACACGTGTAGGTTTATTTTAATGATGAAGATTGATACAAATACGGGTTACACGAAATAGACATCAATCAACTCAGTTTCAAAACCGATTTCAAACCGAAAGTAAGCGTACTCTTATTACCGAGATCCGACCGTGAATTTAAACAACACTAAACTTGGCACGTAATTATTTACGAAAAAAATAAAATATTACGACATCATAATCGTGATTAAAGCCCTTAACCTATATATCAGTTCCATTTTCAGTTGCATAATGGCACGATAGTTACCTGGTATACGTATTAGTCGACTATTTATAATCAAATGATTACAAAAACGAAAGTACGCGTAGTCTTTTGATGTGATTAGCTCGTAAAAACCTTTAACTATTAACTTACACGGTACGGGTTCATCTAAAGAATAAAACAAAACGGCTTAATATTTGTTTTGGTAGCACTTTACCTTTATATCTGTACTATTTTCAGTGTTATTTTTGCACGCTTTCCAATCGTCATATTCGGTATAGGAGTCTAGTAAATTCTGATCATGCCGATGCTATTTTTTACTGTAATATAGGTGGTGTTTTTGTAAAGTTAACGATAATGCGGAGTTTCGTCTTCGTTAGTCTTATTATGAAGTAACGCTATTCTTTTAACGCTCTAAATTAATTTCACCCCACATTATATATGGTACGTGTAATCCGTAGCCAGTACTTTAATATGTTTTCGTATATATTGACCTGATTTTTATAAATAGGAATACCACTGTTCCTAAAAATAAGTATCTGTTTTCATACTTTCGTTTGCACGCCGCCAAAGGTAATGAGAACTTAAGAAGTTAAGCTCCAAGCAGATTTCAATGTGTATCGCTTTAAATCGCATTGTGGGTCCGAACATAACTTCAAATATCGTTTTGCAATCTTTTCACATATTTTTTGTTTCAAAAGCACTCACTTAGCATTAAAGCCTTGTCTATTTGGTTTATATTTAGTAGATTTTTTCCAACCTTGTCTACACATGTAATACACCGTGGGCATTCACAAACACTTACACAATCATGCCAGTTAAACGTTCAAAGAATGATATGTTATAATGAGAGGGAACAAAAAAGTCTTATGTGACCACACATGTGAATGACAAGGGCTATTTGAGACAAAAAATCGGACATATAGAATGTTAGCCATTGTGCAAATACGTATACATTTAAGATATGTTATAAGGAAATTTATTCATTTATTTACGGCGTCTTCCTGAGATATATTATGATTATCTAAAACTACCAATATTAAGGAAAAACAATTACGTAGCTAAAACTACAACGATTAACCAAACAAAAAAGTGCCATTTAAAGTGTCATGGGCGTTGGCAGTCATGTTGTTTTTTTCTCAACAGACCGGAAACATCTCTGAACTCGGCCGAGATATTACAACACATGTTTTGGTTAAGTTTCATTATTGAAAAAAATACTTTTCGAGTATTTGCAAGGTTTTAAAAGGTATAACATGAAAAGAAAACTGTCCTCAATCCCTGCATGTTATTTAACGACCAGATCCATTTTGGAAATCAGATATCATTGGGACAAAAGTTCTCAGCAAGTTTCATGATGATTGATTAAATGTGATATCTTGTGTTCACAATATTTAACTGAAGTCATATAAGGAATACCGCCCTGCCCACTGGTGGCGTGATTTTAAGGGAACTGAACCATTTTCAAACTCGGCTGAGATATCGGAACATATTTATTGAAGATTGAGCAATGCATGTGGCTTCTAGAGTCTTCGGACAATTTGTATTCTATTTGACTTAGTGACCAGGTTTAAAATACCATATGAGTCCGTCAGAAACTTGGCCTCGATTTCATCTAGACAAATGTTGTGAGCAAGTTTAATGAAAATGTGGCAATAAATGTGGATTCTAGAGTGTTCAAAGGGAAAGTGTTGACGAAGGACAATGCTTGATAAAAGACTAGCCAAAAGGCAATCACAAAAGCTCACATTGCTTAGGTGAGCTACAAATATGACTTCTAGAAAGTAAATAGGGTTTAAATACAGTCATATGAAACAAACTGCTCCGCCCGCTGGCAGCCATGTTTTTAAGAGACCGCAGGCATTTTGAACTAAACCAAGATATTATTTGAACAAATTTTCTGGCAAAGTTTCAATAAGAGTGGGTTAACAAATAATGAATAGATGGAAATACACACACATATAGATGGAGTTAAAAATGGAATAATTTTAGTTATGGGCCTTCACAAAATAAATTTAATTGATATATTAAGTGTGTGGACTTCAGGCAAACGAGCAAGTATGGTAGTTTGTTGAAATAGAAAATAAAAAAATAAGTTATTACTCAAAAAAGTTTTTTCATTGCATTGTTGGAATGGATTTATTTGAATTTAGTTGACATGTCATCGAAAACCGGTTTATACCAACGCCCGAGATCACTGACAATTCGTCTCGCATGACCAAACCTATTGAACTCAATCACCGACAATTATCCAATGTGGCGCAGCCTATACAATCAAATCAATTTTGATAGTCTCAAATAATAAATAATATTTTTGTGTAAAACATCATGTTATATATTGAGACCAAAACTGAACAAAATGACAAGCGAAGGGGGCGGCTACTGATGAGAGTCTTTTAGATAATGACTTATCGAATCATAAGATTCACCTTAATAAAACAAAAAATATAATACAAGGAAAACAACAGATCAAGGGACAGCGGGTAGAACAGTCTGACATAATTTCTGACAACAAAAGAGACTGATGCGCAAACAAACCCATGCCAAAACACCAAGTATTAAGAGCGCTATGTAAACATAATCAAAGAAACCCATGGAGATCTTAAGCATTTCAACATTTGAAGGCGCAGCTTAAAAGCAAATACATCGATATTGCTCACAGGCTCGGAAAGTAAATGCTTAACAAGAATAGAGCTGAAATTGTTCGATTTGTGCGACGACAAATGGACTTTGAACGTCACAAAGCGCGCAAAACAACTAAAGAGCATGGACATTAACAACAACGAATACTTGACAAAACAAACGCCGAGGTACTAGCATCCCTTTATCTCAAAAAGCCGGGCCATGTCGAAAACGCTTGGTCATATACAGGCAAGCTGTTTGTGAGGAACAATGCAATGCTTGCAGTGAACAGTGCATTTTAGCCTATATCAAACTGGCTTAGCAAACCGTGGCCAAAATAGAGACCACGCCAAGAAAGTAGCCAGCCCCCGATCGCAAAAACAAAATTAACAATAACAATGTGAAACGTGTGACAAAATTGAAGTTAATTATCCTAAAGTGACAGCAGTTTATAAAATCATTTAAATGACCGATTGTAATGAAGTCGTCATGTTTACATGGTCTTGTACATAAAACACAGCTGTTCATCCTTTTAGTAAAAAAAACTAAATTAAACGTGTTTGCATACACTTATATACAAATCAATATGTGTCACTACATGTAGTGATCACATAATTTAAAATATACAAGTACGTGATATTTCTGTCAATGTTTTGTATTAACGTACATTGCATATAATTGAGAATGCACTCATCTTGAATGTCCTCTTATTATAGACTTGTTATTCGGCTAACTTTATACTTATTAGATACTGAGACATCTATCTACAAAACTGAACACCTACATCATTACATACCATCAAACAGGTTTTTGTTGGATTTTTATTTGTTTTCAACTTGTAAGGTGATGATGTTTTTAATTACTCTAATATCTAGACTATTCAAAATAACTAAAACATTAACCAAGATAATTGTTTCATAGAATATGACTACTAATTTTGCGGTGTAGACATTTTACTTATGCTGATTTTCATTTTTTCCAATTGCACATACACAAAATAGAAAATATTCGTACCATTTTATACCCGAGACGAATGAGCGGGTAGACGTATGACTGAGTTTTAACCGTAATTGCTAAAATCTTTAAGATCCCTTCAGACAACATAACCAGTCGAAAAAGGTAACAAATCCAATATAACAGGTAAGACTCTATCTGTTTTTAATGATTGTATACAACATTTTAAATGCACTCCAATTGAACCTAGTCTTCAATCAGATAAATCAATCTTACTTTAAACTTGAGCTTTAGTAATTTTTCTCACAAACTAGGTCTTCGGAAACATAATAATTCTCTATTGTCAGACGTTTTGTATGTACATGAAATAAACACAAAAAACATTAAACTTCAATACGCACGTCTTTAAAAACATACTAATTATCTATTGTCATACATTGTGTATGTACAGGAAATAAACAAACAATAGTGATATTAAACCTGAATACGCACTACCAATTTACAATTATGCCAAATATAAATGAAATTCCTTACATTGAATTTCAGATTATAATAAGTGATCAACATTTTATAGAAACACTGCTTATGGAGCTTAAAGGCAAATCAATTTTATCTGGGACTTATATAAAAAGGAAACACAACTTAAAAAAAACTAGTTATTAAAAAGAATTCAAGAGTTGAAAGAAAGCCATCTTAATACTTTTACAGCCTAGAAAAAATAATGCAAAATCAAAAACAAAATTTACACTTAAAGGGACCGTATTTTTTCAATTTATGGTTTTTAGCTATAGAGGAAGCTTCAACATTTTTTTTTAAATATGGCAAATAATTAAAGCCTATGCAGTTCTTGCTTAAATGCAGCCTGCAATAAAAAGTTGGTGCTTTTGTTGTCAGCTCCGTGAATGAAGCTTTAAACTATGGAAATTTATCTAACCACAAGTCAAGGTATCATAGCCTGTATTTCAAAGGGTATTAAATCAAGGCTTCTAATACAAAATTGGCACACATTCCTCTTTTTAATACTGTTTATAAAATTGCCTTGGGAGAAATTGCTATGAGATAAAATTATTAATGGACATGTTAATTCATAACGACCAGACCGTTTTCATCAAAGAAAGATACATAAGGGACAAAAGAACATTAAATTACGATATTGTGCACGATACTGAAGAAAATGCGATCCCTGTGTTGCTTCTTTTATTAGACTTTGAAAAAGCATTTGATTGATTGGCGTGGTCATTTGTACAGAATACTATTTATTTTTTAACTTTTAATTTATTTTTTATATAAAGATTCTAAATCAGCTGTTTCTCAGTGTTCCTATTTATCTTATTTGTTCACAAAGTGACAGATGCTGCACACAGGGAGATCCCCTCTCATCTTATAGTTGTATCCTGTGCTGAAGTGTTGTCACTTGTATTGAGAGATAACAAGAACATAAGAGGTATAACTATTCATGGAGCTGAACATAAATTGTCTCAGTTTGCGGACGATACTATTATTTGATTAGACAGTACTGAACAATCCTTAAATCAAACACTTACTGTGATACAGGATTTTGAAAATATTTCGGTTCTTAATGTAAATTTTGATAAAACAAATGTTGTATGTATAGACAAAGACACATATAATTATGATACCATAAAAACACATGGGAATTTAACTTGATGCAACTCAGTTTGAAAATGCCTGGCAATTATGTCCATGTTGACCTGTCATGAGTATTTAAAATTAATAACAATGAACAAATTGTCAAAATGGAAAATATTCTGAGCAACTGAGTTGTACTTGAAACTGACTTTATTATTAAGATAACTTTATATATGTAGCTAATGCACCTTTTCCATATCTAAATGCAGTTTATTATTGTACTATGTAAGTATATGCAGTATGAAAATAAAATCTGTTGAAAAAACAAAACAATACAAAACGACTGAACGTAAAAGTAACCTTTAGAGTGTTAACACAGTTTCACTATAACCATACAAGGAAATCTGAATCGCCCTCTGGCATGTTTGATATGGTTTCGGTCAGTTGATAGTGTGTTGTTTTGTTGTAAAATTTGAGGGCTTTTCGGTCCGATTCCCAATCTCAAAAAGAACATATATTTTCCTCCAAACAACTGCTTAAAACTGCCAATTGGGTTATACAAATAAAAGAAAAAATGCAATATGAAGCTCATTTCCCTATTCAGCTCTCTAAGTTGAACCTCAGTAAATGTAATATTGAATATGAACACTTGTATTCTCAACTCTCTATATGTTCTTGCAAACACAACAACAACAGAACACACTTTTTTTGTAAAAAAAACGCGATCTTTTTCAAATCCAAAAGGCCCGACGCCATTTCCATAATTTTGAAAAAACACTAGTGAGTAATATAGCTCAGACTATATGATGCATAGTCTAGCTAAAAAGAGAGGTAAAATACCATTTTACTGCGTTGTCACTGGAATAGCAGCCATTCCCATGACAAAGGCAAATAACTCTGGAAAATCTGAAAGCCGCCTTTAAAAAATGTGTCTTCCAGATTTCCGGTACACTTCATCGTGATGACATATTTTAATGAAAAATTAGGAAACATAACAAACTGAGAACATTTAATGCTTCTGCCACAAACATGGCTAGGTTAAAGGGCAAATAACTCAAGAAAGTGTGGTTAACTGAGCATCTTGAACATTTATACTTCATGGTGATTACTTAGTTAACGCGCTAATTAAATAAAGGAGTTTCACATACTTCTATTTGTAGCGATTATCATAACGCAATGATATTTCGATGATTCCAAAATGAGGCACGCACAGTGCATTTTCATCTGTTCTAAAGTGGATCCTACTGTCTATCTACTACTACAGTCATTTTACGTTGAACATCTATAAATACATTTAATCATAAAAGTTACTTCTTGGTATCTAAACTAGCCATAGATAAAACATAGTGATAAGTATTTTTATATTGGTTAAGTGTCGCTTATGAGAAGCAATTCAATTTAGACTAGCGTTTTACTATTAAAGGGATCTTTTCACGCTTTGGTAAATTGACAAAATTGAAAAAAGTTGTTTCAGATTCGCAAATTTTCGTTTTAGTTATGATATTTGTGAGGAAACAGTAATGCTGAACATTAACCATGGTCTAATATAGCAATTATATTCATGTTTTGACGATTTTAAAACCTAAAAATTATAAAGCGTTGCAACGCGAAACGATTGAATAATTTGGAGAGTTCTGTTTTCGTCGTTAAATTTTGTGAAACTACGAAGATTGCTTATATAAGGTATAAAATACTTCACGTATGTGTAATCGGCGGAACAGCTCAGTAGGCTAAAGCGTTTTTACTTCAGGACTCTGGCAGGACTCCAGGGGTCACTGGTTCGAAACCTGGTCCGGGCAATGTTCTTTTCCTTTTTTAAATTTTATTCTTGATTTTTTACTGGAGCTTTTACGATCCAATGTTTACATTTATCGATATAAAGCATTTAATGAATAAGTTAAAAAATGCCAAAATCTGTGAAAAGGCCCCTTTAAAGGGGCCTTTTCACAGATTTTGGCATGTTTTGAAGTTTGTCATTAAATGTTTTATATTTATAAATGTAAACATTGGATCTAAAAAGCTCCAGTAAAACATCAAGAATAAAATTAAAGAAAGGAAAAAAAGTAGCCCGCAGCAGGGCTTTAACCAGTGACCCCCGGAGTCCTGAAGTAAAAACCAATTAGACCGCTCGGCCATCCTGCAAAGTATGTATGAGAAACGTATTTTATATTGATATAAGGAATCTTTGTAGTTTCACAAAATTAAACGACAACAACAGAACTCTCCAAATTATTTAATCGTTTCGCATTTCAACGCTTTATAATTTTCAGGTTTTTAAATCGTCAAAATATGCATATAATGGCTATATTAGACCATGGTAAATGTTCAGTATTACTGTTTCCTCACAAATATCATAACTAAAACGAAAACTTGTGAATCTAAAACAACTTTTTTCAATTTTGTCAATTTACCAAAACGTGAAAAGATCCCTTTACGAGTTGCAGTCTATGAATCAATGTCAAATCTTGCACAATAAGTAATGAGGTCATAATCTAGTATGAACACGTGGCTACTGATTGTGTATAGTTGGATCCTAATTGAGGACGACCCATGGTAAATACGCATTCAATTTGGATCTTACTAATTAGTGCAATAATCAACGGGACGCTGTCTTGACAATTGTGGTACTGGCAGGTTTATTAAATTGTGTATAGTTTAAAGTGAATTGAAATCAATTAAATACAAACAATATACATGCTGAGATAATAACGTGGTGAATTGTACAAATGTATTGAATACTAAAAGAATGCTGGGGTGTACTCACGAACCCATTACATACTGAAATAAACATACGTTTGGTAAGGTTCATATTCTAAGATAACAAAGATAATTGATAAAACATTGTTAACTAATTGATGTTTTTGACATCATATGTATGATTGTTTTTTTATTGTAACAAATTAACTGAGTGATTGTCTCAGTCAAAACAAAATGACCAAGACCAAGTAAAACATGTAAACTTAAATTATTTAAAGGGGAAAACAACATATTAATTTACATATACATGTACTATTATGGCTATTGTTTTCAACGGATGGCTTGATATTATTTGTAAAAAAGGTTAAATAATATTTTAAAAGTTATTTAAATGAAACCAACAAAAATGTTCATTAACATATTTTATTATGGCTATTGTTTTCAGGTTACAATATAAAGAAACAGCCAGATGGCCAGAAATATTTTGTAAAAAAAATATGAAAATTAATATTTTAATGGTTGTAGAAATACTATTGTATTCAAATGATTGAGAAATACACTTGTGCTGCTCAAGACGCATTTACTGATAAAACTGCTTAGGAGTCCCTTTTTACTAAAAATAAAATGTGGAAGGTAAATGCAAGATAATTACAGATAATTATTGTCTACCAATTTGAATTTATTATAAAAACACATATACAATATGTTGTTGTAGCTAGTACAGTTAAATCTACAGTACATCAATGTTATAAAGGTTATGTTTATTGCCAAAATATATCCGAGCCTTCAATACCCAAGTTCCCTTCTTATCATTTTTGTAATGTAGGTAAACTTCAATGAAGTAAGACACGATCAATTCACTTTGACATAAAATAATAATCAAACATAAGTATTTTTAAATTAACAAAATAAAGAATTCAAGTCGATTATAGTTTTATTATCAAAAAGAAGCGACCAATAAATACATTTTGTATTCTAAACTAAAATCTAAAAAAATAAAAATCAACAAAATTAAGACAGACAGACAGACAGACAGTTTATTCAGACTTATACATAAGTACATCGTCTTAATACACAAATATACACATTATTTTCTGTCACATGAATAGGTATAACAACATAACATTACATAACATAAATGGTCATTTAAGAATTCAAATATAAATAAACACAATCAAATTGCATGAATACGTAAATTCTATCAAAGCGGTAATGAAATTTATTAAACAGCATTATTAAGAATTGCATTTCTTATAGCAAAAGCTTCTTTCATATATTTACATACATTTGAAATGACTGGTTTGTCACATGAGGCTAATAACTTGTGGAATTTATATACAGATGGGTTAATATAAAATATACGACTAATATATTTTTTCCTTAAATCAGTGTAACAGCGGCATATACATATAAAATGGTATTCGTCTTCTAAATCCAAGACATTACAACATAAACAATAACGTTCATTACGTGGTATGTTATTTCGGGCGTATCTGCCAGTTTGTATACTCAACGGATGTGCAGAGACTCTCAATCTTACAAAAAATAATCGAAGACTTCTAGGAAGTAAATCTAAATATGGTTCATATTCCAAACAGCTTTTAAAAGCTTTATACATATCTAATACAGTACTATTATTCATTTTACCGTACCACTCTTGTTTAAAATTGTCGACAAGTCTACATTTGAACTCGCTAATAAAACTATTAACAGGTACAACGTTAGGATTTTCAAATACATAACCGAATCCAAAATTATTTAACATGTTCTTGACATTTGAGACCCAGTTTGTATAACCTTTATTACAATCGCTCAAGGCTTGTTTGTACACAGTTTGCATAATGATATTTTCATTGTTCATAACTTTAAACCAATATTTAATAATTTTAACAAACCTGTTTACATACAATGGATATCGACCTAATTCTCCATAAACAGCAACATTACATGTATTTATTTTCACCTGTAGCAATCGTTTGCAAAATTTTAAATGTATGCGTTCTATATCATCTGACTTAGTGAAACCCCACACTTCTGACGCATAATTTAATATAGAACCCACAAAAGCGTCAAACAACTGGCAAAATATTTTCGGTTTTATGTCAAATTCATTGCATTTAAACAATAATGTATTCAATGCTTAAGTTGATTCAACTGTGAAATGTCTAATGACAGGTTAAACGACATGTTGTTATATGATTAAACATGTTATACATTGAGCATTATAATACCTCTAGAAAGGTTATACAAGCTTGAACATCGTCAACCTCACTCTTTTATCAAGGGAGGCAACATCAACTTGGCCTCAAGTCAGTTAACAAGGTTTAACTATAGCCATATAAGAAAAAAACGCCCGCCCGATGGCGGCTATGTTTTTCAACCAAGCGGAATCATTTTCGAACTCGTCCAAGATATAATTGGAAAAAATCTTCTGACAAAGTTTCATAAAGATCGGATAATAAATGTAGTCTCTAGAGTGTATACAATGTTTTACTATAACCATTTAAAGCCATATTAGGAAAAATGCCCCGCCCCCTGTCGGCGATGTTTTTCAAGCAACCGCGACCATTTTTAAACTCATCTTAGATATAATTGGAACGAATTTTCTGACAAAATTTCATGAAAATAGGAAAATAAATCTTGCAAGTAGAACGTGTGTTAACAATGCAAAAGTTGACATCGTACGACGCAAAACGCACGACGGACAAATGGCGATCACAAAAGATCACCATCAGCACATTATCCTTAAGGTATCTAAAACAGTAGCATTGTATGAATTCTCTTTAAAAAAAGAAAGTACATTTATGGAGGCTCAAGCGGGTAACATAAGCTGCCATATCATGTTTGCCATACAAAAGCATAATTTAATATCAAATTTCCCACCTATGAAGTATCATCTTGATACCTTATATTATCAAAATATGCCTTGGTCAAAATTTCAGCATAAACCTGAACAAGAGGGCAACAAGCCCTTTCCTCAGCAGGTAGTGTTCACGAGGTTGCACCATAAAACCACCCAAACAATTGGCAGCCCTTTTTACAAGCCACAATCATTTTAACTCATTCCATATATAATAATTACACTTAAAACATTATCATAAGTTTAATGATGCGTGGATTACAAATATGATTTCTAGAGTATTAAAATGGCTTTACTATAACCAGATAAAGAAAAATGCACAGCTTCACATTAGCCATGTTTTTCAATGGACTCGAATCATATATGTGCAGAGAAATAATTAGAACCAATGTTCAGACCAAGTTTCATGAATATTAGGGAACAAATGTGTTAAAACTATGGATGGCAATCCAAAGCAAATCCGTCACCGGTTAACCTGTTTCAATATTGGTGCAGTTAACCGGTTAACCGACTGTCTTTGTACCACATAAATAAAAAAACATCTTTAAAAAACGTATACGTTTACAAAGACCTATATAATATGTATTTTATAGGTCTTTGGCGTTTATAAATAATTACATGTATATGCAAATATACTCTGTCTTGTTGATTGTCTTGCAGCCTAATTACTTGTGCGTTGTGAGAATTCCAGGCATGTGCGTACAGTGTCGTCCAAGATTAGCCTGTGCAGTCCGTACTGAAATGCAGTGACATACCACTGATGCTGGTACTGCTGCTGATGTTGGTACTGATGCTAATGATGATGATATTGATAATCATGACACTGCTGAAATTGATGATAATTAGGAAAAGGATAACTATCATGATGATATATAAATGCAGCTTATTTTTATTTATAATATTTGACTTTCGAAGTTGCGAAAACACCAAAGTGCAGTGCTTTACTTAACTATGGCATTGGCTATATTCGAGTAAACAAACTTACTGAGTATCATTTGATCCGCGTCATGCGAAAATAGGTCTTATTTGACATATGTAGCTTCAGACCGATTAACGCATTCGTTTGGTCTTGCCAGGAGCTACACTGTACGCCAATGAGACCACGAGACCTTCCGTGACAGCGCAGGCTGCTCTGGAGCAACGCTGGCCGCATATACCATAGGGCCCATTTTCATATGACGCCGTTCAATTAGGATTGTTAGGGAAACGATTACTTTTGAATGCACGTATTGCCTTACATGAAAAGAGAATGAGTCACGTTATGACAACTCACATTACATAAAATAAACGCATTATTTATTATAAAATCACTGGCCCGAACGTTTTAGTGTTCCCAACAGGGTTTCGTGTTTTGGAAACGCGTAAACATTCTTAAAAGCGTGGTATTTGTTTTTTTAGTCCTTTTGCTAATGGCATATTACATGAAACGTGACTTTGATCAAGGGATAATACATAATAAATTAAGCGTGTTTATCTTAATGGGATAATATATGATGCTTGTTAAAAAACAACTTTATTTTTATTACTTTCGCTCTCTCAAAATCATTGTTCATGTAATAATAAATGAAGCGTTTTTACGCTTCGGGAATAATAAAACAAAGCGTGGTAATGTTAATGGGATACTAAGTGAACTTGTTTACTTGCGCGAGTTATTGAAATGGCTCTGCTTGACTGAGTTTTAAATATGTGGATTATGATTTAGACTCCATCGAGCGCATTGAAGGATGTCATTATTTTGTTGTACGGGGATTTGTTTAGCTGCGAAAAGTTAATTTTCTTTGCAACGCCGTGTTTAATTTGACATCCTTACTACATATAAAACATATAACCAGACATAACAATATAACAAAACGTTTAAATAGTTACTGATAAACTTCAATAGTTCCTATCAAGAGTTCCGGTGCTCACATAAACATAAACAAACGGTGGGACGAACATATCCGACAATAACTATTCAAGATTACTACCACTTTTCAGTCAATCACTACATTAATTCTGTTGTAGTCTATTTTTGTTTCTTATACAGATAAAAACTATCACTGGTGTGTGCTGATTGAAAAGGAAAAGATGCTAACGAATTGAGCATTTATTGCGTTCAACAAAAAAAAAATGCGTTTTCTGCAAGAGTAACCGAATATTAATTTTGTAATCGGTTAACCTCCTAAAGAAACGGATAACCGGTTAACCGATTAACCGTTGCCATCCCTAGTTAAAACCAATGCGCAGACCAACGTTCATAAATATTGAATATTAGGGAAAAGAACTAGCCGCAAGAGCGTTCAAAACCATTTGTTTCAAGTCTATCTTTAATAAAGTTACCTAGTTTATGACCCCTTGTGACACAGTTTTACATTTGAGATAACATTAAAATAGATATTCTGATCAAGTTTCATGATGACCTATTTTTTAAATTCCAATTGACCCAGTTTCAAACTCAGTCAAACTATAATTAAGACCAATGTTATGAGCAAGTTTCACGAAGATTTGGCTCTAAATTACCCATCAAGATCGTTCACAATTTTTTTCTTTCATTTGACACTGAAACTCAGTTTTTGACCCAGTTTCGATATTGTTCGAAATATCATTTGGGCAAAAGTTCTCAAAAATGTACCTTCAAGAAAGTTCAAAACCTTTTTCTTCAATTCCATCTATAAAGTTTAATAACTTGACATAGTTTATGACCCCCTGTGGCACAGTTTTAAATTTTAGATAACATTGAAATAATTTTTTTTATCAAAGTTTATGAACCCTTGTTTTTATTCCAATTGACCCAGTTTCAAACTCATCCAAACTATCATTGGGACAAATGTTCTAACCAATTTTCATGAAGATTTGGTACTAAATAATCCTTCAATATCGTTCACAATATTTTTGTTAAAATTGACATTGGAACTCAGTTTTTGACCCCAAGTGACTCAGTTTTGATATTGTTTAAAATATCTTTAGGACAAAAGTTCTCACAAAGTACCATGACAATGGGCACAAAATGTGGTCTATAGAGCCCTCGCAAGCATTGTCTTTAGTTTGACCAAGTGACCTCATGTTGTACCTCTTATGACCCAGTTTCTTACTCAATGATTATATTATTTACCCAAATGTTCTGATCATGGAAATTTGGCAAAACATGTGGCCTCTATAGTGTTTTAAAGCTGTTACTTTTTTTAAAGCTTAGTGACCTAGATTTTGATCCATTGTTACCCAGTTTTAAAATTGATCAATATATTATTGGGACAAATGGTCTGATGAAGTTTCATGAAGATTGGGCAATAAATAAGAACTATTGCTATCACAAGCGTTTTCTTTAATTTGACTAAGTGAGTGTCCACAAGGTTTTAATACAGCCATTTTTTGCAACTTCCCAGTTACCTGGCAGCCATGTTTTTCAAAGACCAATAATCATTTTCTAACTTGGCCGAGATATCATTAGAAGAAATGTTTTGAACATGTATCATGATTTGTAAAAAAATGTGTGTAGATAGTTTAGGTTTCACTCTTGTCTGAAAAGAAAACTGCCCCGTGCCCTGGTGGCCATGTTTTCCAAGGGAGCTTAACCATTATTGAAATGGGCCGAGACATAATTAGAACAATGTTACGAGCCAAGTTTCTAAAGATTTGACTAAAATGTATTTTCTATAGTGTTCACAAGGTTTTACTATTGCCTTAAGGGTAAACTGCCCTCCACTTGGCGGCCATGTGGTTCACATCCATTTTTTTAACTCTACTGAGACATCATTAGAACACATTTTCAGACCAAGTTTGATAAAGATTCGACTTTTGAAGTGACTTCGAGAGAGTAAACAAGCTTTTTCTTTAATTTGATATAGTGACCTAGTTTTTTTACCTCATCTTACACAGTTTCTAACTCCTCGAAATAATTGGGACAAATCTTCTTACCAACTTTCATGACCATGTGAAAATACATGTGGCTTCTAGAGGGTAAACAAGGTTAATGCTGACAGCAAATGACGCATACCGAACAAAGCCAATAAAATAAGCTCACCATAAGCACTTTGTGCTCAGTTAAACTAAAACATCAACTGTGCAGCACTTATTGTGTCTTATTTTAAGTTGACCTATTAAACTCCCGGACCGATGACAAAGTCAAGACCAATCAGTACCAGTGATAGTACCTGCACGAACACCGTTCGAGATTGACGGACGGTCAGGGTGGGGCCATGACTCAGCTGTTTAAAAATTAAATAACTGATCAACGTGATTTACATTGATACATAATACAATACACAAATTGCACATTTGTTTCAGTCTTGGATGTTGAAATGAGTCCATTTTAGGGTAAAAAGTTTGTCACATAAGAATAAATAATAATATAAACGCAATCTTCCACTCATATTTATTTTTTTAAATCAGGATAAGAATTACACATTTGTCTTCTGCTTAATATTTTACATTCATATTGGCAAATCAAGGAATTTAACACAAACACATCGGAAAATGACCAATACAAATTCCTCTTTTTTCCAGCAAAATAAAAAGTCCACGAAAAGGTCATTTCCCTCTGCAATTCTTTTGACCATTAGGTTAAGATTTTGACCTTTAGTTTCAGTGATTTTACTACTTCTGAATTTTTCTCCATGACATTAACTTTTCATCCTTCAATGGTTAAAGGAGATGAGTGGGCACACACCCTTGACCTTGTGCACATCTCTCATTGACCTGATTGACCTTAAAATCGTCTCAATTTTATGTAAATGTTTAAATGGTATAGGAGAGCTGATTCGGACACAACAATAGTGACGTTATTGACCTTTAAGTGTGACTTTGATCTTAACCTGGCTACTTTTCATGACCTTAACATCTAATGTTAGTTTCTTGAAAATCCATGATAAGGTATAAAAGAAACATCGCGGACACAAACGGGTAATGCATTCAATAAAAAATCAGAATAAGGACATTACTGTTATTCCTGCGTCTTTTTGCAGCCCGGTATTATACTTTCAAAATTACTTTTTTCAAGTCTGGAATGACTTCTTGTTGAGCAACATTGGGAATTATGATTTTACATCGACCTGAATACCCTATCCCCCTCTGTGATATTATTGGTTATTTATTACTCATCTAGACGCTATGTACACAATTATCATAAGCATAGCAAGCGATGAAAATCAATCATATAAATTATTAAATAATACAAATGCATTTTAAAGTTGTTTATATGTGAAAGCTACCCATTAATTACAGAATTTCAGATATTATTATTAATTAATAAGTTTTCCAAAGACTTTATTCTATCCGAGCCACTTAAATAGCAAAACATGGATAAATAAATTCATTGTGATACATGTAGTAAGTCGCACTCTTAAAAAGTGTCATTTAAGTAAATACAATGTCTTTTCTATATTTTAAAATGCATAGTGTTAAAAGAACCTATAGTGTTCAAATAACAAAGTAAAACATTATTTGTTATACACTTAAGACTTACCAAGTAATAGCACACAAGATAAAATAAACAAAGACAAATATCATCAGTTTTAGAAAAATATGTGTATCCACATTCAAAAACATTCTTGTAATATAACATACACTATAACACAATAACCTATTGTTACTTACATCACTTAATACTACACATATACAAACTGAACAATATTACAAAGAATTGTTGGATTGTAAGATTGGATTTATGATTTTATGGAGAAAATAATTGACTTAACAGCTATTGTAATTTATATCACTTATTACTACACATTTCAGACACAAGAATAGTAAGCTATTTCACTTTGCACACAAATATCGTGTTGTTATCCCACTGTCCCACAATAATGGTGTCAGTGTTGCTGTTGTAGCAAACTGAGATTGGCCCGTTAATCCCATCCCTTTTTGTAGCCAGTGTAGCCAGCTTCCTACAGCCTATATTGTCCACCTGTAAGATAGTATGTGAATCGCCATCGCACAGCAGCACCTGTCCTATAGGTGTCACATGCACAGCTGTGGAGCCTTCAAGCTCAGGGTCCATGAAGGGGCAAGGACTGATCAATCACTGGCCAGGGTGAGGAGTGCGGGCTGGGAGTTGTTAGCTATGTAAAACTTGTCATCTGTCGGGCTCACTGCACAACGTGATACTGCAAAACGGAATACATGATTAAAATCTTTTGGCATAATGTAAAAATCACAAAAACACATGTAAAGATGTATTTTTACAAAATTGTTTATGCATACACAAGTTTTATTTGCATTTCTTGTGTGTTATTCGCAACAATTTAAAGACTTGTATTATATACTTGTATTATTATTTGAAAACAACAAAATAAAGAACACTTATATACTTGTATTATTATATGATAACAACAAAATAAAGAACACATCAGCATGTTGTTTTATCACAGCAACTCACTTTATTTTCAGGGACCTGTCATGAAGTGACACTCAATATACATATATAGACATTTGTATGAGTTTCTAGCTGTTATAATAATAACTTTTACAAATGCTGTATAACTCGTGATATTACATTTCTCGTTTGCAAAGATAAATCCAACTTAATTTGTACCTGTGTACATATTCGATTGATTCTCGTGCAGATTCCTGACTATTGTATCGTTCCGTGAGTACTTGTACAGTGCTGTCCCGGAGGTGACAAAAAGGTCTCCTTCATGGTAGGCAATAACCCTATTCATGTTGTAATTTCTGTTTTCTGTCCGTCACCAGCTGACTGTTGTTGACTTTGAGAAACTGGATCTCTGAATCAACAGTAAAACCAGCCACACTGGGTGTGATCTGACCCATGCCCCATGGTTTATAAGATATACAATAGTAAGCCACCACCTGGTACTGCTGGTTCAGCAGCTTGATTTTCTTATTTTCCATATCTGCAACAGGATCTGTCCACTAGGGAGAACACATATGTCTCTGACACTGCAAGTTGAATCACTCTGTAAGCCTACATCATACACAGACTTCAATTTAATCCTTGTGACTTGGTCTGGATTTCCCCACATTGACAATGGCTGGCCTCTTTGTTCAATCCTCCCAAGACCTGACACCTTAGACAGGAACTGAACAATTTCGCTAAAAGGCTGGAGCGTTATTGAAGATTTTACTTGAACAAAGTTCTTCTTCCGATGTTTTTCAAACAGTTTTATTTTATCCTGACATTTAATGCTGGCTATAAGAGAAAGTTCCTGCCTGCCTTTATAACATTTGTCATGTATGTCATCTCCAACTTGTTTTAATTCATCTCGTAGTGCGAAACATTTTTTGACATCACTTTTTAGAGGGGCTTGCATTTTTGTCATTGTATCATTCATTTTCTTCAGTGTCTTCTTGTCAAGCATGTTTAAGGCTGCAATTATTTGTTTGCGAGTTTCCTTTATCTGGTGTAACTGTTCATCAAATGAACTTTGCACAAACCGAATGCCAGCCTCCTTGTCTTGAAGTTCCTTTAGTTCTGCCAGAGTACTTTGGATGGTAACAGATACTTGTTTGAGGTCTGTGTAGGTATTTTTTTACCAAGTCTGATAAAAGCATCACCGTTTTACATTGCCTGTAAAACAAACAAATAATTAATAAATGATGCAACAAAATCTTTTTTACAGATTGATCAATGCAAATCTGCAAAATCTCTTGGTATTTTTTTTATTTATTATCTATATACATTTTGTATATTTTTATAAAAAAAAATCCATACATTAACTTATAAGGCTCATACAACAAAAAAGTATTACATGTATAATGTCATGACTTTCATGATCTCTTTGTTGGAGGGATATAAACGCTTTCAGGAGTTTAATTTAACTAAAATGATTGCAGCATTATCATAACTTACATAATTTACCTGTTACTTGACTGAAACATGGTACATTGTTATGAAATATAAAACTCATTCTGTCATAAATGTTTTACGACAAATATGACTAAAATACCTGTGATTAATGATATCACCATTTCTGCAGCACAGCTGGCTATGGTCTTTGCAAAACAATCCGATGTTTTCTTCTTTATGAACATCGCATTTAAGAAGAAAATCTTCCACCTTCTTGGCAACTGGCCATTTCTTCATATACCACTTCCATGAGGGAAATGTTTTGTAAACAACTGGCTGTTCATGTCAATACATTTTCCGCAGGAAAACTGTACACACGATTCGCAATAAAAATCAGCAGATTCCTAAAGTTTTCTGTCATCGCAGGTCGAACACAGGAAGTCTTGGACGATGTCAGATCCACTTTCAATGGTGGGTTGCGAAAAGGTCGCCATTTTGTTGAGCTCTGAAGCTTTTGGTCTTTGATCTATGAAATTATGGATATTGTTCACTGTTGAATTGAGCTGAAAAGAATTACAGGTCAAAAGAATTAGTTAAAATGTGGTAACTGACCAATTATCTGCAACTCATCTTGCTACCAGTTGTTTATAAAAAATATATATTATATTCGATATTCTACATGACTGTCCCAGTCCTCAAAGCCGAGCGGAACATTCTTTTTATTAGGATAGGAATTAGTGTTCGTGTGTCGTATAAATAGATATCGTTGCAGGAAATTAAAATGATTCGTAAAACAAAATTATGTTTTTGTGTCGTATGAACGAATCTGCACTAAAACTAAATTTAGATTCACATCGTACATGCATGATATACATGCTGGCGAATTCGACTGTTGATATTCAAATGCTTTATGTATCTCTTTCCGGGATATTGTTTTAGTATGTTGATGGTGCATTAACAAATATAAGTGTATATGAAGTGAAACCACCAAAAATAAACAACGGTAGACACATATAAACATAGCATATAGTGTTAGATGCGTCTAATGTCCCTTTAACAGAGTCAAATACAAATCACCTTGAAGTTTGTTCGCAAGATAATATTGGCGAGTAAACATAGTACTCGTGTCACCGGTCTTGTGACATATAAATACTTGCCTTAATGGCATTAAGTGGTTTAACAAGTGCTTTATGTGTGCGTGCAAAGAGTAAATATCTCAGCTCGAGGAATCAATAAAAAAGCAACCAGTCCAACTTTGTAACATCTGTATTAAAAAGCATTATTTGTCTGTATACTTTAAAACAACGCTTACATTGTAAGTGCCCTTTTGAAAAATAAAAGAACATTTATCGCAGCTTAAGTTGGTAAAATAAGTGGCAAGATACTTTTATTTCCGGTTCGTTTGTTTGTAACAAAAGTATGATTTAAATGGACCTTTTCACAGATTTTGACAAGTATTGAAGATTGTCCTTAAATGCTTTAAATTCATAAATATAAACATTGGAACTTAATAGCTCCATAAACAAGAATAAAACTAAAGAAAGCAAAAAAAGTATTCCTCAACTGGGCTCGAACCACTGACCTTTGGAGTGAATGTTTAGCGGACAATAACCACACGGCCATCAGTGCTCATGAATTAAGCTTGTATTTTATAATTTATCTAAGCAATCTTCGTAATGTCACAAAATAAAAAGGATAGCAACATAACTCTCCAAATTATTCAATCGTTTCGCATTTGTAACGATTACTAATTTCCAGGCCTTTACATCGTCAAAAGATAAATATAATTGATACTTTTGAGCATAGTAAATGTTCAGTGTGACTGATACATCGCAAATAACAACGGAAATTTGCAAATCTGAAACATTTTTTTTATATTTTGTCAATTTACCGCCAAAAGGTCCCTTTAACATTTAATTCGTCTAATATATTTATGTATATAAAGTTAAGTTCAATTACTTTTAAATTTACCTCCGCAAAATAATGTGGATAAGAATTTAACAGATTAAAACCATCGACGTCTTGTCTTGTACCGCCCACATGCCACGTTTTTACCTCGAAAAAGGGAAATTACCTATACATTCTTTCAATACCCAAACGCGATACAAAATGGCGCTTGTCATTGCATCCATTAAATGAAATATCGAGCTTCTAACATCTTATGTTTAAGTCTTACGTAAAAATATAAAATGTTTAACGTCTGAGTTCAACTCAAAATGGCATTATACGGCTTCCGTATATAAGCAGTTGTGTACAAAGTCAAGGCATTGCAATTGAGGAAGTTTATCTTTCTTATTACGAGATTTTGCATTGTGATATTTTTAATAGAGGATTCATATCCTGCATCAAACGTTCATTCCACCACAAAGTTTCGGAGGACTATATTAAGCAATGCGTTTATTGAGCCTTCTTGGCGTTTGTATGAGTATTGTTGCAATCGAAGGTAATTTTACAATTTTATTAAAGAAATAATGTTTTATTCGTATTTGTTAGTCGCGTTAATAACCAACGGTTTTGCGTTTATATGCGTAGCGATTAAACCACGTAGGCGTTAGTCAACATGTATTTAGTAGCATAGCATCGGAACGACGAAGTGTTGTTTAGTACCTTAAACAGAAAAAAAGAACATAAGACTGATACTTAAATGATCTGACAAAACTATGTTAGAGTAATGTAGACATAATCTGTTTTTCATAAGTTTTGTAGTTCGCATGTTTAAGCACATGCATTTAACTGAACAATTTCTTAAAATTTCTTTGACAAATTACAAAATATCAGGGTTTACCCACTGTGAATTGCAAAATAAAGAAATTTATTTTCCGTCTCTGTCGATAGAAAACAAGTCGTGTGTCATTGAAGAATAATTAGACATCGTATTGTTAGAGAATTAGAGCAATGCTTTAAAAGTTTTTAGGTTTACATTAAACATGTATCCATACAGGAATAGAGCTATACACATCGGTTGGACGCGTTTGCTGCTCTTAAAAGTCTATCCATGTGTTATATATATTTAAAAACAGGAACTTATACACGCTTTATGGGCAAATGCCCATAATCGAAAGCCAAAAAAAAATCAAGAAGCTGTATCTACAACAGTAAATAATTTCGAAATGCTATTGTTTGTCTGTCTTATTTGAGTTAAGATGTTCGCCTATGGTTCGATACTTCATTTTAATGTTGTTTAGGAGTAGATTCAATGATAAACGCTTAATGTGTTCTTTGTTTGTAATAATACAATTATGTCATAAATCAAGATGGAAAGTAAGGTCATTTTCATTCAAAACTTGACAAATGCACTGCATTTATGAAGTAAATGAGGCTTAAAAAAATTGTAAGTGTGTTCTTAAGTGAAGTGTTTTTAGACTCTATATATTAAAAATATGTTATCGAGTATTCACACTTGTATAGCGAAAAAATTAGATACATGTCATATACATTTCAGGAAAATTCTTTTTGAGCAATGTATCAACGAAGTGGCACAAAGTGCAATGTAATCTGGTCGAACCAGAACTTAATTTTAGCCGTTCCGAGCTGAAAGAAACCATCGACGTCACTGCTATTGATCCTGATGCATGGATAGGCTATATTTCGGCAAAGGTTCCGTTTTTGTTGTTAGGTAATTATCTTTATTGTGTTTGTATTAGTTTTATCAGTAAAAGGTCAACAAATAAAATAAGTATCAGTAAATTATCTGTGTGAGTTAAGAATGAAGCGTGTTAAAAGGTAATTCATATACGTTAAATATTACATTCATAGTTGAAAAACGAAAACTGTAAAATAGGTTAAACGATTTTCAAAGTTAAAAGCACTGCGTGTTGTAGTATCAAAATGAACACACTCAGACATAAATTTTAAAACAGCTTTCCGGTATGTAACTGTTGAACATATACAACATAGACATAGTGCTGAATGATGTTCGTTTGCTTCAGGCTGTCTAGAATTACCGAGTGGGGGAATAGACGTAGATACATTTAGTCAGTGTTACAATTTGTGCAATGGAGGAATTTGCGGGATAAAGCAGATTGATAGGGTATATTTTATTTTCAAAAATCTAGAATAAATCATGTTGATAAATATGTGCAAAAGTTTGAGATTTTATCAATGCTCTGTATTTGAACCATGGACACATGTCTTTCTCTCAACACGTATGTTATAAAATAGCTGACATTTCTATCAAATTCGGCCAGGATGGAGTCTGCATAATTTGGAGGATTCCCAATTTTGAGCCCTGTCGAAAGGCGTAAACTTAACCTATGACACACGTTTTGCATGCGACTTACTTTGCTTATTATGGTGACACTTTTCGTAATATCGACTAATAAATAAAATTTACAAACTGCATCATGTCAATGTATGACATATAACTTCTAAGTGCGACATCGTCCTTTCACCAAAGTAATGATTCTTTTTACGCGACAAAGATTTGCGACAAAATATATTTAAATTTAATGGTAAATGATGAGGAACTATACAATAAAATATTTGAATTTTAACGCGACACACCGTCACGCGACACACCGTCAAAGCAATAAGCATTGGTTAGGTATTTGACCATATAATTTATTAATTTACAGTCAGACCAAATTTAAGTGTGTACCTCTTACTGTAACCTTGAACTTTGATCAAGGGACAAGGGTCTAAGTGTATCATGTCGCCCTGAACATTATGCACATGCGTGGCAAGTTATTTGAAAAAAAATCTTTTTCAAATTTCTGTCGCGAGAGATATGGGCGCACGCAAGGACGCACACAGGTTAGAACTCAGACTTACATAAAACAGCCATTATAATAAAAATAACCAACTGAGCACTAGCGAGCAAAACCTCATAAGGCAGAGTTATCTATCAATGCTTACAGAGCCAGTTTACCTGTTTACTTGTTTTAATAAACCCGTTAACACAAAATAGTTATTACTGCAAATTAAAAGTTATAAATCCCGCAGCTAACTTAAGCAGGTTTGGAAGATAATAGTTATCACTTTTATATTATACAGAACTTTACTTTATTCTTGTATAGAATCGTCAGAAATGTCGTTGCGTAAGTGATCTTGCGTCAGCAATGCTTCAACAGTGCAAAGACACTTCATGTCATACTAGGTGTTACAATGTTTACATGCAATATGGTAAGTAGAAAAAAGCCACATCCTCTATGTTTTTGATAATCGTGTGAAGTAAGAATGTTTGCTTAAAATTTGCATACTATTCACGCAAAAAAAACTATACTGAAATAAAATATTGCGGAAGTGGTACAAACCCAGTTAAGAGAGGATATATTTCCTGATTTTGAATTATGTTCATCGATTGGTTTATCTGATGTCGTCAATTGCTTAAATTAGTTTGTCTCAGGAATCTGCGGGGATTAACTTGTGCACATTGAAAGATGTTTAAAGACACACATGCATGTATGTCCATCTATGTGTATATATTTGTAATCGTTTTCACACACAGAAATAACCAAACCTGTACAAACCAGCACTATACAGAATGGAGATTGTCTGATGTGCACAAACAATACTGCATTCTACTGGTCTAAATGCGCAAACAGTGCGCCCAAAAAGGTTAGGTGTAGTACCAGTTCCCACTAGTTCCTATTTTGGAATGAATATATATATTCATATATATATATATATATTGATCACAACTATTAAACAAATAATGTGTGTGACAGTTACCGATGATTGCCGCTATAGTAAAGTTCTTTATTTTAAAACCATGTACGGTCATTACGATGAAAGCCCTTTAATCTAATACAAACTAGAATCTTGCACATGCTATTTCAATTTATTGTTTTTGCTCCTGAATTACTTAAATGTATTTACTAGATGCATCAACAGCAGCCATGTCTATTGGACTCGGAACATCAAACTGGTCAAATGGTAGAGTTTTCGAAACGAGTCAAGTTTCCAGCAACACCACGCAGTGAACTCGACACATTACGAAATGAACCGCCAGACCAAATGCATTGGACAGGCATTATCAGAATGAGAACGTTAATAAGAAAATCGACCATAGGTGTGAATGTTCAATGTTTTGAAGAAATATGCATGCACCACATTGTTATCTTCCGTAATTACTTCACAGTTGGTGCATCTTAGTTGGTACTTTACTTTGATCTGTTTAGTGCAATTTTGAACGACCGTGAATATACCTTTAAAGGGATCTTTTCACGCTTTGGTAAATTGACAAAAATGAAAAAAGTTGTTTCAGATTCGTAAGTTTTCGTTTTAGTTATGATATTTGTGAGGAAACAGTAATACTGAACATTAACCATGCTCTAATATAGCCATTATATGCATCTTTTGACGATTTTAAAACCTAAAAATTATAAAGCGTTGCAACGCGAAACGATTGAATAATTTGGAGAGTTCTGTTTTTGTCGTTAATTTTTTTGAAACTACGAAGATTGCTTATATAAGGTATAAAATACGTCACGAATGTGTACTCGACGGAATAGCTCAGTAGGCTAAAGCGTTTTTACTTCAGGACTCTGGCAGGACTCAAGGGGTCACTGGTTCGAAACCTGCTTCGGGCAATGTTCTTTTCCTTTTTTTATTTTTTTTCTTGATTTTTTACTGGAGCTTTTACGATCCAATGTTTACATTTATCAATATAAAGCATTTAATGAATAAGTTAAAAAAATTGCCAAAATCTGTGAAAAGGCCCCTTTAATGTCAAATTTAAAATATGCGTTTTTTTACTTCCATACTGATTGGTTAAATGTTTTACCGGTATGCATTATTGATATTTATGCATTAATCCATTATTGTTACATATTAATTATACGATTTTTCTGTTTGAAGGAAATTTTAGATCGATGGCAGGCCAGCGATATGCATACGTGAAAGGTAACAATAAAAAAGTCAAGTTTAGGAACACGGGCAAGAAAAAAGCTCTTTGTGTTAGAGGTAAGCAATTCATAAGCATAGAAATGTTTAGTAAAACGAAATACTTTACGTTTAATTTATACAGATAACGTTAATATCCGTTATCTTCCGAAAGCAAATGGACAATGACACGCACTCTACACATTTCTGAATTGTTTACGACTTACGCAGTATTTTTGCAACGTTTTTTTAAAACATTTAATGTGTGTAAATATAGCGCTTTCAAATAAAATCGATGTGTTCCATAACATTATCCATTTCTTACTATCTTAAGGAGGAACATAGGAAATTGAATGTAACCGTGGTCAAAAATGAACCCACCAAAAACATAATCATCTAAAATTCCTTATATTTATCACATTTAAAGAAATCAATTTGATAAGTTATATTTATTTAGTGCAGTTGGAGTATACACATAATCATTATAATTTAAGTAAATTAAGTGTTTACTTATAGCAATAAAGACTTTAAATTTGAATTGATATTTTACATTGATATAAGGTGAAACAGCAGGACATGTTGTAAGGTACCTTAACGCTACATAAAACTTTATAGATCATGAAACTACAATGATTGGTACAACAACAAACTCAACCCAAAGCACAAACGCAAAACATTTAGAAGACAAGAGTTCGACCAACGGTAATTCGATAAGTATTTTCTATGTTGAAATTTGAATTGATATTTTACATCGATTTATGCACTGGGTGAAAGTAACAAACAAAACATATGCTGTGGTTAAATGGTCATTGACTGACCGTTTTTAATACATAACTTAAGTTCAAAACATCTATCGAAATATACACCAATATACATAACTTAAGACATAATGAGAAAAAACAATTATGTTATTGGGTAAAATCACAGGAGGTTAGCGTGTTGCTATGATATTTATTAGTGAAAACATCATTTTGAATGATAAATAATCATATTATAACGAAAAATTAAATTTTATGAAAAAAAATCTAAAAAAGACCCAGCATTTGTAAATATAGTGCAAGCCATATACATTTCCAGAAAGGAAATTCATTTCTGCGTTGAATAAGACCGAAATCGTGAAAATCGCTGCACAATTGATGAAGATATGGCTGTTCAAAGCGATGCTCCCCGTTTTTGGGTGATTTTGAGTTGCATACCTTGTTATATATATATTTGATAGTGATTTTTTTTTAAGAAAATATATTTTTTCGTTATAATATGATTATAAATCATTCAAAATGATGTTTTCACTAATTAATATCATAGCAACACGCTAACCACCTGTGGGTAAAATGTGGAGGTTTCTTTAGAAAATGGCCTGGAGTGATTATAACAAAACAATTTATTTGCTGTAGGCAAGTGCTTATTTGTAAGGAGGGAGGGTTGGGAGGTGGATAAATCAAAACTTTCTTTTGTTCTCTTGTAAATCGGCGTGGCATCTGAATGCGCATAATTAAAGTAGTAACTCTTCGTGTGTTTCCGAAATTGTTTACTGGGAATAAAGCCAAGCTGATCCGAATTTTATGTAGATAGGTTAAAGTCTATCTGATTGCCGTTCCTTTCTTTACATCGAAATAAGGTGAAATAGCAATACATGTTGTAAGATACGTTAACGCTACATGAAACTTTATAGTTCATGAAACTACAACAATTGGTACGACAACAAAATCAACCCAAAGTACAAACGCAAAACATTTAGAGGACCAGAGTTCGCCAAACGGTTATTCGATAAGTATGTGCTATTTTGAAATTTGAATTGATATTTTACATCGATATAAGGTGAAACAGCAGTACATGTTGTAAGGTACCTTAACGCTACATAAAACTTTTTAGTTCATGAAGCTACAACGATTGGTACGACAACAAAATCAACCCAAAGCACATACGCAAAGCATTTAGAAGACCAGAATTCGACCAACGGTAATTCGATAAGTATTCGCTATTATTTATTGATACCACAAGTACAATATTAAAATAAAAAAAATGTGTATGTTGAAAAACAATGTTTCCGCTTTTTGGAAAGAAAACACATCCTATTTAAATAACAAGTCCCTCGAGATAATAAAATAGAATAAATTTATTTTACCGCCAGATGGTCCAACTTCATATGTTATAGTCGGTGTGTCAGTTGCAGTATTGGTAGTTGGCGGTGCAGTTATCATCATTTTACTTAAAAGAAGGTATGCTGATCTGATTTATGTATTTACGTGCATATATTTGTATATGTTCACGCTCTTAAAAATTGTATCATTATATAATTACCCGACACTCTGTGTCATAACAGATGGTATGCAGCACTTGTATGAATATTCAAGTTTGCTCTTGATTCAAGTTTCTTTTCTTCAAATATTCGCAGACTATTTCTTTTCTTTAAAGAGTCTAAATTTTAAGCCTTTTAATTGAAAAGTTGTGTCGGGACAGAAAAAAGTGGCAGAGGGGCTTTGAGGAAATACGCATTTTCTTTCGACAGAGGTCTTTTTAAAACTGAGAGTATGCTTTATGTTTTAGAGGAAACATGAAGTGTTGGCAGAAAAAGAATGTTTCACGGGGTGAAGGCAACTTATTTCCTAATGGACAGCCTGCTTTGGACACTGCTAGCGGTATTGACAACTGCACCCCTTCTAGGGGGAAATGCACACAATCAGACCCAGATATTGTCATTGAAAGAAATGCATCGTGTTCTCAAACTGGCGACACTAATTACGAATCTGTAGAGGAAACCGAAGAACCATATGCACGTGTTGAAAATGAGAACGACAATTGCACAACTAGAACCATTGCAACTGCAAGAAAGTCAAAGACTATTGACAATGTTTATGATAAACTGAATGACAGCCGGTCCTTGCTCATTGGTCATCAGGATGGGAAAATGCATGTGCTTTTTCAAAAAACGGTTTGCGAGGTTGATAACGATTATTACTTCGCATCCGCTACACCGGCTACAATTGCAAATAGATCACACGTAGACGAAGGAGACTATAATCACATTAACCCTCCTACTGCTGTTACTCAGGACACAAAGACACATAACATGGGTGGAAATACGGGTGATTATAACATAATAAATGGTAATGGGTTCAAGATGGACACCAGTGATACCGCTGAATATGGACATCTGCAAACAGGTCGCACATAACTAACATTGTCGATGGGGAGGTAGTTTACTGTAACAAGCAAACCAATCTAGCTAGCTAGATAGATGGAGAGATGGGTATATATATATATATATATATATATATATATATATATATATATATATATATATATATATATATATATATATATATATATATATATATATATATATATATATATATATATCGCTTTTTATTGACATGAATTGGTCACGATGAATCTTGCAGAATTGTGCAGAATTGTGTCCATGCGTTTTTAACAAATAAATTTAAATTATAGAAATTTGCAATATTTTGATAAAGCTACATATATTGAAGTTCAGTTATATGAAAATACATGAAAATGGTTTATTAATATCGTACTTAAATGCGCTCACTTCAAAACCGGAAATTATCTACTTCTATACCCGAACACAATCGTGAAGGAACTATAATTACATTTCTATATCTCGAGCTCCGTTCAGTCGATTTTCCGGTTAAGTAGAAATGGATATACATTCCAGATTGTTACTTCTCATATTTGATTTTTTTACTTGTTTATCTCGAAGTCTTAAAGTATGATGTGCGTCTTCATTAAAAACTAAATCTGTTAAAAGGTTCCTTAAAGACTATGATTTTATTCCTGCTTATAGAATACTTGTTCGTTTTGCAAGTTATCCATTTTTATATGTTTTGTAAACGCTTCTTCCTAACGTAGGCGAATAACAACATTCATTAACGCCAAGACATATTGTACTGAAATTTTAATCATGACTTCGACTTCTCTATTACAATAAAATGGCAAGCATTTGCAAACAGTTGGAGATTGCTAAAATATATTGCTCTTAACTGTTTTGCGAAAAGAGAGCATTGTGTTGAAGCTCATCGCTGGTAATTGGTGCTTTTTCTTTGCATAAAGATTATATTATTTATATGCCCATAACATTTTCATTTTTTAGAAATCACATAACATGTTTCAAATGTATAAAGACTATAATATGCATGAAAGATCTATAAACATTGTTTAATGTATCTATTTTCCGGATTTCTCAACTTGACAAGGCCCGGATTTCAAGCGGTTTGCCTCATTTATCTTCCTTCCAAACAAAGATTATTAAGATTGTCTGATGATTGGGCAACAAAGCTTGCCTCTAGAGTGTTCGCAAGCTTCTTATTTGACCCAATGAACAGGATATAAATCTCACGTGATCTAGTTTAAATCAACGCCGAGATATGATTGTGATAAATATATTTACAAATGTTCATGACGATTGGGCATCTAGAGTGTTCAAATTTGTTTTGTCTAATTTAAACCAGTGACCTTGCTTTTGATCCAAAATGAACTCGTTTTGAATTTTGCTGAGATAGGTTTGGGTCAACAGATGTGCTTGAAATTGTTTTGAAAGCAATTGAACATGCACTTAAAAGACAATATCCTGAAGGGATTCCTTCAAGCAAAAAACAGCAATCCAAAAAATATAAATAAAACTATCTGGAGGAAAAACAACATTTTCAAATACTCGCAAACCATAACAAAAAGCAGCTACACCGAAACAGGCTAGCAATAAAATTCCTATTGAAAGTAAAATTTTGATGGTCCAGATAGCCGATTTCGTATACGAAACTAACATTTACAATGCCTTAACATTAGATATGTATCGCTACATGTACCAGAACATGCCAATGCGAGGTTGTAATAGTCTTAATGGGCGGAGAAAACGTTATTCCTTGACATGTGTGTGCTCAATATTAGGCTGGTCAAGAAGTTGTCCGTGTATAAAGGCCATGTGCGTGCTCAATATCAATCGTCAAAACCAATCTAAACTCAACTTTACCTTGAAAATAACGCCATGGGCAATCGATTTATCCTTTTTTGTCAACCAAGATGCGTCCGCATGAACAACTGGTACTTAAACAGTGCTAATTCGTGTGAAAACAGTGATATTATTGTTAGTCCGTGTTCAATTTCAATCGACGGTTCAGAAAAACGCGAAATATTCCGTGACTTATCTCCACACTCATACCAACCAGAGGAAAACGGTTGATATTCGCTGAAACCGCTTCCGACTGGCCCTATGATAGGCGTCATCCGATTAAAAACAACTTAGTAATAAGAAAGATGTACCTGTTTGCAAACTCGATTTCTCGATCAAATCGAGGCATCGGCGGTCATTTTTCCCCAATTCTGACCACCTGATTCCCCGCATTGAATATGAAGTTTCGTGAGGATTGCAAAATAAATTTCACCTCTAGAGTGTTTACTAGTTGTGTTCATTTTTGCTTCGTGATCTAAGTTTCAACACTACCAAGGTATCTTTGAGGAAACGTTATAAAATGTATATATAAAGTCTTAGAAATTAATATGACCTCTAATGTGTTCAAAATGCAAATGTTGACGTAGGACGAATATGACCTCTATAGTGTTCACAATGCAAATGTTGACGTAAGACGTGACCTGTATAGTGTTCCAAATGCACATTTTGACGAAGGACGAATATGACCTCTATAGTGTTCACAATGCAAATGTTGACGTAAGACGAATATTACCTGTAAAGTTTCACAATGCAAATGTTGACGTCGGATGAATATGACCTCAATAGCGTTCACAATGCAAATTTTGGCATTGGACGAAGGACAGACAGAATAAGATCACAAAAGCTGACTCAGAGCAAGGTGTGTTCTTTTGGGCTAAAAATTAACACAATGCGAAGACTTGACAATATGCTCTGTGCAAGATAAGGCATTAAGAGCTTTGTATCTAATTTAACCTCGTGACCTACTTTTTAAACTCACGTGACCCTGCAGATGTATTGGTATAAAATGTCTGATTAAATTTCATGTGGGCCATACATTTGGCCTACTAAGTGCTCAGAAGTTTTTTCTTTAATTTAACGTTGTTGCCTAGTTTTTGACCCAACCTTACCCGGGTTTTTGAGCTCGGCTTAGATATGATTGGGATAAAGGTTCTGACAAATGTTGATGAAGATTGGGACATAATTATTTGTTTCTAGAGTGTGTTCACAAGCTTTAGCTTTTTCTTTAAATGAACGCAACGAGCTAGTTTCTGGCCCAACGTGACCCTTATTAAAATGAAGCATCTTGTTTGGACGGTATTAAGTGATAAGGTTTTAATTCGATCTGTCGGTACATCGTGAATGAGTTAATTACATGTAATTGGTAACATTTGAAAACCTGTCATGAAGTTTTGGCCTTGATATTTGTTCTCAATTTGAGACCGGTTGTATTGGGACCAGCCAGTTTGTTGGTATCAAAACATTTGTACATTTTGTACTTTTCATCCCAAGAAATCCACACTGTTCTTCGTTATTTACCCTTGAACATAGCTGTCAAAGCTATATGGGTTACAAGTCATGTTATTGACAAAGCTCGCTTGAACATAGCTGTCAAAGCTATATGGGTTACCAGTCATGTTATTGGCAAAGCTCGCTTGAACATAGCTGTCAAAGCTATATGGGTTACAAGTCATGTTATTGGCAAAGCTCGTGTTATGAAATGAGCCTTTTTTGAAAAACTGCAGAATGCAGAATCTCTGACGATACTTTCCGCTTTTATGGAATTTGCCGTCTAAAGGAGATCTTTTTTACGAAAGTCCAGTGTATGCGGAAAGTGTTATTCCTGACTAGCATTGCGGACTACACTAAAATAAATAGGTTTAAAACTATGGGAGGACACATTAGGCATATGCATTAAGCACAGTTTTGCCAACATGTACTTGAAAAATAATTTGGTACATATATATATAATATAAGGACCAACATTTTTTTTCAAGTACCTGTGGATTTGCCAGAATGAGGCTCAAATGATCAACATAAATGCAAACCTCATTTGTATTCTGCCTGTGTGCTCTCTGCAGGTCAATCAGATCACAGAGAACCTCACCCACATGGTCGTGGGGGAGCTGATTGCTGCCGACATTGAACTAGTGAAATCACTCCTTAACAAATGAGCATTCAATCAAGCAATGCCTCTTAGGACCTTCATACTGTGGAATCACTTATATTTTGCAGGGTACACATTTCGCGCAATTTCAATACTAGTATGTCACATATGTGCAGTCTTAACTCAAGTTTGAATGAAAAAACGAACCAAATACATGTAGTAATGAATTGATCGATTGAATGAGTGACAAAATGGCAGTGTATTGTCCCATTATGACAAATGTTACAAGGTTGCCGTGGTGTAATGGATAGGGTGTCCGCCTAGCGACCGCGAGGTCATGGGTTCGATCCCCACTATGGGAGCGTTCTTTAGATCTCCCCTTAAGTACTGGTTCTAGCAGGCTTTCGACGCTAAAATAAATCAATTTCAACTAATTGTTTACTGGGATTTTCTACCCTTGGTGGCTTTTGGTGGCAATCATCAAAACTGTGTCCTAGATTTTGCCAGGTTTGTAGTTAACTTATTTCAGACTGACCCTGTACTGTATTATAACAAGGTCAGTTTGAAATGAAGGGCGTAGCTCGATTGAAGGGCGTAGCTCGATCCCAGAATAAGCGAACAACTAGTGGATATTTATTGACACCTTTCTATGGTAGATCAGCACGCGAACAGGTCCCCAAATACATGCAGCCTAAATGGCGCATGGGGCCCTGTATAGTAACTTCATTAAAGTTATTTAAACACAACCATTTGTGGGCACAGTGCCGAGACTCTTAGTATAGAATACTTTACTACTGTCTCGCAACTGTAAGTATTCTTACCTATTCACAAGCGAGTAAATAATTTAACATAGCCGCCTTTTTCAAGATCAGATATATATTTATACATGAGCAAATTATTTGAAGATCCGTTTGCTGTAGATCTATGCTACATTTCTGTATGTTGCCTTTGTTTAGCTGATATATATTCTAGCTGAATCATAACTCAAACTGTGTCGCACGAAAATGGGTCTTTATCTGTTATGCCATTGCGACCAGCGCAGCTCCAGACCAGCTGATATGCCCGCTATTTAGTCACGCAAGCTTTCGTCCTTTCGTTAGCGGACATGGTCGCTCCTGACCCGACTGTGTGATTGCACATGCTGGCCTCGAGCTACGCTTGCCGCATAGGGCATTAGACCCATGTTTGCACGACGCAGCTTATGTTCAGTGAGCGATGCAGTTCACCAGCTGACCATTATTAATTGTCCGTGCTATATTGAACGTCTAAAAGGAAGAACATACGCTTATCTTGTGGAATGAAGAACAAACCGCTAGCTTACCAGGTTCTAGTATGACAAGAACATGAAGTATTCTTATCAGTTGATACCAATACAAAATCACGCATTACGGACTAACAATGGAGCATATTCTATGTTTGTGTGAGTCGAATAGATATTTATGTGTCTATTTCTAAATACCATATTTAAAGCGGGTATATACGATCTTGTCAAATATTTATTAATTAAAGGGATCTTTTCACGCTTTGGTAAATTGACAAAATTGAAAAAAGTTGTTTCAGATTCGCAAATTTTCGTTTTAGTTATGATATTTGTGAGGAAACAGTTATACTGAACATTTACCATGGTCTAATATAGCCATTATATGCATCTTTTGACGATTTTAAAGCCTAAAAATTATAAAGCGTTGCAACGCGAAACGATTTAATAATTTGGAGAGTTCTGTTTTTGTCGTTAAATTTTGTGAAACTACGAAGATTGCTTATATAAGGTATAAAATACGTCAGGTAAATGTATTCGGCGGAATAGCTCAGTAGGCTAAAGCGTTTTTACTTCAGGACTCTGGCAGGACTCCAGGGGTCACTGGTTCAAAACCTGGTCCGGGCAATGTTCTTTTCCTTTTTTTAATTTTATTTTTGATTTTTTACTGGAGCTTTTACGATCCAATGTTTACATTTATCGATATAAAGCATTTAATGAATAAGTTAAAAAATGCCAAAATCTGTGAAAAGGCACCTTTAATAAAAAATGTGTAAAAAACTTATTATACATATATTTCAATATAAACTAAAATAAAAGTGAAGAAGAACATGTGTCGCAAATGCTAAGTAAGCCAGATATTTAATTCTGAAATCGAAAAGGGCTGTACAGCCAAATTCGCAGCATGTATATAATGCATGTACGATGCGAATCTAAATTTAGTTTAACGGTTCATTTGAAATTCCTGCAGTGATATCGATTCATACGACACACGAACACTTACTAAAAAGACGAATGCATAGGTTATTGTAAGAAAATATGTACGAATTATCTTCGTCACAATCGACTCGAGGCGCTAATTTGTATTTGCTGCATTTTATGAAATTCGTCTTAAATGTATAAATTTTCTTGCATATTGTGTGTTATTATAACATATTTGTATCAATATATTACAATTCAACACATATAAAAATCGTATAATCTCGCTTTAAGAGTTTCATAATGGATATAAATGTTTGGCAACGGTTATTGGTGATGTGTAACAAGAACAAGAATACGTAATAAGTCTCTTCTATCATCTCTAAACAAATACGGTAGGTACAGTATAATCATTAATTTTCGTCGGCATGAAATGTATTGGTTCAAAAAGACTTTTCTATGACCATGTGCTTATCACAGTGAGAACAGGACAGTTAACAATCATGGTATAAGTATATTGAGATGAACCTCGAATGGTATGTAAATGCTTAGAGGGGCCTTTTCACAGATTTGTGCATGTTTTGAAGTTTGTCATTAATTGCTTTATATCGATAATTGTAAACATTGTAAATAAAAAGCTCCAGTGAAAGATCGAGAATAAAATTTAAAAAAAAAAAACAAAAGCAACCCACAACTGGGTTCAAACCACTGACCCCTGAAGTCCTGGAGTAAAAGTATAAGCCATTTAGACCACTCGGCCATCCGCGCTCACACAATGATAAGAGTATTTTATGCTTTATATAAACAATCCTCGTAGTTTCACAAAATATAACGATAACAACAGAAATCTCCAAATTATTCAGTCGTTTCGCGTTGCAACGCTTTATAACTTTCAGGTTTTTAAATCGTCAAAAGATGCATATAATGGATATTTTAGAGCATTGTTAATGTTCAGTATTATTATTTCCTCACAAATATCATAACTAAAACGAAAATTTGCGAATCTGAAACAACTTTTTGTAATTTTGTCAATTTACCAAAACGTGAAAAGGCTACTTAAATGATAAGAAATAAATACTTAATATTAACATATTAACGATTCCTGTGGAAAATGGGTCAGTGCGAGGTTTGGGGGAAACGTACTTCCTTATGTAGCACATACTCACGCACACAATATATCAATTATCTCATTCCAGATCTTCTGTTTGTCATTGGAGGGGGCGCTGTACTTCCGGAGGTACGAGGGGACGCGCCCCCATGCGAAGACCTCAACACGGCCGCCTGCGCGCTCTTCCTGTCCAGCAAACCAAACTTGTGCCAGGACAAGGCGTTAGCGGCGAACTGCCAGAGGTTCTGTGGACTGTGTCGTGAGTGCTTTTGACGAAATGAGAATTCGGGGTTTGTTTAACAGGACCGATAATTTTATCTATTGCAACCGTTGTTTATTTTTGGTTTTTTCACTTCATATACACTTATATTTGTTAATGCAGCATCAACATACTAAAAAAAAATCCCGGAAAGAGAAAAATAATGCATTTGAATATCAACCGTTCTTTCGTTTTAGAACTGATCATGCATGTACGATGTGAATCTAAATTTAGTTTTAGTGCAGATTCGTTCATACGACACAAAGACACAATTTTGTTTTACGGATCGTTTTAAATAGAGGACTGGGACAGTCATGTAAAATATCGAATGTAATATATTTTTTGTATAAACAACTGATAGCAAGATGAGTTGCAGATAATTGGTCACTTTCCACATTTAACTTACTATTTTGTCCTGTTAATTCTTTTCAGCTCAATTCAACCGTGAAAATGCGCATTGTTTGACATATAATTATGCCACCACTCAGTGTTGGTTAGTGAATAAGAAAAACTATTCATTATGTCCAAATTTAATGTTAAAGTAAACGTGAGATTGTACTGCGGATGGTCATAATCAATGGCTGTGTCAGTGACGAACAGTTATATCAAGCGGCAATACTACTAGATTTAACAGTAAAATCTAGTATTCAAAGAAATAAGAATTATATCCATTTAGATAGATCTACCTTAAATTTAGGTCAAGGTCGAATTGAAGTAGAGTGATATGGGTGGCTATGGAACAGTCATGAGAAACAACTGTGTGAGTTTCAAAATTGTGTAGCGACTGGTGTAAGTGCTAGATAAAACTATGCCACCAACTGCATCTCTCACTGAAACAAGGTCATTAGTCGTTTAAGTCAAATAAGGTCACGCTCAAGGTCAACAATTCAAACGAGGTTATCTGGACAATACGTTAACCGCAATGTTCACGTTATAACATTATACAAGAGTAACAACAATAATTGTCGTCAATGATTTACTCCACCATTCACGGAAGAAACTACATGCGGATGCACAGTACGTTCGTTTCCACAGCAACATGACATTGTATAAAAAATTAACCTGTTGGGAAAGAATTTAATTGTATAACTATCAATACGTGTACCTGTCGACTTTGCCATCTTTGGTGCCGGCGACATATAAGACCCTATTGCAAACCCGCTTCGATAATCGAGGAGGTATATCGTACGAGACACAGACAAATACCGCAAAATAATGCATTAGAATGACTTATTTATGCGGGCTATTTTTTCTGATTTCTTTTGCAGCACTGGTCTGCTATGATTGCCCTGATGCCGTCAACGTTACTCATAGCTGCAATGCGACCTCAGCTTGTGGCCAAGATCAGGTTGTCTTTCATATAAAGCCGCGTTCTGGAAAAACCAGGCCATAAGCGTGTGCGTAAAATGCCTTTCCGGATTAGCTTGTTCAGCCAACAGAGGCTAAATGGGACGACACTTTCCGGTTTTATGGAATTGTTTGTTGAGAGGAAGTCTCTTTTTGGCGAAAATCCAGTCTTGGCCAAAAAAAAATTAGGTCGGTTTCCGGTCGCCCGACCGTGTCTCCCGAATCGGCGCCGACCCTTAACTTTTTATTGGGGTGCCGAAAAAAGAAATTGTACTTGTTTTAAACGTTTTGACCTGTGTCCTTTTACTATTTTTTATTAATACATTCTGCAATAAATATGGAAAAAAAGCAACCAAAGCAAATATTATACATTTATTTATCAATATAAGATGTAATATCAAGCAAACAACGCATATATATATATATATATATATATATATATATATATATATATATATACATACATGTAGTTCTTCTTATAAGCTTTAGTAGTCTTCCATTCTAGTACCCGAAAGATAACAAAAAAAAACAAAAAATCAAAATCCCTACCTACCGACCCTGTTTTTTTCCGAGGAGACCGGAAACGGACTTTTTTTTATTTTGGGCCTAAGCGGAAAGTGTCATCCCTGATTAACCTGTGTGGGATTATCTTAGACGACACTTTTCGCACATTCTTTAAGCCCAGTTTTGCCAGAACGATATTCAATTGTGGACGCACACCACTATACAAGTGTTGATTTCTTCTGTATCATTAGTTTATTAATGTTAATATATTACATTAAACTACATATGTTCTGTGCATGGCATGCATATCTAAATCGGTCGTGGTTATTTGATTATTTATTGTACTGATTTATTCTCTGTCTTGTTTCTTCAGAATTCAATGTGCAGTTACAACTTAAATTGCTTGTCAAATCCCTGTGTATTGCCGATTGTGTGATGCGTAAGGTCCATCGATACGGGGGACATATTATTGTTTTTGCCCTGTCTGTCTGTTTGTTAGTTTGTTTTCGTCAAACTTTAAAATTGGCCATAACTTTTGCAATATTGAAAAAAGCAACTTGATATTTGACATGCATGTGTATCTCATAGAGCTATACATTTTGAGTGGTGAAAGGTCAAGGCCAATGTAATCCTTCAAGGTCAAAGGTCAAATATATGGGGGGTATAGTGTTTCACAAACATATCTTGTTATATTTTATTTCTGTATTTTCCTTGTTTAAGCCGTGTATGGTTCGCTCATTTGTTATTGCATTTTGATTTTCTGCTTTATTCCTTTAATGTCGTGATAAATGTCTTATTTATGATCATTTACATATCTTCAATGGCGAGTTATTTATTGCCAAGGAACACGTGTACTTATTTTCGTGCAAAATGTTTATTTGAATATCGGATTAATTTGTTCTTGTCGTCATGTTACATTTGTTTAATGCCCTACATAGGTTTATTTGCTTAAATGTATTTTCGTTTCTAATTTGTTCACTGTTTTGTTGCATGTATGTCACATTATGTTAAATATATTTGTTGTGCCTTATGTTAGATTTATGATAATAATTATGTTTTGTTCATTGACGTTTTACACCTATTCTCTTGTGTTACAGTATGATACAGATGTGAGATATATGTTTAGCTTGTCATGTTAGTTTATTTTAGTTTGAATCTATTGAGCATAGCTAGATTGCACCGAAAGCCTCAGGCTCATTCAAACGCGCTCAATACCGTTTTCTGTGCAGAACCAGTACTTGTTGTCTTTTGGGGGGAGATCTATGAGCGCTCCCATAGTGACTTCCCGGTCTCTAGGCGTACACCATATCTACTACACCACGGCGACCTCATGTCGCGTTACTAGTTATGTTCTATATGTTTTAATTGTTGGAAATCTAATGTATCAATCGTCGTGTTACATTTATGTTATTCATCTGCATCTGTATACAAATACATACATAATGCATCTGCAACACGACAATTTGTCACAAAAATATGGTCTAATGCTTTCATTGTCGCGAATCGTATTCAAGGTCGTGTGACAGACGTGTTGTTATGTTTATAAATACATACATAATGCATCTGGAACACGACAATTGTTAGAGATGTTTTCTATATTTTTTCATTGTCGTTTTACAGTTGTGCATGAAGAAGGAACATTCTTACCCCGACGGGACCAAGGAATTTATACTCTCCTGTGAAAGCAAGGCGGTAAGATATATTGTTTGTATGTCGCACATTTTTATCGTGTGCACTTGGATTCCAACACATAGGGCCATAGTGTACCCTACATGACATGTAAGTTGGATTACGGACAAAAGTGCATGAAATAGGGGATCGACCTGGGTATTTGAGTTCCCGGCGTGAAGCACCTATTACACTGCGCGGTTGTTTATTGCCTCTTGCGAGGAACGTTTCAGTACATAAGCATGGATCATGGGATTGAACCAGTGACCCCTGAGTTCTGGCATCGGATTGGTACCGCTAGACTAAGGAAACACTACATTGTTTCAATTATTGTTAAAAATCCGAAACCAAGCCAGACAGGCATATCAGCCAGCATAACTTACTATGCTTACGAAAATTTCTGACTTTCATGGGCGGCATTGTAATACGGTCTTATATGTCGCCTGGTTGGAATCGACGGATTGGTTCTCATCTTTTGGAGTGGTCAGTTCAAAGCACCGCAAATTACGCACACATATACATTCATTATCGAGGCTTTTCTACCATTATTAATGAAATGGAACCTATACCTTTTAACTTGGGATTTGTAGCTACAATGACGCTACACTTTACTTACGTTAAATGCATATTTTGTTAAATAATTTCGGTTAATTAATTGTTTATATTTTTTTATAAAATACTTAATCCTGAAAAAATTAACATGTAGAATGGATAATACAATTTAAATATTATGTAATTCTACAATAAATACCTATAATTGCAAAATATCTGAAAGTCTCTTGAGACAATATTTTGGCTGGATTTGGGAAAACAGGGCCACATCTTGTAATTGAAAATATCACCGAAAAACAATAATACAATCAATAACCAAACTATTTGTACGGTGATCGGAGGATACTAATACAGTACATTCTTTTATAAGCACGTGAACACGGGTTCGTCTCACATGCTTTGAGCTTCGCGCGGGAAAACGGGGCTTAATGCATATGCTCACAGTGTCGTCCCAGTTTAGCCTCCAAAGTCCGCACAGGCTTATAGGGGACGAAACTTGTTCACCTCCACAGGATTTTCGCTAAGTAGAGGCTTCCTTAGAACGAACAATAACATTAATGCACAGGCTAATATGGGACGACACTTTACTTACATGCATTAAGTCCTATTTTGCTAGAACGTGGCTCTTGTTGTATCGCTTGTTTGTTTTTGCTTGCACGTTAGGTGTGCGAAGGTCTCAATATCGGGTTTCATAATATAATCGGCAAGCGCTCCCCTGTAAATTCCGCCGCCCGTCGCGATGTCAATTTCCACTGTTGTGATTCGGACCTCTGCAATCTGCCGACGGAATTCACGACAACTGTCCCGACAACGACGCATCCGACAACGAACTCATTGCCGACAAGTTCCCCGCCGTTACTTCACAGTAAGTTTTGGAGTTGCTATATCTTTCTTTGAAATTTTGAATGCGAGGCTCGTTCTGTGAAAACGGAGTTTAATACATATCCGCACAGGCTAATCGGTGACAATACTTTATTCTGTATGGTTTATTTAGTTTAAAAGAAGTCCTGTTTGGCCTGCACGGGCTATTCTGGGACGATACTTTCTTCTTATGGTTTATCTAGTTTAAAAGAAGTCTTGTTTGGCCTGCACAGGCTATTCTGTGACGATACCTTCTTCTTATGGTTTATCTAGTTAAAAAGAAGTCTTGTTTGGCCTGCACAGGCTTTTCTGTGACGATACCTTCTTCTTGTGGTTTATCTAGTTTAAAAGAAGTCCTGTTTGGTCTGCACAGGCTGTTCTGGGACGATACTTTCATCTTTATGGTTTATCTAGTTAAAAAGAAGTCCTTTTTGGCCTGCACAGGCTAATCTGTGACGATACTTGACGCACATCCAGTGAGCCCTGTTTCCCCCAGGGCGCGGTTCATATCTTAAATATACAAAGAACTTTATACAATTGAGACAGTAATTTATTACACTAACAGATTCCATTTTGCGCTGAGCCATCGTGCTTTCGTATCATCGAAACAACAATTCCATTTTGTTACTACACAGTCGATACAGCGCTATTTTGTAGCACAACGGGTTGTTAATGTTACCGTTCGCATAAGCACTCTATACATTTTATGAAGTTATTAAGTTGATCTGGTGCAAATTAATCTTTTAACAATAACGACATTCAAATGCAATAAAATAGAATTATATTCTTTGTATAGCTTTTCAAAACCCAAAATACGATTCTAAAGGCACATGCCTGTACACTTCTTTCTTTCATGATCACGTCTGGGCTCAGATTGAGGATAGGGTAAGCAATCGGTTTGAACTCCAAAAGCTTTTTATTGAACGTTCCGTGACTATGCCCCAAGCTTTGGTCATTTGTCGTGTTCAATGTTCGAAATATTATGTGGGAGAAGTTGAAGGATGCGGGCTTGAAGATGGAAAAGTCCCATGTTCACCCCACCCCTCCGAACATTGGAATTTTCATAAAAAAGAAATTGAACCGATGTTCGCTCCGATCCCCCAGAATGTATAAACGGATACGTGTGAAGGAAATGTGCCCATGTGCCATGGCTGCCTATTACGTGTTAACCGACGGCTAATACCCAATGGTTTGCGAGTTAATATTACTGTGAAGTCGGTTTTAGATGTACTATATGTCAACAGCAGACTATAAACCTCATATTTAACTTTGTGTGGTTTTGTAAGTATTGTCCTGTAGTTTTAAGGTCATTAGTCACTTGCCTAAAAAGTTAACAAGAATGTATCTCCTGATTATTACACTGGAGCATTTTTCTATATTTAAAAATTAAAGTAAGAACGATATTGTTTATCTCCCAGACTGTTCTCGCGATATCGTGTTCATTCTGGATGGATCAACCAGCATCGGCGCGCAGAACCACTACTACATGGGCCAATTTGTGCGCAACGTTATCAACAGGTGGGTATCACATGATACACGCCATCAGACAATAACCGTCAGGAGTTATTGCCAAAATGTAAGTTTGTTTTTCGTTTTGTAAAAAAACGTTATCGGGAGCTCTGTTATATAACATGTCATCATGCGATGGTCTCTAGTAACCATTGCCGAAGGTTACAGTTTTTGAGTAGGTCGTTATAGGTTATGACAGGGTATCACTGAACCTATTATCAGACGACCTTTGCTAGTAAATACTGTCTCCTCAACTTTTTTGTCAACTATTTTATAAGTAGTTTGTGTTTCTGCGCCATTTTATCAGGCAATTTTACCCAGTAATAATTAACAAGAGCACCGCATGACGGGTGCAAACGCTCGGCTGCGGGTGCAGTTTTAAATAAATGAAAGCTTGTCGGAATTTTTTTAAAGGTCACAGTGACCTTGATCTTTGACCGAGTGACCCGTGTAGAACTCATCAAGGTGCATCTACATATGAAGTTTCAAAGTTGTAGGTGGAAGCACTTTGATTTTAGAGCCAATGTTAAGGTTTTAGCACGACGGACGCCGGAAGACACGACGAGCTGGCTATGACAATACCTAGGGTTTTCTCAGAAAACAGCCGAGTTAAAAATGGCAATTATTTGTTAATTTGCCAACGTTTGTGTTCCCATTACGTGAAGGACGGTATAGCCTTACTAGCCACCAGGCTAGGGAAAATGGTAGGTCATACATTTCGACAAAGAATAGGGCAATGATGGTCCAAAAGCGCTCATCTAAGTTAGAGATACACCAACTGTCGAATACTTTACCATGTGACACAGTTTTTAACCAACTCAAGATTGAGTCAATTCAAGTGATCCAGATTCGAACTCGGCCCCGATATTGTAAACATACTGACCAAGTTCCATCAAAATGTGGCCCGGGGTCGTATTCCATAAACATCTTAAGTCATTTCTTAAATATTTTCACTTAAGTTCAAAATTACAATGTTTTGTATTTCTTTACTAAATAAAGACATTCATGTTGTTTTGGTATTCCTCAAATAACACTGACATAATGATGCTATTTTGATGTAATTATCGATGCCTCACTATTGCAGTATGAAATGAAACACTTAAGAAAAATTGCCAATTTAAGGATAAAAATAAAATTTAACTTAAGATGCTTCTGGAATACCACCCCTGTAGAGTGATAACAAGCTGAAACTTTAAGACGCACGATGAAGGACGCCGGACATAGTGTGATCACAAAAGGTCACTACGAGGACTTCGTTCTCAGGGGTGGGGGTATTCGATCGATGCAAAAACTGTTATTATTACTGACATACTGCTGCCGTCTTTGTTCAAAAGTAAGCCAATAATAAGGACACGTGATGGTTAGTACGGTGCCAACACATTGCAAAATTAAGCAAACATTTTATGATATGCATTTACATCGTACGTTTCGCCATGGTCTACGTTTCTTTTAGTTTGACGATAGGCCCGGTCGATTCCCTGGTGGCAGTGGTGGAATACAGCGACTCCGCGAGAGTAGAATGGTAGGCGGCCTAGTATTTCCACGTATTGGACACTTTCTACTTAAATGGCATTGATATGCCCCCGGATCGAATGGTCGGGTTATATTGTTTTTGGCCTGTCTGTCTGTCATTCTGTGGAAAACATAAACCTTGATTAAAATTTTGCAATATTGAATAACTTTTGCAATATTGAAGATAGCAACCTGAAATATGGCATGCATGTGTATCTCATGGAGCTGCACATTTTGAGTGGTGAAGGTCAAGGTCAAAGGTAAAATACATGGCTTCAAAGCGGCGTCAAAACTTTAACCTTGGTCATAACTTTTGCAATATTGAACATATCATCTTTATATTTCGCATGCATGTGTATCTCGTGGAGCTGCACATTTTGAGTGGTAAAAGGTCAAGGTCATCCTTCAAGGTCAAATTTATGGCTTCAAAGTGGCGCAATAGGGGGCATTGTGTTTCTGACAAACACATCTCTTGTTTGTCCCCAAGAAAGCCTCTTCTAAGCGAGAAGCCAGTTAGGGTGGAAGGTGTCGTCCCTGAGCAGCCTGTGCATACAACATAGGCTAATTTGGGGCTACACTTTACGCATATGAATAAGCTGCGTTTTTTTCAGAGCGCGGCAAAGTTAGATTTATATTGGAACAAATTGATTTGCAAAGAAGTCATCTGCATTGTAATTTTACGTAAATTGTTGAAAGCTATTACTGAAAGATAAAACGCATATACATGTATCAAAGTATTTAATTAAAAGAGGAAGTGGTACTTGTGTGAGAAAGGGAGATTCAGCCTTTTGGCTTTCAAAGAAATTTAAGGTTACATATGCATGCCGCCGCATATTTCATACAAAAAAGCAAAAAAAACTGCAAAAGCATATTTGACGAATATTAATCGCAAGTGCTCATGAAGTCGCTAACACGCAGCGTTGTAGAGATTATATTTCATTATTTATTTTTGAATGGCGACGTAGAGTTACCTATCGGTGTGTAAATGGCAAACCTCGTCATTCTTTTTCTAAGCTTCACCTGATATATTACATAACGATAGGAAAGTAACCTAGCTGTTATTATATGCGTCGTGTTCTGAGAAAACTGGGCTTAATGCATGTGCGTAAAGTGTCATCCCAGATTAGCATGTGCAGTCCGCACAGGCTAATAATGGACGACACTTTCCGCTTAATATATTTTCTGTAAAAATGGACTTCCTTAAAACGACAAATACCATAAAAGCGGAAAGTGTCGTCCCTGATTTGCCTGTGCGGACTACACAGGCTAATATTGGACGACACTTTACGCACATGCATTAAGCCCAGTTTTCTCAGAACGCGGCTCATATACATACGTTATTTTCTTCCTTGCCAAAAGGTATCTGAATGACCACACATCAAAACCAGACTTGCTCGCGGCCGCTCAGAACATCCCGTACGTCACCGGAAATACGGCCACGCACGCCGCGTTCTGGCTCGCGCGAAACTCCGTCCTTACAGCCGACCACGGCGACAGACCGTCAGTACCGGATGTGGCGATACTTATCACCGACGGCGGGACCACGGACAACGGTCTGGCGGCGGTCGAGGCGCAGCAGCTTCGCGCTCAAGGGGCGAAAGTGATCGTTATAGGGGTTGGCGCTGGTTTGGCGGATAAGGAACTTGATCAGTATAAAGCGAGCGTGGCACTTCGCGTTAACGCCTTTCAGACGCTCCAGTATGCGGTGAACTCACTTGTATCGCAGTTATGTTGAACGATTCGCTGGGATTGAATTTTTGAGTAATAATTGAGTCACGTTCTGGGAAAACCGGGTTTAATACATGTGCGTAGTGTCGTACAGGTTTATCAGGGCGACACACTTCACATGCTTTTTTATTATAAAGGGACTAAATTTAAGAGAAACATACCTCTAAAAGCTTGAAGTGTTGTCCCTGATTAGCCTTTGCGGAATGCACAGGCTTATCAGAGACGACACTTTACAAACATGCATTAAGCCACGTTTTCCCAAAGCGCTGCTCAATTTTAAAAGAAGCCTGCTTTATAATTCTGAATTTTGGATTTTCCTCCCCATATTAAAAACATGAAAATTACAAATTATAAAGAACATGTTTAATTAATAGTTGTTTCAATTATTTTTCTCAATAAAAACCCAACACTGGCACTAACAGAACATATACAAAACAAACACTACTTGGTAATGGTACGTTTTATTAAAAACATGAAACTGATGTTTCGACATGAGATTAATGAAAACATGAGCCATGAAAGTAATAATTAAGAGGTCAAGGAAGTCATGTTTTACAACTAACACAGCGGAGAGAAGAATTTTCTTTGAAAATCTGATCAAACAAGTGCTGTCATTGTGACGAATGATTGCGAAGTTTTGTTTGACCCAAATGTTTAATTTAAACCTTCATCACGGACAAAATAGACAATATATATTGAATATATATAAAGATTACATGTATTGAAAAAAATGAAATTTCACTGTTCTCTATCGATGTTTGAATTTCATTACAATCAGTTTAATACAAAGCCCCATAGACACTCAAAATCAACGAATATTTCGTAAATACAGCTAACACATAACAGATCAGTGTTCCTTATAGCAAAAGCCAAAATTCCAACGCTAGATTTTGTCTGGTAATATTGATTTAACTTCAATATCGATTTTAAGTCAATAGTGAAAATTAAAAAAAAACTATAATCACAAGTGAATTAAAATCGATATTCAAACAAACCTAACAAATCTGCGTTTATTTTATGTTTACAAATGATTATTTTTGTAATTTGCTTAAACAAAAAGTAGGACAGAAAGATGGTAGGACTTGCGGTATGCCTTAATTTGGACCCATAAAAAAGCAGCAGTATCTTTTGTTTATATAACCAACGATTTATAGGTATTTTTCATTAGGTATAGTGTTTCTATAGGTTTTGGAGCTTTTACATGGATTTTCAAAAAATTTGGAACATTCACATTTAATGTCTATTGATTTTGGAACACCTACCTTGACTTCCATTCATTTTGGAAAATAAACATAAAATTCCAATAGATTTTGGTAATTAACTAGAATGTCTGAAAACAAGAAAAATACAATTGATATATGTAATACTGATGACAATACAAGATCTCATAACTTTGGCATGTTATGTTTGACATGCTCTCCTGTTTAATTAAGAATAAATACTAACACTATATACAAGAAATGTGCAAAATATACAAGAAATATACAGATATTCATGACTCTAATGCTACAGGAACCGATCAACGTGAGTTGGATCCCCCGTCTGGCCAATTAACTTTTGTCAGAATTGGTCATGAAATCCTTATTATGTACATAGTCTCCATACCCAGAGCTTGATTAGCGCCATGGAAGCCCATAGGCAGTGAAACTTTTGCGGCCCACACCCCAGGCCCTTTGTCGGCCTAGTGCTTACTACAGTGCCAGTGCCTAGTTGATGCCACTCGTTTAACCCTTTCCCCCATAAGCAGCAAAGTGAAAATGGCTTTTGCAACAGTTTGCTGCTCAACAGTAACTTAGGGTTGGAAATGAAGCCTTTAAAACTTGAATTTGGTAAAAAGGTATTTAATTAAATGTCACTTTCTAAAGGACTACAAATGCGTCAATATATGTATCTAAGTGGTTAAGGGTTAAATTAGCCTACCAGTGCCAAGTCTGGCAAGACATAAATGTGACAATGGCTTTTATCGGAACATAAGATTGATTTAAAATAATTGGCTTTGTCAAATCATTCTATTAGGCTAAGTAAGTACAAAATGCTTTCGTCAATGTCTCATGGGGCCCCTTAAAGTCGTGGTGCCCATAGGCAGTTGCCAACTCTTCCTAATGGGTAATCTGAGACTGCCCTAACCTCTGATTCAAGAAGGGCTGCTGTCAGCTTCTATAACATGTTAAGTTTGCACTTGAAAACCAGCTTATCCATTTAAATGTAAGATGGTTTAGTTTGTTGGCTCAATTAGTTTGTTTTTTTCCGTTTTCAACAGTATTTCGGTCTTATCACTGCGGGAGGATACCAACTCAAACTTTCCTCTTTTAGCTGGTTTACCAGTCCTAAGTGAACATATTTTGCCAGTAACTGCCAACTGCCATACTTGTTTAAGAGGTTGGGAGAGCATTTCGATAAGCATTTCATAACAAAGCCCCACACAAGGTATTTAGCCAGGTCCAAGATCCAACTTGTGATCTAAAGCTTTGTACTCTATGTATTGGATCTCCAGAGGGAGGAAATTATTAAAACTTCAACCATTTACTCTTTTATTAAATATTTCGGCCAAAGGCCTTCTTCAGTAAAAGATTATTAAGACAACTTTAAATAGCGTTTTCTTCTGTCGATCATAACGGAAGTAAATACAAAAATACAAATATATATACATACACACATACACAAATATACACACATACACATATATACATAAACACATACATACATATACACACATACATATACACATACATACATATATACACATACATATATACATATACATGTTCACAATATACATATACATAATATATATAATGTTTATAAAATAAACATAAACATATTGTAAGCATTATATGCTGTCTATTAATGTTGCCGACTGGAACACACTGTCTTTTACATTACATCCGAAAGCTTTGTAGTTGAGCGCTTGACCAACTCAACTATGCAGTCCTGATTTGTGTTAGTTGATAAACTAAAAGCTATGATATGAATGAAATACTGTTTTAAAACAAGAGCTGTCTACGTAGGATGACATATGCCCCTGAGAAACGCTTTGATAGAAGTTATGAGCATTTTTCCAAACCTAAACACAAATTTTGAAACCTAAACACAAAGTGTGACGGACAGACAGACGTACGTACGGACGGACAGTGCGATCACTATAATGCTCTCCTTCGGGGGCAAAAAATGGCAAAGACTTTTTCTTAACAAACCAACAAACTGAGTAACCAGTAAGCTTTTAAAAAAGATGTACACATTTTTTTAATGTTACAGATAGTGTTACCATTGTTTGAAGTTTTCTGTTTCATAAAAAAAATCATATAAAACAATATTATAAGCTTTTACAAGGTTTTCCAATATCAAAAGAGCATCAAATATACAGCTTTTATCCTAAGTCTTAGCTGATTTCAGCAAGATCAATGATTTGCATACATTAAGTTTTAATGTAATGTTATTGCTTTACTAAAACAGGTTTCTTTAAAGAAATGTTAAAAAAGTGGAAATGAAGTTTTATGTTTCATAAAAATTCATGTTATACAATATAATACACATACTATGGGCTTGCAAATGTCTCACACAATAAGGTTACAAATATAAAGCTATTATTGTAAGTCTGCACTGATGTGAAAAGGATAAATGATTCACATACTTTACATTCCAACATAAAATTATTGGTCAATAATAATTTGTTTCATTAAAAAATGAAATGTATTTTCATCAGATCAGTACATGTTGTCCTTAAAGCAAACACACACATTTAGTGTCTTTGTAAAGACTTTGTTTAAAATTGAAATAGACTCGAAGACTTCTAAACAATAAGGAAAATAAATGTAACTGTTTCCTAACAAAAACAGTCGGGAAAGATCAAATGGCAACATCATTTTAATAAAATATTTGAGGCTATCACCAACACCAGTTTGAGCAGGTTTTATTCGAGCTGTGCTCTGTGAAAAAGGAGTTTAATGCATTAAACCCATTTTTCACAGAGCACAGTCCATTTGTATTTTATAAATAACAAAAATAAAAATTATAATCATTAAAAGAGGCCACTCTTTATTGCTTACTTAATTTACATCTATAGTAGTCAGACTCCTTTGTGGACCAATTCAGTTGTTAATCCAATATTAATCCAAAGCAAATGTTTCCAAATTGACCCTCCATTTATTTTCATGTTAATGACAACTGATCCAACCATTCAAATAACTGAGCATTATTCGTGTTAATTATGTACATATATATACAACATTTTGAAAGAAACATCTTGATGGCACTTGCTCTGGCACAAACAGCACCTCTGGCAAAAACAGGACAGCAGACTGTGCAATACATATAAGCCATGCTCTGGGAAAACAGGGCTAAATGCATGTGTGCACGAGCTAATCAGGGACAACATGAGCTAATCAGGGACAACACTTTCTCCTTATATGGTATTTTACAGGGCTTAATGCATGTGTGCATGAGCTTATCAGGGACAACACTTTGGGAAAACAGGGCTTAATGCATGTGTGCACAAGCTAATCAGGGACAACACGAGCTAATCAGGGACAACACGAGCTAATCAGGGACAACATGAGCTAATAGGGACAACACTTTCTCCTTATATGGTATTTTTTGCTAAAAGAAAGTCTCTTCTTATCGAAAAATCAAAATTAGGAGAAATTGTCCTCCCTGACTGCACAGGCTAATCTGGGACAACACTTTACACACATGCATTAATCCCCATTTTCCTATAGCGGAGCTCATATCTTTCACAATATTTTGAAAAAAACATCTTGATGGCATTTGCTCTGGCACAAACAGCACCTCTGGCAAAAACAGGACATTAGACTTTGAAATATATATAAGTCTCGCTAAGGGAACACTGGTTTAATGGATATGCAAACCATGACCTCCCAGATAAGCCTGCGCAGTCTCCACATTCTAATAAGGGATGACACTTTCCGCTTTGATGGTATTTTTCGCTTAAAGGTCTCTTCTTAGCTAAAATCCAGTTTAGGTAGAAAAAGTCGTCCCTGCATACTGCACCGGCTAATCTGGGATGACATGTTAAGCATATGCATAAAGCCCCATTTTCCCACAGCAAGGCTCAAATACCTGATATGTAATATGCAGAAAATGGCTTTCTGGAAAAATTCCTGAGCCCAGTTTCTTGAAAAGTCTTGTCTTATTTAAAAAAAAAGACTATAAAATGTGTGCATTACTTGTAGATAATAACATTAATTTAAATGTGTGTTAAGACATTTAATGCTTAATTGATTTGTTTACTGTTTCAAAATGTTCACTCAAGCTTTTTATAAGGCTTTTGTTTAAAAATCCAAAGACATCTAGAAATTAGGGCCTGGACATATCTATCATGAACAATTCACCATGTGTATTGAACAATTTACCAAGTGTTTTAAACAACCACCAAGTGTTTTGGATGATTCATCAAGTGTTTAGAACAATTCACTAAGTGTTTTGAACGATTCACCAAGTGTTTTGAATAATTCACCAAGTGTTTTGAATCATTCACTAAGTTTTTTTAATCATTCACCACAGTCATGAAAGCTTCATAACTGTCATGAATGCTTCATAACTGTTGTCATGAGCCCTTCATAACTGTCATGAGCGCTTTATAACTGTCATGAACAATTCACCACTGTCATGAAGGCTTCATTGCTGTCATGAACGATTAATAATTGGCATGAACGCTTCAATGCTATAATGAAAGATTGAACAAGTTCCTGAACATTTTTCTAAATTCGGGAACCATTCACCAGTCCTGAACGATTCCTCAAGTTCATGAACCATGCACCCCTCATGAACAATTCACCAAGTATTGTCCAGTCATGGAGAATTCAGCTGGAAATCCATCTCGTCTTCTTCCTCATCGTCAGTGATCATGTGTGGAGGGGGCAGGTCAGGACCCGAGTCGTACTCCAGAAGTTCGTCGTTAGTTACGTGCCATTGGTCACCTTCGACAAACTCCGCAAACCTGCGTGGGAGAAAATGATTGCTGAATATCGTGGTGTGTGTGTATTTCAATGTTTATGAGGCCCTTTACTTTAACAGCCTGGAGCTCTAATATGTGTCGACCTGTAGTGTGTCAAAACACTCCTACTAAAGTACCTTACTCAGTGGTGTGATTTAAGAACAACTGCAGGGGAGAAAAACACCCTACCCTCCTTAAAGGGTTCTATTAAACTCTTTGTTTTGTACACAGATCCAGCAAAACTAATAACTATTTGTAAAAAATAAATTTGACATTAAAAGGAAATCAGCTGAAAGGAGGAAAAATCACACCCCTGCAGTGAGTGAAATTACAAGACTTCCGAAATTGGAAACATTTTTTTAATCAAGCAGAAAGATTACCATGGTGGGGCATAGATTACTTATAAAGAAATGTCATTTTATCAGGCAAATAATTTTAATTCATGGCCGACATTGTATCGTGTGCCACACTGATATATAACGGACATGTCCATATCCTCACACATTGGCAGTTCTCACATATGATTGCATTACACATGGGCCTTGCTCTGTGAAAAGGGGGTTTAATGCATGTGAGTAAAGTGTCTTCCCAGATTAGCCTGTGCAGTCTGCACAGGCTAATCAGGGACGACACATTCCGCTTTTATAATATTTTTTTAAAAAGAATGTCTCTACTTAGAAAAAATCCACTTTAGGCGGAGACGACCTGATTAGCCTGTGTGGACTGCACAGGCTAATCTGGGACAACACTTTACGCGCATGCATTTAGCCCCCTTTCCACAGAGCGTGGCCAAAATATTTTTATTTATTATTTGCCTCCCTAGCTCCAATGATTTGGTGACTTATTCCATGAAAAAACTGATCAATTTGCTGTGACGGAGCAGTTTAAGATGCAAAATAAACTTTCTTTCGGTTTCAAAGCATTCACTGCAATAAGCAATATTTTTTTCCTTTAGTTTATTTCAATGAAAAATGCCATGAATTTATGTAATATTCTGCATAACATCATCAAAACAAACACATAATTGTAAATGCATACATTTGATTTTAAACATTGTAAGAAAGTAAACACGCATTTAAAGTTTTTCTTCATCAACAGACATATTTAACGGTTAAAGGGTGATATAATGCACAATGCCCCCTACTGTGCCGCTTTGAATTTGTTGACCTTGAAGGATGACCTTGACCATTCACCACTCAAAATGTGCAACTCCATGAGATACACATGCATGCCAAATATCAAGTTGCTATCTTCAATATTGCAAAAGTTATGACCAATGTTAAAGTTTTCTAACGGACAGACCGACAGACTGACATACAGTTCAAATGCATTGCTATATGCCACCCTACCAGAGGCATTAAAACAAACAAAAAAAACATAAATTTGAATTTTAAAAATGGTTTTAAGAAAGTCCCTTCTAGGGGCATAAAAACAAACAAAAAAACATAAATTTGAATTTTAAAAATTGTTTTAAGAAAGTAATTAAAAGGATAGACAATCAACTAGCCTAATATATCAAATAGAATACAAAAACACCATAAAAATAACAAATACAATATGTGACAGTTATCTAATCAAAAGTATTAAAAAACAACTTGACAGTAAAATATGTAATACAAGACTGTTGCCAAGCAATGAAAGTCCCCTACCTACGCAGGATCCACCATTTTTAGCAATATTTGTAGTTTATTTGTTACCAAAGCAACCAGAATCATTGATGTGGGAACAAAATGAAATGACGTGCATAATTTCCGTAATTTTATTGCCATCTATCCATGTTTTAAGTTGCATGAAAAATATGAAGAAATTTTTAAGCTATCGCAGGATCCACCATTTTCAGCAATATTTCTAGTCTATTTGTTGCCAAAGCAACCAGAATTCTTGATGTAGGAACAAAATGAAATGACGTGCATAATCTCCATATTGCAATCTGTCCATGTTTCATGAAAAAAATATGAAGAACTTTTAAAGTTATCGCAGGATCCAGAAAAGTGTGACAGACTGACAGACACACAGAGCAAAAACCATAAGTCTAACTCTGGTTTCACCGGTAGGGGACAAAAAAAGTACACCGTAAGTTATAAGTTTGCTGGATGAGGGAAATCTTGAATAATTACCTGTAATACAAAGGTAACCCAATAAAAATTAAGGAAAATTCTTTGCACATGTATATAAAATAAATGAGCCATTCCACAAAAATACACAAAAGTTTATGACACCAACAACCATTTGTATAAGAAAGATGTTTGATTATTACATTTTTATTTTCAAAGTCAAGGGTGTATAAAATTATTTTATCCTTTTTGATATATATATATATTGCGCAAAAATGAGGATCTATTGACGTCATCCCTTTTACAGATTTTCTCATATATTTGCTCACATTTTAAGGGCTGTGTGCGAAAAATCATATCTCATAAAGAAATGTTAGACAGACACAACAATATTGCACCATTTATTGATGTTCATGTATAACGTTGGATTATTAAAAACTAAAACAATGAACTGATACAACCAATATAGGTTTCATCATGGAACAGCTTACTTATATGACCTCATTATTATCAACACCAAAAACAACAACAATCACATGGCAGTAACTGGGTACGAATCTGACAACAAACAGTGAAAACAGCAAAACTTTTGGGAACTCATATGTTCTTAGCAATTTGTATGATGTTTCCAAAACCCCCAGGAGAAGTGCCCCCCGGAGAACTGCCCCCTTATTTAAAAGGGGGCAGAGCACTGCCCTCCCATCAAATCTGTAGGGGCAGAGAACTGCCCCCCTGTCAGAATTAAGTAGGCGGAGATCTGCCCCCTCAAAAATTAATTCAAGGGGCGGATATGTTTATGTTATTTATGTAATCTAGTAATTCAGTTCGATAAATGGAAATATACTTGTCTGAAATTAAATTGTTACCGGATAAAATGTGTACGGGTATAACGTTAAATTACCCGTAAGTAGTGTTTCCACTACGTACTCACCATAAGTAATTTAATGCTCACCATTTGCATTGAACTTCACAATAGAAATCATTGTTGTTTGAGTAGCTGTCTGCCGTAAAAAGGTGTAATGATGATGCCCAACGTGTCATGCTAATTGAAGTTGACACAGGGGGGCACTTATCTGCCCCTTGAATTATTGTGAGGGGGGGGGGGGGGGGCGCCTCTCCAGATACTTGACTTGACCCCCATGGTGAGACCAGTTTTAACCAGTTTAACCAAAGTGGCATGCTTTGAACAAACCTGGTATAGAGCCACTCTATGATGTTACATGCCAAATAACAAACCACCGTGCCTTGTAGTTTGAGAAGAAACTTGACCATCCCCCCGTGGTGAGACCAGTTTTGACCAGAGTGGCATGCTTTGAACAAACTTGGCATAGAGCCACTCTATGATGTTACATGCCAAATAACAAACCACCGTGCCTTGTAGTTTGAGAAGAAACTTGACCATCAACCCGCCCGTGGTGAGACCAGTTTTGACCAGAGTGGCATTCTTTGAACAAGACTAGTAGAGAACCAGTCTATAATTTGGAATGCCAAATAGCAAAACTATTTGTCAGGCAGTCTCAGAGGGGAAGGTTTTTTAAGGTTTCACTACAAAGATCTAACAACCTTACAGACAAAAGAATCAAACATCTTAACATAGAGGACTGCTGTTTTGTATGCAATAAATCTCTCATTATCACATAATTTTAAGCAACAACACAAACTGATAATTTTCAGAAACCTGCCAATACATTCTACAAGTTTTACAAGACATAATTTGACGTTGACAACAATATTTTGCTAAAATGATGTCAGGCAATTGGTCAGTCAATTAAAAGTTACCCAATCATTAAAACCAAAATGATACCCATTACCGCATGTTACTTTTGCCTGTGGAAAAGTCGCAACTTATACCCCAAAAAATACGGTACATGTTTAAGATAAAATTATTTTTAATGATTGTATTTAAAGGCATTGAAAGTGATTAAAGTATGAGCATGCACTCATATTGAACACTAAATGAAATGGCAAAATGAAGATAAGGCATTTCTACAGATGGTCTTAATTTTCAGAACTTGTATTTGCGAAACCCATTATTCCAAACTTGGAAGAACACACAGAATCCAAGAGATCAAATTCTCAGTTGTCACAATATTAATACAAAAATGTTGTTTTATAAAATGCACACACACTCAAAGGTCACTGAAAATCTCCCAAAATCAATTGATTCATTTTTTAAGTACATCCGTAAAATCAGAAAAGAGTTGCAACCAAAAGATCACAAGCTTTCACATCTAAATAACAAGTATTTCACATATCACTTGTAGGCCATTTATAAATGCTGCACCAACCAACGATGACTGGCTAACAAGCACTCAGTGGCTAGACTACACTATTCAGCTGATGGTCGTGTGTAACCTTGTTCTCATACTCGAACAGTCATGTTAGGATTGCCGAGCACGAAAACAAGCTCAGAACTCGCTTCCGAGACAGTATCAGAAAAGCTCTCGGGTTCAGACACCGGTGGGTCATAAACGGCGTCATGTGCAGCCAATTCCTCGGTGGATAGATGGAACATACCCTGAGTTACAAACTCTGCAAATCTACAATAAATAGATTGGAGTGTTAGTATTTTACTGTTCTGGTGCTCAAACAGTGCTACAATTATCTTGTAACAGTGCTCAAAAGTGCTACAATTACATGATACATTACCAAATGTTTTGAGAACGATCCAAAAACAAAACAGTAAAGAGTGCAACAAAAAGAAGGCCAAGCTAAAAGATTAAATAACCAACATTATCACAGCTTACCTATGTGGATTTTTAAGTTTGCTGATGACTTTCCAGGCTTTACAATCAGGACTCCGACAGTATTCCCGCAGTTTTTCCAGCTCCATTTTCGTCGACTCGTTTGCCTGTAGATGATACTCCTCCTCTGTCAGTAGCTTGACCTTCGGGCGGAATAATTTAAACCTGAAACCGAGTCCTTGTTTGCTTGAATATTTTGTGGTATTAAACAGTTTATCGAACATACCATGACGGTCAAGCAACCTGCTTACACTGAATCTCGTTCTGAAAAAACTGGGCTTAATGCATGTGTGTAAAGTGTTGTCTCAGTTTAGCCTGTGCAGTCTGCACGGGCTAGTCAGGGACAACAGTTTCTGCTTATATGGATTTTTTTTGTTTAACAGTGTCTCTTTTATGAACAAATGCTGTTTAGGCACAAAGTATCATTCCAGATTAGCCTGTGCATACTGCACTGACTAATCTGGAATGACACCTTACACAAGGCCTTAAACCCAGTTTTTACCATACTGAGAATTTTCCTGGGTATGCTGGTTTTACCAAGTACTAAGTGCACAATTTATATCAGTAAATGACAAATCCCTCACTATGGCTTGATTGGTCAAAGTATACTTAAATGTACCCCAGGTATGAAAAATATACTAAAAACGTACCCAGGAATTCTAAAGTTGAATTTGGCATTGTCTGCCTTTTTTTCAAATTAATTTAGTTCATAGTCAAGTTAATATTTTCAAAAATGTTCTCTATTATCAAAACCCATGCTCAAAAAAGAATGTTGAGACAGGTTTTGTCCCAAGAGAATTTTGTTTTGTAATTCGTAGCGCATTTTACCACATCGGATATTGGGTGGGAATAGCACTCAGGTACAGTCTAAATTGGCCAGGAACGTTGTACAATATCTTCTGTACTTAGGGTACGTTTAAGAAATACTTAAAAGTAACCAGAGTACATTTCAGTCGTCAACGAGCCAACAATGTCCAATCAAGCCCAACTGTGGGTGAGAATGGAAGCATTGAGAATCAAATCAACACTTTGGGGTTCAAACAGAGGGCCAGATAAGATGCGTATTTGCGTAAAATACGCATGACAAAAAAGAAAATACGCATGACTTAAAATTTTGTTGAGTAAAAAAACTCCTGACTAAATTCGGATTACGCATCGTGTGCAATATCAATGCGTATTAACCGTTTATACATGCATATAAATTCATGTAAACATGACTGGTTTCCGATACTGTGTCCACACCAGTAAAAACGGAGTGATATCACCATCTATGTATAGAATGTGGTTCCAGACCTAATTTACTCCTCAGTCAGAACGGTATCATTTCATGTTGGCCCACGATAGAGGCCGATGTTGATACAACGGGCTCCCCGCTGCATTGTTGAGCATCGATATACGCTCATGGTGAAAACATTTGACATTACATTAGATAAAACCCGAATCACCCAACTTCAAGCATATAATTTTTATTATCAGTTGATCTCTTGAGTGGCACTATGGAAAAAACTTTTACCTTCAAGCACCTTTTTAAATGGCGCCAAAATACACATATAATGAACAAGTTTTGTGGGCCAAGCTAAGAAGATTTTGATCGTGGCTGTGCAGTGTGTGCTAAACAGTGGCTTGCCAAATCAAGACGGAAAAAAGAGATTAATGGCTGCTTATAAGCCAAGGGCAAAAAAAAATCAGAAAAACTGTTAAATAAAACAAAAGTGATTTGTTAACATTAACATGTACAGTGTATTATTAATTCTGATCCTTTGAACATAAATACTCCTTAAAATTATCGGATTTTATTTTTTACTCATCAATTAAAAATATCATGAGTGAAATACCCCTCTGCTGAAAAAATTATCTGGAGCTCTGGGTTCAAACACTATACCTACAGAGCTTGCCGGTAAACCTACTGAAAGAGAGTAGCTGTCAAATTAATACAAATAATTAACTGTCTCACTTTGACGGAATAAGTCCAATTTAACATACCATTGGTACAACCATAAAAAGCAATAAATATCCCTTCACCACAACTGCATGAAGAGGAATTAATAAATTGATAAAATGGTGTCTAAACGACTGTTATTTAATACACATACTTCAAAATTGAAAAAATAGACATTTGTAAGTTAAAACATGTACATGTATGCTGACTAACATCTACATCCCCTCTTTCCTCCCCAACTTGCAATGTCTTCAATATGTGTGACCATTACATATACCAGTCATGATATTTTAATCAATATAAACTAATAATTGTAAAAAAATATGGTATTTCAGAACTTTTCTTTTTTCATCCTTTGTGGTTGACTGTCCCTTTAACCTTATGTATATGTATCATGTTGAACAATTTAATATGGATGCACAATCACAATACTACATCTTGGCTAAAACTGGAAAAAATACCAAGATTATTATTTGTTAATTTAGTGATAAACATCAAAATAAACATGATTTAAAAACACAACTTGTAAGAACTGCAAACTAATCATAATATTTATTTAATGCAAAAACATTTAAACAGAACTTCATATAACTTAAGAAACCTAAATACCTTTTGCCTTTTAAACCTTTTTTAAACCATCCCAGTACAGTATACCTACTAATAACGCACAAGAAATTTCTTTTTACTTACATATACTTTTGCAAGCATGAAATGGTTAAAAAGAAAGTGTCATAACGATTAAACAGTTTGTTTTTTTTAGTTTATTTTTAAGAGATTTGAAAAACAATAGATCATTGTGTATCAATGACTGAAATAACACTATGGACATAGAAATATACTAGTAATACTGTTCTGTTAAGGAGTTGTGTTGTACCAGTACTTAAAATTGAGAAATAATGTTATTTTTGCAGCATAAAACTAAGTTATAATCTTGAATGGTTGTACTTTTGTTTTTATCAACATGTGTTGATCGCTGATGTGAAGAATAAACAAGAGGGCCATGATGGCCCTAAATCGCTCACCTGAGTAACCAAATACAATACCAACCCAGATTTCATCAAGATAAACATTCTGACCAAATTTCATAAAGATTAGATGAAAACTGTGACCTCTATTGTCTACACAAGGTTTTTCTATTATTTGACCTAGTGACCCAGTTTTTGACCCCAGGTGACCCAAATACAATCCCAACCGGGATTTTATCAAGATAAACATTCTGATCAAATTTTATGAAGATTGGATGAAAACTGTGACCTCTATTGTCTACACAAGGTTTTTCTATTATATTACCTAGTGACCTAGTTTTTGACCCCAGATGACCCAAATACAATCCCAACCCAGATTTCATCAAGATAAACATTCTGACCAAATTTCATAAAGATTGCATGAAAACTGTGACAAGGTTTTTCTATTATTTGACCTAGTGACCTAGTTTTTGACCTAGTGACCTTGTTTTTGACCCCAGATCACCCTTATACAATGCCAACCCAGATTTAATCAAAATAAACATTCTGACCTAATTTCATAAAGATTGGATGAAAACTGTGACCTCTACTGTCTACACAAACAAATTGTTGACGGTTTTTCTATTATTTGACCTCGTGACCTAGTTTTTGACCTCAGATGACCCAAATAAAATCCCAACCCAGATTTCATAAAGATAAACATTCTGACCAAATTTCATAAAGATTGGATGAAAACTACCTCTATTGTCTACACAAGGTTTTTCTATTATTTGACCTAGTTTTTAACCTAGTGACCTAGTTTTTTACCCCAGATGACCAAAATACAATCTCAACCCAGATTTTATGAAGATAAACATTCTGACAAAATTTCATAAAGATTGGATGAAAACTGTGACCTCTACTGTCTACACAAGGTTTTTCTATTATTTGACCTAGTTTTTGACCTTGTGACCTAGTTTTTGACCCCAGATGACCCAAATACAATCCCAACCCAGATTTCATCAAGATAAACATTCTGACCAAATTTCATAAAGATTGGATGAAAACTGTGACCTCTACTGTCTACACAAGGTTTTTCTATTATTTGACCTAGTTTTCAACCTAGTGACCTAATTTTTGACCCCAGATGACCCAAATACACTCCCAACCCAGATTTTATCAAGATAAACATTCTGACCAAATTTCATAAAGATTTGATGAAAACCTCGACCTCTATGGTCTACACAAGGTTTTTCTATTATTTGACCTATTATGTGACCTAGTGACCTAGTTTTTGACCCCAGATGACCCAAATACAATCCCAACCCAGATTTCATCAAGACGCTCATTCTGACCAAATTTCATAAAGATTGGATGAAAACTGTGACCTCTACTGTCTACACAAACAAATTGTTAACAGACGCACGCACACACGCACGCACACACGCCGGACATCACACGGTCACATAAGCTCACCATGTCACTTTGTGACAGGTGAGCTAAAAAATGTACCTAGTAAGTGAGCTTGACTTTGATAGTAAAGTGTAAATTTTCTGTCAGTTCCATAAAAGCTTCATTTCACAAATTCAACCTGTACTGTAGATTTATTTGTGTTGACTTGAATTTTTGAGGATTCACAAAATCTTCCATTCGAGTTTGGTCTTATAAATTCCTGGCTTTTTTGTATAAAGTTGGATATAAACCTATCAACTTAAAAGTTCATTGGACATTTGATTTTGTGTTTAAGAGCACAGGTATTGGGCACGTGACCAAGTCACTTTAACACTACCATGTCATAAAACAACATTTTTCATCATTTTGAAAAAAAAAAATTCTGATATAATAAATATATATTATATCAGAATTTTTTTATTTTCAACATGATGAAAAATGTTGTTATATGACATATTGATAGTGTTAAAGTAACTTGGCCATGCGCCCAACACCTGTGTTGAAGAGGACCCATGAAAATGCACAAAAATTAGCATCCAACAAATAATCGTGGTTTCACAGCATATATTCTGGACCTGAGTTCAACAACCCATTTGTAGACTTACAAATAAAGAGAAGACTTAGAACCAAGAAAGATATGTTCAGTGTTTGAAACGTGCCATTGGTGCAAAAGGGTACCATGTGACATTAAAATTATATGTCCCATGGTACCTTTTTGCACCAATTGGGCAATATACAGGTTAGAAATGCTGCTTATGTGATAAGTAAATTTTTCTACAAACCAATTGTTTAGTTGGAGTTGCTAAATTCCATGCGATATATAAATGGTATAAGGCTATTAGAACAGAACAATTTTTAAAATATTTCTTATTTTTTTACTCAGGGCTTTTTTTCCTTATTTATGAGTGGCCGTGGAAGGACATTTCACAATTTTGAAAAGGACAATTCACAAACCTAACATGGCCGTGAATTTTTACAAAATGGGCCGTTTTTCACAATTTTCATTATTTCACGACTCGGTTTTTCACAATTTTAAGAAGTTCGCGACTCAATTTTCACAATTTTGAAAAGTTCGCGACTCAATTTGTTACAATTTTGAAAAGATTGCAACTCATGTTTTCACAATTTTGAAAAGTTCGCGACTCATTTTTTCACAAAGTAAGGGGGCCAGGGCCACTTCACAAAGTCAGGAAAAAAAGCCCTGTTTACTTAACCTTTTGCATGCTGGGAAATTTGTCGTCTGCTAAAATGTCTTCTGCTGAATATCTCAAATTAGCATTTTCTTCGATTTTTTTCAAAGAATACTATCAGAATAGCAAGCAGTTTGGATGCTGATGAGACACCACCTTCTGTGGCGTCTCATCAGGATCCAAACTGTTTGCAAAGGCCTTCAAAATTCAGTTCCTGCACTGAAAGATTTAAGGATTGGTTGGTGCCCTCTGACTTACCGAATATTTTTCATCCTCTGGCTCCTGAAGACCGCTACAGGAAAGTTATAGATGACTAGAAGCAGCAAGACCAACGCTACAGAGACCTCTGTGACCTGAAGTGATTTTATTTGCTTTAATGCCTGTGCATTTTGGATTGGGAAAAAAATAGGGTGATAAACCATAAAATTGGGGAAATTAAAACATTATTAATCTGATTATAAATAAAACTTAATTCCAATTTTGTATGACCGCATTTTTAATTGTATTATTAAATTAATATTATGAAATGATATGTTATTAAATTGCTATATAAAGAACTTAAACCGATTATTGAGTTTATTGGATAAGTTTGGAACCTTTCTTGGAAAATTTTGGTCAAATGTTTGGGAAAAAAACCTTATATTTTACCATTATAAAACATCCTGTAAGAGACCTTAATTAGGGGCAAAAAGACAAACTGACCTGTGTGCTGTAAAACACCAGTCCTAGCCCCACCCCCTGGAGAAGCCACTGTATCAACGACAGCGACCGCTTGTCTTCCACTGGACCATACCGATATACGATGGCGAAGCTCACGAGGCCCGATATCACAATGTAGCCGAGGAAGTACTGCCAGTACTCAAGGAAATAGTCTGTTGACGATTCTGTGACTAATTTTTTAAATGATTGGAGGACAAAAAGGCTGGCGGAGGTTCCCAAGAACAGAAAAATGTATATTAGGCTCTTCAGTCGCTGAAAATGTTAAGAACAGGAACTGCACTTAACCCTTTGCATGCTGGGAAATTCGTTGTCTGCTAAAATGTTGTCTGCTCAATTTCTAAAATTAGCATTATCTTCGATTTTTTTCAAAGAATACTATCAGAATAGCAAACAGTTTGCTATTAAAAGTTTTAAAGGCTTCATTTCCAACCGTAAAATACTGATGAGCAGCAAACAGCATAAAACCTGAACAGACTGTGAGTTACTCGCAAGCTGTCCTGGTTTTATGCTTTTGCACATGGTCACTTTTACATCGCTCCCGAGTGGGAAAGGGTTAAAGTACTATTAGAGTAATCTTTGATACACACCAAACAAAAAAGGCAGATTTTTGGGCTTTCAAGCAATTAAAAGATTTAACAGGAAACTGCATTAACCTTTTTGCATTGGAACTTGAACGATCTTTAACTTTCTTGATGAGTTTAAAAATTGAGAATACCTGGGGGCCATTTCAAAAATGATCGTACGACAATTTTAACTTACGAGAGAATTTTGTAATCTTAATAAGTAGATGAACTACCTTGCCATGCTCGTAAAATATATATGGCACTTGAGATGCCAATGAAATTAATAAAATACTGAAAAAAATATAATCATATGATATGCACTTTAGCAATTATGTATCTTCGAAAAATGTATCGTATCGTAAATGTGTACTACATTGTTGATTGAAACGGTCCCCAGGAGTTTCATTCTAGGAAAACTGGGCTTAACTCTTTCAGTGCTGGAACCGAATTTTGAAGGCCTTTGCAAACAGTTTGGATCCAGATGAGATGCCACAGAATGTGGCGTCTCATCAGGATCCAAACTGTTTGCTATTCTGATAGTATTTTTTGAAAAAAATCGAAGAAAATGCTAATTTTAGAAATTTAGCAGACGACATTTAAGCAGACGACAAATTTCCCAGCATGCAAAGGGTTAACTGAAAAATTAAATAAAAGTGGAAAGTATTGTTCCTCAAAAGCCTGTGAATACTGACCAGGCTAACCTGTAGCTTTATGCATATGCATTAAGCCCAGTTTTCCCAGAATTTTAAAAATGTTTTAAAAAGTTAACAGTATTTGCCAGCAAAAAGAACAACTAAATTTCCAAAATTTAGTTAAAACCCCAGAATTGTTTCAATGCAAAGGGCTCTGGTTCTATTTCCGAACTGGGGAAAAATAAACATGGTCACAACTACTCACCGAGGGTACAAACTTGGCTAGGACCAGCATTAGGATCAGTACCGAGGCCAGGACGCCCACCAGAACACCCGTCCCATAATGCATCGTGGTGTTGCTAAAATGATACAAGAACGGAAACTGAGACATTTACCAGAACACCCGTCCCATAACTAGTTGTGGTGTTGCTGAAACCATAAAAGAACTGAAACTGTAAGAAATTTACCAGAACACCCGTCCCATAATGCACCATGGTGTTGCTGAAACCATACAAGAACTGAAACTGTAAGACATTTATCACAACACCCGTCCCATAATGCACCATGGTGTTGCTGAAACCATACAAGAACTGAAACTGTAAGACATTTATCAGAACACCCGTCCCATAATGCTTGTGGTGTTTCTGAAACCACACAAGAACTGAAACTGTAAGACATTTACCAGGCGCCCCGTTCCATTATGCATCGTGGTGTTGCTGAAACCATACAAGAACGGAAACTGTAAGACATTTACCAGGAAAACCATCCCATAATGCATAGTGGTGTTGCTGAAACCACACAAGAATGAAAAATGTCAGACATTTACCACAACACCCGTCCCATAATGCATTGTGGTGTTGCTGAAAGGATTTAAAAGGGATTGAAAATCAATAGGGGTCATTTACGAGTTATGATCAATGTACCTATGAAGTTTCATGATCCTAGGCCTAAGCGTTCTTGGATTATCATCTGGAAACCAGTGATCTGAAAATCAATAGGGGTCATCTATGAGTTATGATCAATGTAGCTATGAAGTTTCATGATCCTAGGCCTAAGCGTTCTTGAGTTATCATCCGGAAACCATTTTACTTTTTCGGGTCATCGTGACCTTGACCTTTGACCTAGTGACCTTAAAATCAATAGGGGTAATCTGCAAGTCTGATGATCAATGTATCTATGAAGTTTCATGATCCTAGGCATAAGCGTTCTTAATTTATCATCCGGAAACCATTTTACTGCTTTGGGTCACCGTGACCTCGACCTTTGACCTATAGTGACCTGAAAATCAATAGGGGTCATCTGCCAGTCATGATCAATGTATCTATGAAGTTTCATGATCCTAGGCATAAGTGTTCTTGAGTTATTATCGGGAAACCATTTTACTATTTCGGGTGATTATGACCTTTACCTTTGACCTAGTGACCTGAAAATCAATAGGAGTCATCTGCGAGTCATGATCAATGTACCTATGAAGTTTCATGATCCTTGGCATAAGCGCTCTTGAGTTATCATCCGGAAACCATCTGGTGGACAGACTAACCGACATGAGCAAAACAATATACCCCCTTTTCTTCGAAAGGGGGGGGGCATAATGAGAAAACTGCCCCCCTCCCAGCAGCCATGTTATTCAACTGACCGGAACCATTTTTCAACTCAACTCTCGTATCAAGGAAACAAATGTTCTGAGCAAGTTTCATGAAAATTGGGCCAAAAATGTGACTTCTACTGTGTTCACATGTTTTCACTTTATACATATAGAGAAAAATACCCCGCCCACTGGCGGCCATGTTTTTTCACCGATCCCGACCATTTTCAATCTCGTTTGAGATATCAAAAAAAACAATGTTTTGACCAACTTTCATGATGATTGGGCAAAAAGTGTGCCTTCTAGAGTGTTTACAAGGTTTCTCTATAGCCAAATATGGAAAACTGCCACTATATACATATAGAGAAAAATGCCCCGCCCACTGGCGGCCATGTTTTTTCACCGTTCTCGACCATTTTCGAACTCGTCCGAGACATCAATTGAACCAATGTTTTGACCAGACCAACTTTCATGATGATTGGGCAAAAATTGTGACTTCTAGAGTGTTTACAAGGTTTCTCTATAGCCAAATAAGGAAAACTGCCCCGCCCACTGGCGGCCATGTTTTTTGACGGATCGGAACCACTTTTGAACCCAACCAAGATATCATTAAGACAAACATTTTGACAAAGTTACATGAAGATTGGGCATGAAATGCGACTTCTACAGTGTTTACAAGGTTTTTTTTTTTTTTTACAAAGTGACCTAGTTTTTGACCCGGCACAACCCAGTTTCAAACTCGGCCGAGATTTCATTGGGACAAAGCTTCTGACCAAGTTTCATGAAGATGGGACAAGAAATGTGGCCTCTAGAGTGTTTACGAGCAAATGTTAACGGACGGTTGGACATACGATGGACAAAGACCGGTCACAAAAGCTCACCTGAGCAATCAGGTGAGCTAAAAACTCTCTAAGGAACTACAAGAACGTATCTAAGAGGTAAAATACATATCTAAGTGGTAAAATAGGTATCTTAGTGGTAAAATACGTATGTAAGTGGTAAAATATGTATCTAATTGGTAAAATACGTATCTTAGTGGTAAAAATATGTATTTAAGTTGTTTAATACATATCTAAGTGGTTAATGGTTAACCCTTTCAGTGCGGGAACCGAATTTTGAAGGCGTCTAATCAGGATCCAAACTGTTTCCTATTCTGATAATATTCTTTGAAAAAAATCGAAGAAAATGCTAATTTTAGAAATTCAGCAGATGACATTTTAGCAGACGACAAATTTCCCAGCATGCAAAGGGTTAAAGCAGCATTCTGGGCAAACTGGGTTTAATAATCTGTGTGTCAGTTGTCTGTCGAGTCTGCATCAGTTGTCTGTCGAGTCTGCATCAGTTGTCTGTCGAGTCTGCATCAGTTGTCTGTCGAGTCTGCATCAGTTGTCTGTCGAGTCTGCATCAGTTGTCTGTCGAGTCTGCATCAGTTGTCTGTCGAGTCTGTGTGTCAGTTGTCTGTCGAGTCTGCATCAGTTGTCTGTCGAGTCTGTGTGTCAGTTGTCTGTCGAGTCTGCAACTGCTAATCAGGGCAATACATTCAGCTTTTATGGTTTTTGTTCTTATAAAGGAAGTCACTGTTAACCCTTTGCATGCTGGGTAATTTGTCTTCTGCTAAAATGTCGTCTGCAGAATTTCTAAAATTAGCATTTTCTTCGATTTTTTTCAAAGAATACTATCAGAATAGCAAACAGTTTGGATCCTGATGAGACGCCACGTTCTGTGGCGTCTCATCTGGATCCAAGCTGTTTGCAAAGGCCTTTAAAATTCAGCTCCAGCGCTTTAAGGGTTAATTGAAAATCGGGTTTAAACTGAAATTGTCCCCCCAAATTAGCCCATGCTGACTGCATTAAGCCCAGTTTTCCCAAAACTAGACTTATTTTGTTATGGCAGTGTTAAGGTTCTGGTATGTCAGATTTGAATTCGTTCTAGTTGTGTTAGCTCTTTACCAGAATTAGAAATGTATTTTAACATGTTTGTAGTCCCTTCAAAAATTACGTTTAATTAAAGATCTTTCTTACTAAATTAAAGTTTTAAAGGCTTTATTTCCAACCCTTAAATAAGATACTGATGGGCAGCAAACAGCATTACACCTGAACAGCCTGCCATTTATTCACAGGCTGTTCTGGTTTTATGCTGGTTGCAAAGCCATTTTCACTTTGCTTCTTATTGGGGGAAAGGGTTAACAGCGTCACGTTTGGAAGTTTGTATATTTGTATGTCTGAAATTTTTGAACAAGGAATTACATGTAATTACACCCAATTAAGTATCCATCAACCCAAGCCCTGTTTTTTGTTATTTATTATTTCTTACAAGGCTTGCTTTTATCTTCCTTTATTTGTTTCTACTATCTGGACAAATAAACAGCAGACACACTGGGGCATCCAGCCATTTATCAGTCAATCATGATAAGCGAATTATAGATGATAAAGGATGAGATAAAAACTTAAGATTCAAAGGGTGAACTACACCACAAGGTGACCCCCCCCCCCCCTCTATTTACTTAAGTAATATCTGACTTCTTAACCCCCCTAAAATACTTAGAAAATAATGAGGCTTGTTAGCATACTTATCTAGTTAAAAATTTCCAAACATTTTTTTCCTGTTAATTCTTTAAATCTCACTTCAACATTTTATGTCTTTTTTTTCTCTGTAAGCCTAACCATCAACTTGTTGATTGACATCACAGTGTGTATTTTTAGTAGCATTTTGAGGCTAAAAATTCAGCCCAATGCCCAATTGCAAACAGTATATTTTTTTTCCTAAGGACTATACAAAATTCCCTATTGAAGGCTTGTACAATTTTATTTTTTTTATTGCCCCTTACAGAAAAAAAAGAGTGCCGCTATGTAGCGGCAATGTTGTGGCTACAAAGCTGCTACCATTTTTTGTAGCCACAACTACTAGCCAGAAAGTAGCCAATAGTAGCCGCTAGCGTTTATAAGTTAAAATCATTGTAAGTAAGCTGTGGTGGTTAACCCTTAGAGTGCTGGCACCGAATTTAAAAGGCCTTTGCAAACAGTTTGGATCCAGATGAGCGTCCCATCAGGATCCAAACTGTTTGCTATTCTGATAGTATTCTTAGAAAAAAAACGAAGAAAATGCTTATTTTAGAAATTCAGCAGACGACATTTAAGCAGACGACAAATTTCCCAGCATGCAAAGGGTTAATACAGTTTCAATTGGTGTATATTAATGAGAAAGCATGGATTTGGAAATAAAACCCTGAAGTATTGAAATAATAAATCTGATATATATATAAATCTGATAATACCCCAAAAAAGGCTGTCAAGTTTTAACACTGAAATTTGTCTTTAACATTTGATTTGGCAAAAAACAAAGGTTTTGAATAAAAATCATGTTTTAATTCATGTGTGGAAGCTTTGTATCTATACTTATTTATTATAACATAATATATTTTTACATTTCAATTGTTGTTGCTTTAAAACAAAAGCAGTAAAATTACATGTATCAGCTAGAGCAAGATTAACTTTATCTCTGGATAATTTCAAAAGGTTTTTTTGTCAATATGTTTTAATTCTAGCTGTTGAGCTGGCCATTTGTCATGAGTCAACATAAAATACAAAAGCAATCCATATATATTCTTTCTTAGAGGGTTATCATGAAGATAATAAACTAGTCCAGAGCTCCAGATAAGGGTCGTATCTTCGTAATTACGAATTATTTTCAAGTCCGTTACGTATTTATTTTAAAATCTTGTCGTACCATTAAGAATTTCAAAATCAAGTTACGAATTTTATTTTTACATCCGTTCGTATCGATTTTTATTGAGTTCTTTTCGCGTTTTATAGATCTTTGCGGTGCTTATATAGAATGGTTATCGGGTTTGTTTAACAAATGGCATTTTTTCCAATAAAAGCGGCGTTTACAGTCTATCTGTCAAAAAAATGGCGGCGCCCAGAGAACGTTCTAAAAAACTGCAAAGCGTCCAAAAACACGCTTTTAACATTTTGTACGCAAAGTCAGCGGAAGTTAAATGTTTAGAAAGACATTATAGAAAAGATCTTATACGATGTTGTATGTTCAGTTGCCGACACAGTCGGAAAAGCTTAACAAAAACGCGACACGACGGGTCCAAACTTAAACACATAAAAAACATTGAACGAGTGGAAGGGACAAGTCCCGTGGCTAATCGTTGAAAAGATTGACCTGTTTAAATTGTGAAATATGTAAAAATTCATCTAAGGCATGCAATGTAAGCACAGTTTGGGCATATGAAGGTATTTGAAAAATACAATTGTATAATACTGAAAAGACACTGTTGAACTCGTATAAATAAAGTTGCTAGTATGTTTATTTTGATTTTTTTTTTGCATGAAAATAACCATTTTTAGTTATTTTTTCGTCATTTAGAAAAAATAAGAATTATTTTCCAAAACTTAGTCGTAATGTTAAGAATAAAATTTCAGAGTTAAGAATTCTTTTTGAAAATCTGGTAGTAATTTAAGAATTTCACAAAACCTTATCTGGAGCTCTGTAGTCAAAACTAAATCCAATTACATTTTACTTCAAATAATTAACACTTTATAAGTATTGACTTTTAGGAAGTTTTTTAGTAGAAAATGCATTGGTTTGCATTGTATAATATGGTATTGTAGGTTCATATATGTTCCTGGCCTTCAAGTATTGCGATCATTACGCTCTGGAACAGCAGACGATTTATTTCATAAATCTTGTGGCTAGAGCAGAGCCAAAACTAGTAGCGGCAAGTGAGCCGCAACGAGTAGCCAGAAAGCTCATTTGCATACGAAAAACAACCTTGCGGTTACAAAGCGGCAACTAGTAGCGGCAACCAAGCCGCAACTAGTAGCCAAAGCAAGAACTAGCAGCCGCAACATAGCCAGAACTAGTAGCGGCAACCAAGCTGCAACTTGTAGCCAGAAAGCTCATTTGCATACGAAAAACAAACATGCGGCTACAAAGCCGCAACTAGTAGCGGCTACTGAGCCGCAACATTGCGGCAACTGAGCCGCTAATAGTTGCCACAAGGCCTAAATATTAGTAAGGGGCATTTACCCAATCCAAAAGGCATGGCACCATAACAAAAATTGTAGTGTGTTTTATTTCACCATTTTGGGAAAAATCCTGTTGTTTGAAGTTACTAAAACTTGGAAATTAGTATGTTGATTTTTTGCTTACAAAAACTTTTAATAAAGAATAAAAGTGAAATCCATTGAAATTTACTATGGTTCAACTTATGGAGCTGGATTTGAAATTAAATTAATGATTTTGTTTTTTGGAATCCTTCAATCAGGAATTTTTAGATTAACCCAATTTTTAGTTCCCTTTTGTCTTCAGTTTTGAGAAAAAAATAAATTATTTTTAAAATGGGAATGGGTCCCCTGATACTGGACACGAATTTAAATGAAAAAAAACACAAAAACTTTGCTGTAAAAAATATATCAATCATACAGCCCCTAGCTGGTTATATAGCTACATAATCACCTGAATGCCAGAAGTTTGGGGTGTATCCAGTCATATGCTTCCTTGTAATATTTCAGCCAATCTGTATACATGTTGTTCACCAATGGTGAGTCTTTGACAAATGAAGGAATATTCTCCGTTATTACGTGCGAGGCAGAGTCAAACTGTTCATTAAAATGTTGAGACACTTTCCCTAGCCTGGCATATATTTCTTCTGTTGTTAAATTCATGTCCCGCCATTGCTTGACTAGATTTAAGTACACCTCGCTCTGATAGTTATACATTGTGATACGATTTCAGTTAAGTTCAATTACTTCCTGTTTTGATAAACCGTAAATATCTTTGCCACGCTAAAGGCTCCTACCTTTTAAAGGTCAGTGTTTAAGAGCTGCCACAGGTACAGTAATTCATGTAAATGCATACACTTTCTCTTTCAATCATTCAGTACACAAACAGTATACAAATATTACATGGATGTTTTAGTTTATGATCAGTGAATATACATTTAACAAGTATGTATTCACTGGACAAGTTCAGCAAGACTAGAAATACATCAATTTCATCTCATATATTACCACTTCTGTACTGGACTGCTATATGAGCCTATATTTATTGTCTAGAAATAACTGGGAATTTCCACTTATTTCACTTATGCAAATTTATTCATCTTCTGCAGAACAACTCCTGATTAACACATAATTTAACACAATAACTTCCAACAATATGTATTTCAATGTCAATGACACTTTACTTCCATTAAAATCTCCCCGAATCCTTCAAATCTCATAAAAAACAAACCTGTCCTACTTTTGAACAAAATGTAAATAATCAGCACAACTCCAATTTCTCCTTTGTTTCCAAATTACAGACAGTTACAGCATTTAATTCTGCATCAAATGTCCACAGCTATTAATTTTCTTTATCCAAACACATGCAACAAAATCTTATCTTGTTAAGACAGAAATCTGGTTACAAATAATTCATCTACAATACACATCCCATTCACAAATGTAAACAAACATGGCCACCAAAACAAACCCCCAATTAGTCAATAACAGGCTCTGCAAATTCTTCCAAAATGTCTAGGTGCATCATCATAAATATTTTTCACAATTAAAAAATATTTAGTTAAGTAACAAAATAATAATAACAATTTAAATTTTTAAAGCTTAAGACATGTATAACAGGTTAAAACCATTCGTTCCGCTTGACTGCACAACAGGTATATACATGAATCAGCCAACCAAACGTAAACACTGGCGTCTAAAAGTAGGTCACTTAAGTATAGTGTATTGACTGAGAGTGTGATGCACTGGTGTGTATTGGTGTATTTATTTAGGTTTCCCTTTGTGTTTATTGGTGGTGCATTCATGAGCAAATTCGATCAATAAACAACAATATACTATAATATTATGTTGCCCGAATTGTACACAACAGCAATTGTTTCTTATAATAAAAGGCTCTTTTAATGACAGATTATTGACAGTTAATTGATAATTATAAATCTATGAGTTCTCAGTTTTTATTATATATAATTTTTATTTTGTTCATATCAATTGTTGTCAATTTTCATATTATTTTTTTTTCAGACTTCAATAGTGCGTTACTGTTTTTCATCCATTAATATGTGTGACATAACAGTGTATGCATATTGTTTATTCTTATGATAGAAATTTAAGTACAGATGGATTTAATAATAGGGAAATATTTTAATAATATGTTTGAGTAATTAATTAGTAACTGTTATAATTACTAATATGTAAGAAAATATTGAAAGGTTATTTACATCAATATTTCTATCTTATACGTAAACAGAAGTTAAAAGTCTAAAGTGATCAAACTATTTGAGAGTTCATCTTGTAAAGTAGCTGTATGTTGCGGGTATTTAGGAATTAACATAACAGATGTCTTCGGATGGGGTATGTCATGAAGCTTGAAAAATTGATTATGGAAGTATGGTTTCATTTCTCCAATGTAGTTCAATTATCGGGAACATCTGTTGACATGGTATTAGTTCTTGATTAACAATTTGGCTCGTAGGTCAACATTATTTCAAACAAATACATAATTCAGATATGATAATTATATAAGGGAGATTCCAATTTCCCAAGATACATAACGATGCAAGTTCGGATTGAATGTGTATCGAATGTGTATCGGGGTTTGCATAATCGATTATAAAAGTGTTAGGTTTCATCAATGTGGTTTGTCCAAAGAGAACATCTGTTTGTATGATCAAGTATGCTAATGAAATGAGGTCCCCTGTTCCCAAAGTGTTAATTGTGTATTGCACTCTTCTTCTGATACATGTGGTAGATGCATGAGCGACCCATCCAATCAACAAGGGTAATTATTCGAAAGGGTGGGTTTAGAAAATCGGGGGAAGAGAACAGTTAACCAACCAAGAATAAGATAGGAAATATCTAAATTTAATGTTCATGTAACTTGGAATAAAATGCTGTGCTTTGTTGTAAGAAAGACAATTCGAGAGTCCTAGTTTGACAATCGAGTAGAGCAGTCACGTTTTCTTGACATGGTGGCCATGTTGGGCGCCGCGCTGTAAAATTGTACTTCATGAACATTAGAAGCGTTGTGTTAGAAATTATTTAACAGAAATAAATCTCAATGAAAACAGAAATGAACTTAGGTTGTTAGTGTGTGTTCTCCACGAACGATGTGTAATTACTCTACATATGGTTAAACTAACAAACTGTTATTGTTTTTTCATCTGTATTATATTCTATTTTAAAATGAACTCTTTTGATATTTGTTCTTAAGAATTTTTCTTTCAAGTTTTTGAGGGGCCTTAGTGAGCTTTTTTTCCAGCAAAGTCTGGACAAAACTTAACTTGTTTTGATAATTGTCAATACCTCATAACAGTCATGGATGGAATAAAAAGGTCGATTTCAATGACTAAGAACAACATGGATAGGTTCATGAACCTAAGTTTCTTTTATTCCATATTTGAAAGCTACACAACACAATAACACAATAGGAACTACAGACCAGTCTTTACAAAACTAGCTCAAAATACACTGATCATCTGGGCAGTTGTTTTTTTCAAATAGTTAGTCTTTACAAAATGTGCAACATCAAAAAAGACATAAACACATGTTATTTTTTGTGATATGCAATAAAATGTAAGAAATTCATCATCTTTAAAAGTATAAAAATTGTCAAAAATGTTTTAGTGTAAAATCATATGTATTCTTTGGCATCAAATGTTGTTGTTTGTCATAACTTACTTTTGTTGACACTAAAATTTGTGGAGTTATTATTTTGGAGACAAAGGAGGATAATGCCAGGCATTTGTTTTATTACCCTTTGCAGGCTGGGAAATTTGTCGTCTGCTAAAATGTCGTCTGCAGAATTTCTAAAATTAGCATTTTCTTCGATTTTTTTTAAAGAATATTATCAGAATAGCAAACATTTTGGATCCTGATGAGATGCCACGTTCTGTGGCATCTCATCTGGATCCAAACTGATTGCACAGGCCTTCAAAATCCGGTTCCAGCGCTCAAAGGGTTAAATATGTAGATCCCACAACCCACAAAATCTACTTCAGTAAAAACCCTCTAAACCGGATTCTCTCTATACCAGAATCCTCTCTAAATCAGACAAATTGTCCAGACATTCTTTTCCCCTATTAAAAAATGCGTAAAATATCTCCTCAAGACAGGAGTCCCTCAATTCCGATTACCGGTCATTCTTTGGATCAAAATTGGGTCAATCCAAACCATTTGTACCTCTCTATACCAGTCAGGACCAGTTTATTGCACCTAAATAAAAAACGTGTGAATAGCGGATTCAAGAAGCGTGAAATGAATAATGGTGACCGAAAATTTTGCAAACTGTTAGAATCGCACAACAATTAAAAGAGATTTGGCCTGTGATGTACTTATCAATCGATAGAAGTGATGATACTGATTATAATTACTGAAAACAAACGTATGGTTTATTTTGTTTTTGATGTAGGAAGCTGTGCTGAATTTTAATAAGCTTAATGCAATTTAATTGTTAATTGTTTATTGCATTTGCTAATTTTGTGTCGTATAAAATGGTGATTGGCCAAGTTCTTGAAGCAGTTGCGTTTAGATATTCATTTAGATGTTCAAATTGGCAATTCAGATAACTAAGACTAAAAATGTCCAAACCATAAGCAGTATCTACAGTTCTTGTAAACCGACCATTTCTTAAAGAAATGTGATAAACAAATCCCAATTAAAAAAAAATAATAATTAAACAAGAAATGTGTTTGTCAGAAACACTATGTCCCCTTCTGCGCCGCTTTGATTTTTTATATATTTTTTACCTTTGACCTTGAAGGATGACCTTGACCTTTCACCACTCAAAAAGTGCGGCTCCATGAGATACACATGCATCAGAGCTACAGATAAGGTGCGTATTTGCATAAATACCCAATGTAAAATTGCCGATTACATATAGAAAAATAAAACTCTGCGTACCAAAACCCAATTGAAATTGCCGATTACGAATATCGTATTTGTCCTCTGCGTAACGAGTAAATGTCCCGGAAATACCCGGGTCCGAAATACCTGGATTCTTTCCGCTTCGTCCAAGCGCTTTCAGTGTAACCTACAGCAGGATAATATGTACGGAAGAAGGTGTCTATGTAACTACGTGTTTTTGTTGTGAAAATGTCGAAACCGCGTAGCCGTAAAAAGGGAAATATCGTATCCCAGGCACAAAAAACTCAATTTTAAGTTATTTAACTGCAAGCAAAACAAAGCCAGAAGCGGAAAATGAAGTGAAACTAATTGTTGATGATGCTGTGTCGGAGGCAAGCTTTGACCGTGCTTACATTGTAAGAAAACTAATGGAAAAAATCGTCGAACTTTCGCTAGAAAATAGGATTGTGCTTTTTTTAATAAAGACTGTATATTATGGATACAACTACAGTCCAACCCCTACTTCCGGTCACCCCTCATCGCTGGTCGCCCCGTGTAGGCGGCCGGTCTGTGCCGCAACCGTCGATAAACACTATATAATGCACCCCTCTTTAGCGGTAACCCCGTTTCTCCGGCCAGCGGCCAGCAATTTTGCATCCCAAATGTTAAATTCCCCCCCATATGAGTGGTCACGCGCGAGCAAGTCAGTCATGTACACTGGCAAAATTACACCGACGCAACGGCGAAAAAATCGATACGTACTTCCAGTCTGTGGTTTAGGCTCTGCATTACTGAAGCGTGATGTGTGATAAACATTTTGACAGCCAGTTTGCAAATTGCAATTAATTAGCGACAGATTATCAGGTTATCGGGTTAAAAGCAATATGGGACCGTTTGATCTTTTTGTTTCCGCACATGCTAATATAATCTATTAGTACTGGAAAAGAGATTCTTAATTTATAACTGATTATTTGTAGCTGTTGATTCATACTATTTCAAGCACACATTTATAACAATTATCGGCTAATTAAAAGTTAAAAAGAACAACGCAATTTTTAACCGAAATCAACTGCTCTAAATGTTCTCTGTGCTACAAAGTTTTTATCCAAAAATCAATACACGCACTCATGGGTATGACGTGACATTGTACATTGGTGCATAATTTTTGCGCGCTTTTGTCGGGACGAAGGAAATATGTGAGGACTTTTTTGATGCTAGAATTTGTAAATGTCTCGTTAACATAAATCAATCGGGAGTGTGTTTCGGATTACAAATTATGATTCTCATTTGGGAATTTAACAAAACATTTATATTTGTTAAATATTTACAATGATTTCAATATTAATTTTGATAAAACCATTTACGCGGCGAAATAAATGTTTTTATAATATTATGCATGAAAAGCACGATTACCAGTAGGATTACACCTGGTTGCTATTATCAGTCTCTTAAGTAACTGGCCACGATTTTATCGTGGAGATCACTGTCCTGACCAATTTGTGCGGTAGGTATTACAAAGACATTAAACTGCAATAAACTAATTAAATTATCGATTGATTGATAGTGACACGGGAGTTATTCACGCATAACTGATTAACAACTGTTCCCATCTTATGTGCATTGGGGCCATACAACGCGCATTCTGTAAACAACGAATCATGAGAATGATTCTTTTTCATTGACTTGATTCTGATGAGGATGATATTGATGATGATGATTAGAAAGATGAATAGAATATTTTTTTGAATGGAAATAAATGTTCTTTAATAGCTGACTTTAGAAAGGAAGAAATAAAATTATTTTTAGTCTATACATTGTTTAGTACATGAACACATATTTACCATTTTGTTTATACAAAAATTGAACAGTTTGCCATGCATTCATCAACTCTTAGACTCCCTATGACCCAACCCCCTCTTAAAAGGCCACCCCGCTTAAGCAGCCAGTTTGGCCGTTTCCCTTGACTGGCTGCTTAAAAGGGGTTGGACTGTACATAATTACACAAGATCTCTGAAACTAATAAATTAAGAGTGGAATTTCAACCAGCTCGTTCAGGTAAGCATTTGAGAATTTAAGACAATGATAATACCCAATTTTAATACAAAAATACCCCATTGTCAATTAAAGAAGTAGGTACCGACTTGTTTGTACCCAATTGAAAATGAAAATACCCAATTGAACTCAAAAGTAGTTGGTATTTACCCAATTACTCAGAAAAGTTATCTGGAGCTCTGATGCATGCCAAATATTAAGTTGCTATCTTCAATATTGCAAAAGTATTCATAAAATGAGCGATTTTGGCCACATATATTTGACCTCTGACCTTGAAGGATGACCTTGACCTTTCACCACTCAAAATGTGCAGCTCCATGAGATACACATGCCTACCAAATATCAAGTTGCTATCTTGAATATTAAAAAGTAATTGCAAATGTTAAAGTTGGAGCAAACAGACCAACAGACAAAGAGGGCAAAACAATATGTCCCCCACTATAGTGGGTGGGGGACATAAAAAGGATTTTCTTATGAGTATTATATCTTATTTTTATTTCAATTACATCTAACAAAGTAAATGTCTATAATTAAAATTTGCTGAAAGTGTGTGTTTTTTTCCACACTAGGTTATGAAATTGACCTTCTGAAAGTAAAATAGTCAATTTCCCCTCTAAACCGATATCCTCTCTGAACCGGAATTTCCTCTTAGTCCCAGGGATCCGGTTTACAGGGGTTCCACTGTGTGTGTGTGTGTATATATATATATATATATATATATATATATATATATATATATATATATATATATATATATATATATATATATATATATATATATTGCTTGTTCATCCAGACAGACATTTTCAAACAAGATGGTCTACAAGGCCCTTAATCGCTCACCTAAGATACAAAGGAACTGACCTATTATCTTCAGCCCAAGATATCATAAGAACAAATGTTCTGACCAAGTTTCATGAAGAGTGAACTGTAATTGTAACTTTTAGAGTGCTTACAAGGTTTTACTATAGCCCAGGGATCATATTTTTTTCGGTTTTGTCAGTCCTAGACCGATTGGGGTCATGAAAGACTGATAATCCCAAACAGTCGGTCCGATTCTGTTTGCTAAAATTCCCATGTCATGAAATCGATTACACAGTAAACATGCTAACACACCCTAATTACATTCTTATCTCGATTAGATGTGATAACCATTCACTGCAGTCTCTAAACCGGTCTGGACCAGTTTATTGCACGTCAGCCGACTAGTATCAGAGTATGCCCAAGCAGCGAAGATTTGCGCAGTTGTGTATTAGTCATGCGTGAATAACCCCTTGTCAATATCAATTGATAATTTCACTAGCTTATACCTAGCACACTGATCAATCCGTAATGTGTATTCGTCCACGATAAAATCGTTGACAGTAACTTCGGAGATGAAAACCTCGATGTTATCCTCGTGGAAATTGTGCATTTCATGCATCATACAGTAAACTTTCATATAAACAAAGAAGAAAATCGGATATTCTGCAATAATTGTGGGCGGACCTTATACACTGAAAGCACGCGCTGTAACAAAACAAAACATGCCGATACATTTTTCACCAGCATAATAATCGGGCAATAAATGAATGAAAGTCGCGGATCTGATCGACAGAACAGCCGAAAGTTATTTTTTTCGGCGGAACGTCACATAAAATAGTACGCAAGAAAAATAATATACATAGAACACTTTATTATGTGAATTGGGAATAAGACATCAATTTGGGAATTAATTGTGTTTTATCAAAAGTGCATAATATGCAGTTTTATATGTTGTATTTATCTACTTTGACAATTTATAATTAAAACAGATACTTGCATATATAATAGTATCATTTAAATTGATTTTACTTCAAAACTGGATTTTTTATTAATTTAACAAAAAATCCTCATGAAATGAAACTGTGTCCATGCCGCGCATGGACACTGTTTAAAAATACACTTTAAATGATAAAAATACATTCACTGTTAATGTAAAAGTCATGGAAAATTGCTTATTAAGCTTAAATTATAGATAATATATTACAAAAATAAATGTAGATCATGAAATGAATAGTTTTGTTAGAGAAAATCACCAAAATGATGTCCATTCCCAGTTTGATGTCTTATTCCCAATTCACATACATGTAATACAGTGTTATAGTATCAATTTTTAGTAAAAATCGTGTTAGAATCGAAATAATTTGTGTACTTTATTGTTTGTTGTTGAATAATCCACAACCAGAAGTTTATATGCATGGTTTCAAATCACTTGTGCTTCGCATTCATGATCTTATCCCTAACGCATCTTAACTATCGGCCGTGGGTTATTCGACAACAAACTATAACGTACACCAACCTACGCACAGACATTTATTCGGTTCAGTGCATGTTTGTAAGCTATTATCGAGTTGAAAACGATTTAAAACATCGGTATAGACTTACACAGATTTATAATATTGACATCGACGAAAAAAGTCAGAAAAAACAGCACATGAAACAACAATTTAATAGCAAATGATAAAACCAATTGAGAAAATTTGTATGTTCCGTTTTCAAAAAAGTGCCTGAGGCAATCAAACTTGTACATTTATTATACTACCTTCATGAATGGCAAAATCAATAGTATATATTTTAACGTAATTTGTCATGATTTCGGATGAAAATTTTCGGACTTTTTCCCCATTTAAATCCAGACCAATTGATGTTGTGGGAAATTATGATCCCTGCTATAGCCATATAAATTCCCCGCCACCTGGTGACCATGTTTTTAAACAGACTGGAACAATTTTCAACTCATCCAAGAAATCATGAACACAAATGTTTTGACCAAGCTTTATGAAGATTGGACAATAAATGTGATTTTAAGAGTGGTAACAAGTTTTTACTAAAACTTGTCTGTCATCTAAAATAAGAAAATCTACGATTGATTCATGTTATAAGTCAGATCACTCCATTATTGACCTAGAAATAAGATTTTAAGATGTAGCACATGGAAAAGGGCTATGGAATTAAATTCAACAATACATTGTTAAAGGATATAAAATATTTAAACTGCATTAATGCTTTGATAGAAAATGTTAAACAACAATATTGTATTCCCATTGTAGCGTAATTACACATTGTTCGTGGAGAACACACAGTAACAAACAAAGTTCATTTCTGTTTTCATCGAGATTTAATTCTGTTGAATATTCTCTAATACAACGCTTCTAATGTTCGTGAAATACAATCTAACAGCGCGGCGGCCAATATGGCCGCCACGTCAAGAAAGCGTGACTGCTCTACTCCATTGTCAAACAAGGACTCTAGACTCGTCTTTCTTATAACAAAGCACAGCATTTTATTCCAATGTACATGAACATAAAATTTAGATATTTCCTATCTCATTCTTGATTGGTTGACTGTATTTTTCCCTTGATCCACTAAACCCCACCCTTGAATAACTCTTGTTGATTTGATGGATGCTCATGCATCTACCATATGTCACAGCAGAAGAGTGCAATATACAATTATCACATTCTACCAATATGTTCGTGATGAACATGTGCAGATAATAACCTTTGGGAACAGGAGACCTCATTTCATTTGCATACTTTATCATATAACCAGGTGTTCTCTATGGACAAACCACATTGGTAACACTTCTATAATCAATTATGTAAACCCCGATGCACATTCAATCCGAACTTGTATAAGTTATGTACCTTGGGAAATTGGAATTACACTTATATAATCAATTATTTAAATTTCATTATATATGATGTCTGAATTGGGACTTGTTATGTCTCTTCTGTATTGGTTTGAAGTAATGTTGACCTCCGAGCCAAATTGTTAATCAAGAACTAATAACAATTTTATTAACATTATACAGTACAGCCAAAGCGGCCCAAACATAATCCGCGGCTACGCCACGGCCAGATTATTAGTCCGCGGCGGCCGAATCGTGTGTTCACGCGGCGTATCGCCGTGGCACTCGGCATCGATCCGCGCAACGACGCCGAGTCTGTATTAACCTCGCGTACTTTCGCGGAGTAAATCCGCCGCATACGTATGCGTTGGATCGAGTGAAAAGATATCCACCTACATGTACATACATGTATGTGTAGCGTAGAATTAATTACGAGCAACTGTTTATGTTTCGTTCGATTATCATTATTAAATTTGTAATCCGAAACACACTTCAGAATTTTAATGCTCACGCGTCCTTTGGCAAATTCTAGCGTCAAATAAACAGTGCTAAAATATCCTTTGTTTCATAAAAAGCGCGCGAAAATTATGCAGACATGTAGAACGTCGTTTGGAAAGTTTGGGTGTATTTTGTGTTGTTTAAATACATGAACATCACGTCAGGCGTAAATCGCGTGTTCAGTGGAGAAAAAAAACGCCCCGATTAAACGTTATTTCATCATCTCTATAAATAGTAACAAATGCCAAAATGTATTTGATACTTAAGGAAATGTCGAGAATGTTTGTGTATCGTAAATATTTACCAGCATTTGCTTTAAAACTGGAATATACGGGATTATCGGGTAATTAGTAGCGATAATAACTGTATAATATGAAAAAAATAAAACGTGTTTATATACGCATATTCAAACAATAGTTATAATAAGCTGATAATTAACAAAACCACAAATACGTCGTCACCGTCTTGATTATTGATGTGGCTTCAAACTGCTAATTTTCTCAGCTAAAATATAATAGCGGAATCAACATGCAATTAATTTATAAATCCACCATATGCTGGAGCCTTGACCACTTGTATGTGTGAAAACATAATTACGTGACCTTGTTTATGTGTGAAATACATACGCTACGGGCGGGAAACAAACTTAATAATTGGCCAGACACATTAACTATGCTTACATGTATATGCTAATACAATCCGCGCACAATAAATTTATTATGATTTTAATTATTATTATAATTGTTCTTTCAAAATTTGTTAACTACATGTAACTAATAATTTTAGAAAGATTTTTTATTTCATGATGCGCATCGGCTCGGCATCATGTCGCGGATCACGGCATGCCTCGGCGGACAGATGCGAAGTTTCGCGGCGAAATGCGACTTGCCGCCGCATACTGACGCGGCTTCAACGACTGACGCGGCATCGACTCGTTTCGCCTTGCCGCCGCGGATCGCGAAATACGTTTGTTCCGCTTTGGCTGTACTGTATGTTGTTATGTTACACCATCTACAACATTGAACATATTGACAATAATAATATACATTTTGTTATCAATGACCAGCTATTCCTAGAAACATTACTGATGGAAATCAGAGGAAAAACTTTCATTCTTGACATATAAAAGTAAACTTAACAAAAACCGCGAATCTAATTTAATACAGGAAATTGACAGACTTCAATTTTTTTTACATGAAACAAATAAAGACCAACTAATAAAACTACAACACAAATTAGAAAATATAAGCGAAAATAAACTTAAAGGGTATCTTATTCTTTCTAGAGCTAAATGGATAGAAGATGGGGGAAAACCCTCAAAATACTTTTGCTCACTGGAATCAAACCGTTATGTAAGCAAGTCGATACCTTTTATTGAACTAGACAATGGTGTTAAATAGCAGGATCAAAATGAAATTTTAAATGAAGCTGTCTCATTCTAAAACATTATACAAAAAGAAAGACAACAAAATTACTTATGACATAAACGCTGATTTATCTAATGTTGAGGTACCAAAGTTGAATCTGACTCATTAGAAGGAATGCTTAATATTGAGGAAGTATCTATAACGCTTAAAACATGAAATCTGACAAAAGTCCAGGCTCTGATGGTTTCACTGCTGAATTCTTTAAAGTATTTTGGAAAAAGTTAGGTCATTTTGTTGTAAAAAGTCTTAATTATGCTCTTATTACAAACTCATTATCCATAACACAAAAACATGGAATTATAACCTGCATACCAAAAGAAAACAAGCCCAAGTGTCATCTGAAAAATTTAAGACCATTAACTTTATTTAATGTTATTTACAAACTAGCATCAGGATCCATAGCAAATAGACTAAAAACTGAACTTGATATTTTAATCTCCAAAGATCAAACTGGTTTTATTAAAGGACGATTTATTGGTGAAAACACAAGATTACTTTATGACATCCTGAAATACGCTGAAGATAATAATTTACCTGGTTTTCAAATGACTATCGATTTTGGAAAAGAGTTCGATACATTGTCTTTCCAAGTTATAGAAACCACCTTAAGATTTTTTAATTTCGGACCGATGTTTCAAAAATGGATATCCATGTTCTTGTATAACACTATGGCCTCAATACAAATAAATGGATTTTTGTCGAACACCTTCTGTATAGAGAGGAACTGCCGTCAAGGAGACCCAATAAGTGCTTACATTTTTAAATGTGCAGAAATTCTTGCTATTAAATTAAGGGAAAGCAAAAAATAAAAAGAATAAGAATAAAAGACATATAATATAAAATATTTCAATTTGCTGATGACACACCTCTATTACTTGATGGATCAGAAGCATCACTTACTCTTTGCATGCTGGGAAATTTGTCTTCTGCTAAAATGTCATCTGCTGAATTTCTAAAATTAGCATTTTCTTCGATTTTTTTCAAAGAATACTATCAGAATAGCAAACAGTTTGGATCCTGATGAGACGCCACGTTCTGTGGCGTCTCATCTGGATCCAAACTGTTTGCAAAGGTCTTCAAAATCCGGTTCCAGCACTGGAAGAGTTAACTTGTACCTTAGACATGCTTCATGAATTTTCAAAGTACTCTGGACTAACCATGACAAAACTAATTTCATTTGGATAAGCTCAATGAAGTATAGTACTAGATTAATTAAAACTTAATATAAACTGACATGGGGGGGGCTACTACTTTTAAAGTTCTTGGAATAACTTTTGATATTAACTTATAAAACATGGTAAAAAAAAAATTTGACAATAAAATTTAAAGTATTAGAAGAGCAATCACAGATATATTACACCACTTGGAAAAATAACAATTGTTATTTATTACTTTTACCTTTATTTACGTATTTATTTATATCTCTACCAACACAAAAAATAGAAATCATGAAACATTTAAATAAAATCTTTTACGACTTTATTTTGGCAGGACCAAACAAAATAAAAGCCACTGTTGTTGTATAATGAAGGTGGTTTAAATTTGATTGATATTATGTTCATTTGAGAAATACATGATCGAAACTAACATGGCTAAAGAGATTAGTGTCAAGTGAAGGAAATTGTTACACACTTGTTAAATCGATAATAGATTTTAAAACAATTTTTAACACTGGTAAATTGTACCCGGAGAAAGTATTTTAACAGCTGAAAAATAAATTTTGCTTTATGAATTGAAAACATATATATTGTATATTGAAAAACTGCCAATAATAAAAAGTGATGATATTCTGAACATGCCGCTATTTTATAAACATAAACTGAACAACAGTCATATTTATATAAAAAGTTTATATGAAAGAGGTATCCGTTTTGTGAGAGGCATAATGATAGAAAGTGATTGTTTTATTTCCAAAGAATCTCTGGAATAACTTCTAGGAATACATTTTAATTTCCTATTATACCAAGGATTAACCGCATTATAAGAAGATACATTGGACATTGTCATAAAATATCAAATTTGAACAATAAAACCCAAGGGCCTATATTGCCGACTTATATATAGAAAATAGTTACCAGTCCTAAAAAAGACAAACTTATCTATAAAATATTGATTCAAAAATAGTGATATTCCAACTGGTCAAACAAAATGGAATTCAGAACTTGTAAATATAGATTGGAAAAATGTATATACACTGGTGTTAGATTAAACTAGGGATACACATATTACATGGTTGCAATGTAGAATAATCCACAGAATCTTGGGAACAAAATCTATTACGTTCAAGATGAAAATTGTTGCCAATAATCTATGTACATTCTGTATAATGAAATAGAAAACATAACACACTTTTTATGGTACTGCCTTTATACCCAACAAATTGTTAAAGTCACTATAACGCTCAAAATCAACGAAATTACATTTCGTTAAGTATTTCGTAAAATAAAGTTAACACCTTAACAATCAGTGTTCCTTATAGCAATATCCAAAATTTCAACGCTAGACGTGATATGATTACATAGATTTTTGTAGATGCTCGTGTTTATTTATTTGTGGCCACAATTAATTCCCGCGAACATATCTATTCATACGACACACGAACACCATTTTAGTGTCCATGTGTCGTATGAATAGATATGCAAAACAATAATGAAAACAAGCATTTTGTATCTACAAACATCTATTTTACCAGTCCACATCTGACGTTGAAATTTCAGCAATTGCCATAAAGAACACTGATTTTTAATTGGTTAAGTTTATTTTACGAACAATTGTATGAAATTTTCTTTGATTTTGAGTAGTAATGTTACTTTAAATTTGCTGTCGAAATCATCAAGAGAAGTAGACCTAGCTTACTTACTCAGCTGACATGTCAGGATCTAATACTTGGGGTTACAAATTCCAAAATGACCGATATTTACATTGTATGCCTTGAAATTAAAGGGTACATTTTTGATTGTCAAAAGAAAAATAGTAACCCCTCAAAATTTGGACTTGTGAATAGCATGAAGAAAACATTTAAAATAAACAAAACTACAATAAAAACAGAAGAAGAAATCGAGAACTGGTCTTTAGTCAAAACATTTTCAAACATCCCCTGCAACTACTTTATTAATCATAACAACAAATATATGTATAGTTCATCACTTTTGCATTTTGTCAAATCTGCACTTTAAATTCAATACACATAATGCAACTCAGCAATTAAATAATTTATCTTCCTTATGTGCATATAATTTTATAAATAGAAAAAAGATATGCACACATACATGTGTTACTCTACTTTTATAAGTAACAAATGTGTTACTTTTTCTTTTATAACTTAACCAATATTGCTGGGTTTTTTTTTCTTTGCTTTATTTGTTGTTTAAAAAATGAAAGAAAAATATATGTTAATTGTTAAACAGGATGAGATATGATTGAAACTATGTTAATATCCAATAATGTGAATCCTTAATCTATGAATATATACAATGTTTTCTTTTTCTTTCCTCTTTTCCGAATTTGAATTTGTAACATATGTTGTATGTATATTTTACTACTTCTATGGCTATACACATCCTACATGTACATGCTTCTGAGTTGCTATGTATGTTGCACGATTTTTAAATGAATCGTATATGAAAGAATGTATGTGAAACCATATGGAAAAAATAAAATGTATGCACAGAAAAAAAAAAGAAAAATGTCCCACCTCCTGGCGGCCAAAACTGGAAACATTTTCAAACACATTCAAGATATCGTTGGGATAAATCTTCTGACCAAATTTCATTAAGATCTGAAAATAAATGTGGCCTCTATTATAGTGTTAACAATGCAAATGTTGACGCCGCACACAAATATACGGCTACTGCACTATGAAGCCGTATATTTGACCTTGAAGATTGACCTTAACCTTACACCACTCAAAGTGTGCAGCTCCATGATATACACATGCATGCCAAATATCAAGTTGCTATCTTCAATCTTGCAAAAGTTATAATCAAGCTTTAAGTTTTGGGACACACAAATACAATGACAGACAGGCAGGCAGGCAGGCAGGCAGGCAGGCAGGCAAGCAAGCAGGTGACAGACAGGCAGGCAGGCAGGCAGGCAGACAGACAGACAGACAGACAGACAGACAGGCAGACAGACAGACAGACAGACAGACAGACAGACAGACAGACAGACAGGCCAAAAATAATATTCCCCCAAACAACGTAAAAGGGAGAAAAGTCAGGAGAAAGATAGGAAACGCAAGGTTCACGAAAAAAAAATAAGGAAGAAATAGGAGGCTTAAAACGCTTCAAAGAGCTGGCAAAGTCTCGAAGCTTTCATCGTCCTCCTCAGACTCCGCCAGAGACGTGGCTTTTGCTGACAGCGATAATGATTTAATGGAAGAGAAGCAGTGCCCATGTTGCGGTACGGAGGGCGGTGACCAGAACAAGTGGGTGACCTGCACAAGGTGTCCAAGAAATTGGCATATTACATGCACTGGGGACGCTATTCTTTTCGAAATACCGTTCGAGCAAATTCCAAATTACCCTTTGAAGTTTCATATGTGAAAGTTGCATGTAACTCAAACAGTTGCGATATTATAACCAAAAACTAACCTTAATACACACTTCTGCGTTCGTGCATTTGACTTAATGATGTTCATCATTATGCATGTTCGGTTTGTTGGTTAAAAAATACGTATGGATTTCATTTGCAGATAAAATGAATAAAACATGTTAGTAAAAAAAAAATGTATTGTCTCGTAACTTTCTGTTAGTTATTAAGAATGAGATCTGTTTTTAATGTTACAAATATATGTACACAGTCAAGATTACTTATGTTTTAATAAATTAAAGATAAGATGTCAATGATGTGTTTCATTAGATTAGTACATGTATCTATTAATCAAACATAAATAAACACCATCACATGACACATTCTGCTTGCGTCTTTAACACATAATTACCCGTAACTGGAGAAATGCCATGCAAAAAAGATTGTGCTATTATAAATTGACCAAATTATACAGTCATGTTAAGAAAAACAATTTACACATAGTCATTTCTGCAGTTTAAATTTATTTTCTATATGAAGAAATCAAGTGTCGAAATTAGCCGCCTTATGTCGAAATTACACTCCTTTATACATAGTGAAATGTGATATGAAAATCTGTAAGGTAGTGTTTTATTGCACCAATCATCACGGAATACTTCTTTTAATATTGTTGATATGTTTGACAATTAATGATGCGGGTAATTTCAACATACAGTTAAGTTATGCGCTTAAGGAACTTAAAGTGTTGAAATAACCCGTCTTTGCTCCAGTCCTTTTTCCTAGATCTGGATCAATTTTAAATGTCCTGGGCACTTCCTAGCAAACAAAATCAAGGAAATCCACCATAAATTCACTCAATGTAGTTTCTAAGAAACAATGGCAGTTCAAATTCTCTGGTAACAAACTAATGTAAACAGTTGTGCACAAAATCAAGAAACATTTTCTAACTTGATATTCATGTTTATAATCCATAAAACTGTTTAAATACTCAGAATTTAAAACAGTGGACCACTAATGTAAAATTTCCTTTGCATCTTCAATAAGAAAATCAGTTCACTCAGTGAATGTACATCAACATCACTCAAAACCGGGCTTCAGCACAATTTTGTGGTAATTTACACTGGAGCTCCTTATGGTAATTCTGGAAGCAGTGTGATGTAATTAAGATAATAATATTTTCACACAAACTGGACACATCTGAGATTTTGCAATAATTGTTTTAATTAAACAACAAATGTAGTGAACATGTTTAATACTTTTATTTTCAGATTTAGCTATAAAATGAAAGTGACAAGTGAAACCTTTGTTCATAATACATTTTATTGAATGTTAACTTGCTCAAACATATCTGCATATGTTTTAAGATGAACTTCATTAAATCCAAGAATATAAGAATTATAAAAACTATACAAGCAAACTGACAAGAGAACAATAGAACAACAAATAACATGGAATGCATATTCAACCTATAATTGTCAAAAAGAGTAAAAGATGGTTAACAAGTGCACCTAAATCATGAATGTATCCCATCTGTATGAAATTAAAGCCAAACACCTTGAAATGAAATACATGTCAATCAATACATATAAATGCAATTTTAAAGTGTGCAAAATTGTCATTAAGTCTATAGCCTAGTTAGCAAGTAATTTATACAAAATAATAATTTTAAAACCGAAAGTAGGATTTCTATACATATACGTCGATTTCGACAAGCGCGATAATTTTTTTTAATTTTAAAGCGCAAAAAGACGGATTTCTACCGTGTAACCACCAGATATATTCTTAATGGCATAGATAAAATTAAATCTATAGCTTGTATAGCAAGTAATTTATTATTTTTCAAACAGTGCTGCTTTTATAACCGAGAGTAGGATTTCTAGACGTATACGTCAACTTTGACAAACACGATTATTTTTAAATTTTTAAAGCGCAAAAAAGATGGATTTCTACCTTTTAACCACCAGATATACATGTATTCTAATTGGCTTAGATAAAATTTGTTTTTTATTTATACTTAAATTTACTATGCCAAATAAGTTGTGTGGCTTTAAGTCTAAATGTTCGATGCCAACCATACACATTTTAAGTCGACTATTCAAGGTTGAGTATTCAATCTGTTTTCTTAATTCGATCATAATGAAATAAAATCAAAAAGTAAATTGTACTTGATTATGAAGAAACATGTGTTGCAAAGAGATTGTGAAGATTTCTGTAATTGAATATCCCTTTGCGTGCTGGGAAATTTGTCGTCTGCTAAAATGTCGTCTGCTAAATTTGTAAAATAAGCATTTTCTTCTTTTTTTTTCAAAGAATACTATCAGAATAGCAAACAGTTTGGATCCAGATGAGACGCCACGTTTTGTGGCGTCTCATCTGGATCCAAACTGTTTGCAAAGGCCTTTAAAATTCGGTTCCCGCACTGAAAGGGATATACTACAAAACTGGAAAGAAGCTTGAGTAAAATAAACAAAAAGGTAACAATTAAAGCAGAAGCTACCCTAATCTTTTCATATATCAGGGGTGTGATTGAGGCAAAGTCAGAGAGGAGGAAAATTCTGTTGACTGATTTTGACTATGCGAATGGCGCGCATAACGCAATGACAAACATAAAAACAGACATTAAAATAACAACTTTTTGAACTTCATAACAACATTTCTTTATAAAAACCTGTTAAACTCCACATTTAACATACTGAGGATGCAAAGTAAACAGTTAAGTAAGTATTTATTGTGATCAATAGCAGCAGTTTTTCAATGTATTGAATTACAGTTAATAGACTAAATATAAACAAACACACTTGAGTGTTCTTCTGGTGTTAATGATGTATTAACTGAGTTAAATTAATATATTTAATTTGTTAACCTTTCAATATCTCGCATTTCACATCTTCACTCAGTTCAAAGCTATTTCAGTTAACTGAACAGCGTGACAAACATAATAAAGCAAAATATGCATATGAGTCTGATTATACACAGACCCACAGACATATAAAAATCAAATCATGTTTGTCTATTTCCATGTTCGAATGATTCTCTTCTAAATTGTTTTACTTCGCGAGTAGACTAAACTCCAATTTGCAAACACTGGTTTCCGTGACACAAATTCAGTGGGCACATTTCTTAACAAAATATGTGTTGCTTGTATCTAAATTGTAGTCTGTTTTTTGGACAAACACTTTTCATTATTCCTATCAGACTAGGTAATGTCAGTCGTTTATTCGATTGCTATTTGTTATTTCAATAATCTTAATTTTCTCTTCACAACGGCGCCATTTGCAAACAAATCACAGAGCGCATTTTAAGAACACGATTTTAATTGGAAGATTGGGAAACGACAGCCAATTATATGGCTCGTTTTAAAAATGCTTAGGCATAATCTACCAGCATACATGCCAGACGTCCCGATCTCGGCGGGACAGTCCCGCTTTTGGGCTCTTTGTCCCGGCGTCCCGATATGGGACGATTTGTCCCGACATTCGTAAAAAACGATGTACGGTCTATAGGTTTCCAATATAATTCGCTATTCGAGCTCTGTTTCGCTAACACTCACCACCGCTAATCCCTTAAGTATTGCCCCCAATTAACAATCCGATTCTACCTCTCGTGTGTACCAGTGTTGTTTATGACACCTTATCAGCGATTTATCGGCTAATTATTGATTTTATCAGGCCATGGTGGTCTTCAAGATAGTGGTCGCTTATTGCTATCGATAGTTGTATTATAATGAAATAAATGTTGAAAATGTTTTTGTGTTTGTCTTTGTTTGAAACGGTTTACAAAACAATTTATTTGTAAAATTATTTCTACGTCATTAATGAGTCTTTTACATTTAATGTTTAGTTCCAAATTAGTGGGATAATCCGAATGTGCAATATACCAAAATCGCAACAAACAGTCCAATAAGTGATACCCATCCTGTCTAGTGTAATTGGGTGTAATTGTAATAAAAACGAGGTGCTATGCATGACAGTTTGACCCTTTTCCAATTAAGCTAAATTAAAAAACAACGAGGTGCTATGAATGACAGTTTGACCCTACTCCAATTAAGCCGCGACAATTGATAAGTAAGTTTACTGTAACCTGTACTTTCAGTGTACTGGATAGCCTCCCCTGCGTTAATGTCTTCCATTGAAAGTAATATAATGAATATTGTTGTCGTAATGTTCCAGATATTGTAATCTTAAAAGATGAATATTATGTTCGTTGTTTGCTATTGTCTTATTTAATAAAACTGTTATTGTTATGTTTTAGATTTCATGCTTAATATCAAATGTTTTATGTCTTGAATAAAAGTATCAAGAGTTTTTGTTAGTACTATACTGACTACAGTAAAGGTGGAATGTCCTGCTTTTTGGTCAAATGTCCCGACAATTTTTTATTGAATGTCCCGCTTTGGACCTAAAAATTCTGGCATGTATGTCTACCAGTGTAAAATGCGGAGAGATTTCGAGGGCCGCGGATATTTTCGGGCCGCTTATGAAATACGTCCGCGGAATCGGTGGTAGCCCCTCTCCCCCACATTTTTTAAAACGAATTTACGCAAATCTCAGAAGCGACATCCGGGACAACCCGATCCGCGGAAATCCGCGGATCCGCGGAAAAATTACACCCCTGTATATTAGTAGGAACAAACAACAATTATGTTAGCCTTTTTTAGATCCATTGACCTTTGCCTTTTAGTGAAATATGCAATTGGCATAGGGGACAAAATTTATCGTTTCAAGAAGAAATAGCATCTTTAAATTACTTTTTTGTGAATTTTGTTATTACAAACACATTTGTTGTAGAAAAATAGTTTGAGAATGTTAAGAATTTAGTTATTGGATTTATTGAATATTCCATACTTTGGATTTATTTTGTACAATATGTTTTTTCAGGTTATTGACTTTTTGATTGAGTTTGTTACTTATATATAGAGGATATTTGTTGGATTTGATGGAATATCGATTTTATTTCACGAGTGATCATATAAAATAATATTTTCACGAGTGGCACAGCCACAAGTCAAAATATGTTTTTTTTATTATCACGAGTGAATTAAAATCGATATTCCATCGAATCCAACAAATTTTCTTTTTATTTTATGCTTTTTCACCGTTTATTTACATTGTAAAAGAGTTTAACTGGATAATGTCGCTGGATTTATACCGTCATTTAGTTGAAAAAATGACGTCATTTCACAGTAAAACAGTGAAAAATATCGTTATTTTTCACTGTTATTTGTCACTGTTTAAAACAGTGAAATACCAGTTTTATTTCACTGATATTTCTCTATAAACCACCGGAAAGCATAAAATAAATTTACATATTTACTTTTTCTTTTTTTATAGAATATGTATATGCTCTGTATAAATTTGAGTTTAATTATTTACGTTGAAAAATATAAATAAATATGAAAAGGAACAAGTGATGATTCCTATGTCAATATCATGCATAGGCGCCACCTTAGCTCCATATCTTGGAATTGGCTCTATCTGGTTTAGAGGAATACAAAATGATCAATTACATCTGCAAGAAACCAATGTGTTTGTGCATGCAGAAACTAGCATATGTTGGAGGCAATTGTTTGATGTCTTTCGCGACTTAAACAGAAGGAAATTTGCTCGTCGCATAGTCAAGTACATTGACATGCTTTCAAAAACTCCACCATGTCACAACTTATAAAGGTTCTTAAGTTGCCAAATGGGTTGCGATTGTATGTTAATGTACATTTGTGGATGAATAAATCTTCGCTGAATCGCACTACACTGTCCGATTTTTACAAGATTGCAAAATATGTTGGAAAAACCATATAAAATCTACTCACCCTGAAGAATTATCCGTGAAATTTCAAAACATCCGGTCCTTAGTGCCAACTCGGAAGTAGCATTGACTAATTTATTAATGCACCCCAAACAAGAGGTGGTGCCTGTGAATGAGATCTGTTGTATCCAAATGTGTGTCTTCAAGGTATAACTCCACTTACATTCATAACCACACACCTCACACTTGTACTTTTTCTCTCCTGTATGTATCCTCATGTGTATCTTCAAGTTACAAATCTGGTTACATGCATAACCACACACCTCATACTGTACTCTCTCTCTTTTGTATGTATCTTCGTGTGTCTTCAAGTGACCATTCTGGTGAAATGCATAACCACACACCTCATACTGTACTCTCTCTCTTTTGTATGTATCTTCGTGTGTCTTCAAGTGACCATTCTGGTGAAATGCATAACCACACACCTCATACTGTACTCTCTCTCTTTTGTATGTATCTTCGTGTGTCTTCAAGTGACCATTCTGGTGAAATGCATAACCACACACCTCATACTGTACTCTCTCTCTTTTGTATGTATCTTCGTGTGTCTTCAAGTTACCACTCTGGTGAAATTCATAACCACACAATCAATATGAGTACCATCTTTCTTCTGTGTGTATCCTCTTGTGGCTTTTCAATGTATTACTTGTGTAACTTGCATGAGAATGCACCTCACAGATTAACTGTCTCTTGTCTGCATTAATTAAAATATGTCTCTTCAAGGATCCCATCTGAGTAAATGCATAACCACACACCTCACACTTGTACTCTCTCTCTCCTGTATGTATGCTCATGTGTGTCTTCAAGTGACCACTCTGGTTGAATGTCTTACCACACACCTCACATTTGAACTCTCTCTCTCCTGTATGTATCCTCATGTGTGTCTTCAAGGTTTTAATACGGTTACATGCATAACCACACACATCACACTTGTACTTTCTCTCTACTGTATGTATGCACATGTGTGTCTTTTAAGTTACCACTCTGGTTAAATGCCTTACCACATACCTCACACTTGTACAGTCTGTCCCCTGTATGTATCCTCATGTGTGTCTTCAAGTGACCACTCTGGTTGAATGTATTACCACACACCTCACACTTGTACTCTCTCTCCTGTATGTATCCTCATGTGTGTCTTCAAGTGACCACTATGGTTGAATGTATTTCCACACACCTCACATTTGCACAGTCCCTCTCCTGTATGTATCCTCATGTGTGTCTTCAAGATACCACACTTGTTAAATGTATTTCCACACACCTCACAATTGTACTCTCTCTCTCTCTCCTTTATGTATTCTCATGTGTGTCTTCAAGTGACCAATCTGGTTGAAGGTATTACCACACACCTCACATTTGCACAGTCCTTCTCCTGTATGTATCCTCATGTGTGTCTTCAAGTTACCACTCTGGTTGAATGTATTTCCACACACCTCACACTTGTACTCTCTCGCTCTCTCTCTCTCTCTCTCTCTCCTTTATGTATCCTCATGTGTGTCTTCAAGTTACCACTCTGGTTGAATGTATTACCACACACCTCACATTTGCACAGTCCCTCTCCTGTATGTATCCTCATGTGTATCTTTAAGTTACCACTCTGCTTACATTCATAACCACACACCTCACACTTGAACTTTCTCTCTCCTGTATGTATGCTCATGTGTTTCTTCAAGTTACTAGTATGGTTACATTCATAACCACACACCTCACACTTGTACTTTTTCTCTCCTGTATGTATCCTCATGTGTATCTTCAAGTTACCACTCTGGTTACATTCATAACCACACACCTCACACTTGTACTTTCTCTCTCCTGTATGTATGCTCATGTGTTTCTTCAAGTGACAACTCTGGTTGAAGGCCTTACCACACACCTGACACTTGTACTCTCTCTCTCCTGTATGTATCCTCATGTGTGTCTTCAAGATAACTTTCTGGTTGAATGCCTTAACACAAATTTCACACTTGTACGGTTTCTCTCCTGTATGTATCCTCATGTGTGTCTTCAAGTGACCACTCCGGTTGAATGCCTTACCACACACCTCACACTTGTACTCTCTCTCTCCTGTATGTATTGTCATGTGTATCTTTAAGCTTCCACTCTGGTTACATTCATAACCACACACCTCACACTTGTACTTTTTCTCTCCTGTATGTATGCTCATGTGTGTCTTCAAGTTACAACTGAAGTTGAATGCCTTTCCACACACCTCACACTTGTACTCTCTCTCTCCTTTATGTATCCTCATGTGTGTCTTCAAGTTTCCACTCTGGTTACATTCATAACCACACACCTCACACTTGTACGGTTTCTCTCCTGTATGTATCCTCATGTGTGTCTTCAAGCTATAACTATTGTTACATTCATAACCACACACCTCACACTTGTACGGTTTCTCTCCTGTATGTATCTTCATGTGTGTCTTCAAGCTATAACTCTGGTTAGATTCATAACCACACAGCCCACACTTGTATGGTCTCTCTCCAGCATGTATCCTCATGTGTGTCTTCAAGTTACTACTGTTTTTACTAGTATTATTCCACACCTCACCATTGCATTCCTTTTCATCTGTATTTTCTATATTCTTCTTCTTCTGTAATATTTCATTTTCTAATTGCTGTGTCATGACAGTTTGTAAAATGTCACTTTCTTCTCCATTGAAATATTTAGGTCTGAAGAGAAAGTTCTTGTCTCTGTAGATGCCAAGTTCTCTGGCGTATTCATCTCCGTAGTAGACAAGCAGTTCTTCTCCTGGTGTAACTGGCTTAAATGTGCAGTAATAGATGCCTCCTTTGTACTGGAATGCTACAAGGTTCTGATCTGCCTCTGTCATAGCACAGTTCACATATCTCATCCAGTTAGAGGTTGCCTTGTTTTGGGCATCCACACAGTGGCTCACTTTGCCTTCCTTATAAATCTGCCAGCAATATCCTGATTTATGGTTGTAAGAGATGGTATCACCACAATATGGTCCAAACATGATCCTGGATTCCAGTCCAACTTTTGAAAATACCCCAAGACCAGCTAAAAACAGTTTTGAGGTTTTAATTTCAAGGTCATCTGGAAGAGTATGATCAGCTCTACAGGGGTCCCCTTCTGGCACCTCTTTGTCCTGTATGAAGTTGTATGGTCCATGGACAGGGCAGTCCCCTTCAAACTTTTTGTTGCATTCTCCACAGTACAGAAAGTGGTCATTATCTGAAGGTTCTAGGTCCATACAGCAGGCTAGGTTCCTCTTTCGAAGACGGTTTTCAGTCTTGTCCTTTCCAAGTGTCTTGGCTTTTTTTACTCTCTTCGCACTCACTAGGTCACCCTTTTTGTTTAATTTCCTCTTAGCTGGTTTTATTAAAAGGGCAGCCGTTGTTTTTGCAGCATTCCTAGGCTTGCCTAAGACTCTAAATGAAACTTGACCACAAACCCTCTTTGGTGCCAAAATATTTGAATTATAGCTCTTGCTTTTCTTTTGATTTCTTTCAATGAATATCTCTTCAAAGTCATCATCAGAACATTCAGCAGACTCAGCTGCCAGATTTGAATTCACTACCTTGGTTGTCACAGAAACTTCTTCCAAATTAAAAATGGTATTACTTGACACAGGCATTTCATTTGTCTGACTTTCAGTAATGTCTTGCCATAGATCTTCACAGCCCATTAAAGGCATTGAAAAATTTGGATCATTCACTGGTAATATTTCTTTTTTTTGGTCCATACTGTATTTTACATCACTTGACAAACCAATGGACTGATTTGAAGGAAAGTCCTTTTGAATTGATTTATCGCCACAATCCCTTTTACCCCTAGAGGCAGTAGATTCAGAACTGGCAGATGTCAATAAACTGCTGGTTATTAAAGAATTTACACTCACAGGTAAAACCTGAACAGGTGAAGTGATTACAGCATTTGCCTCATTTTCAAAAACAAAATCATGGTGAGAAGTCGAATCAGTTGCAGAATGTGGTAAACTTGGCATAATCTGCTTGTTTTCAAAATCTAACCAAACTTTTTGACAACCAATTTGGCTAAGTCGCAACTCGTTTAAAGCCCTCAACTTGTGTTCCTCCAGGATTTGATCACCAAAATCCTGTATTTCATCAAACACACCTTGGGGGCTCTTTACTGTGGTTACCAGTTGTGGCTGTTGTTGCTGGTAGTATTGAGGCTGTGGACTCTTAGGTGAAAGGCGTGGCAGATGCATATTTTGGTCCTGGCCATCAGGAATTTGGATATAAATATCCCCATGAGACCCTCTGCCATGCAATGTGTCTGTGTCCAAAGTGGAGAGAACAGATTTAACATCCATTATCTTGGAATTTAAGAAGGCAACAAAACTAGAATCCAAAAATTGTCTTTTATCATTTATAATACCAGCCGCATTCAATGTTGGTGTTGAACAAACTGATGAGTTTCCTTTGAAAACTGAGATTTCACATTGTTTAGTAACACTTCCAGGGTAAAACATTGGACTTGTTTTGTCTGAGGAACTTCTGAGCAGAACATTTCTGAATGCCATGTCATCACTTCCTTGGACTGCATCAACATGATCATTCTCAGAGGGCAGGGCATACCAGCGTCCCAACAAAGGTTGGTCATCAGCTTCCTTAGAAACATCAGACAGACTCAGTCGGTGGGGTGGAATTGTCTCCACATTTGAAAAGTCAGCATTCATATTTCCAGGCACAGATGAATTACTTCCAATGAACTGACACTGCTCATCAGGATTCATAGCAAACATATTCAGAAGTACAGAACCATTGCCTGAACTACTGGTAGGAAAATAACTGCCTGTTAAATAGAAATCTGTCCAAAAGCAACACTCTCCCACTGTAGGTTCATTTGTTGGACAGATTCATATTTTTCGCAAGATGAATTGCTTGGTAGGTGAAGGTTGCAGTCATGGTCCATTTTTGTTATCTTAACACCTATAAGATAGAACCATTTTGTGTATATGTATGCAAATTGTAAAATTATTGCACAATTTATTTACCATAAAAGGAATTAATCTAAAAACAAACTACACTGTAACTCCAATATAGTGCGGTCCGTTATAACGCTGTGTCCAATATAACGCGGGGGGTCCTTGGATCCCGTTCTTTCTCCAACCTTCCATTTCTGATTCAAATCCATGTTATGCAACTACATGTATTTTCATAAATTCAAAGAAGCCAGCAATCACAGCTTGATTGCTTTATCCGTCTGTTAACTGATTTTAATCGATTCGAGGTTAAACGACACTCGACAGCTAATTGGTGTTAATCTGTTGTGTAATGTCAATAAAGGTGTGAAAACTCGCGAGTCAGTGTTTATTACATGTATTCCCTATTAGAGCGGTTCGGTGCGCTAATTTCAATAAGGCAAGTGCAAGCGGTATAATTATCAAATTAAAGTTATTTGAATCGATTACCTGTTTATGTTTTGTATTTATCGTGTATTGTATTTCATTGTATAAACTATGGCTGTGTAAGTGTGTTATCGTTTATTATATGCTACACATGCTTGATAAATACAAATATCTTTGTGTGTGTTTAATGTTTCAGTACGTATACGAAAAATAAATTCAAAAATCCTGACGATTTATTTACATGCTAACGCAGTGTCATAGTTAACAGAGATGCACTTAAATTTTTGCCCGTTATCAGAAAGTCCACGGAAAGCACGTTTTTTACATGCTGCATATGACGCAATAAAACATTTCTTTGTACATGTATCGTGTTGCATTCAATCTAAATTTAAATGCGCTCGTCCAATGAAAGCTGTGTCCCATAATGCACTGTACCAATTTTTCTGACAAATGGCGTAGGCATATGAATTTGTTTACGAAGTTCGTAAACATATTTCTTGTCATAAATGTTAAACATTATTTTTTCGTAAGTGATGTAATTATATTGGATTATCGGATAAATGTGCACATTAGAAAAGCGGTATGTATACTGTTATCGTTCGATTCGGTTTATATGCATGTATTTGCGGATGACAACACAGCATGACGATACACAGGACCTATATTATAGGCTATACTTTACCTGTTTTTATAGCCCCTTAAATAAATAAGCTCAAAACTTATAACGCTGTCCGTTTATAACGCTGTTGCGTGGCTTGGACCCCGTCATCCGCGTTATATTGGAGTTACAGTGTATTAATAACATACATACTCTTCTCAAAATAAAATGCACTTTTTAACAAAATACACTTTTAAAAGTGTATTTTTTCTGCATTTTTACGGAAGTGTATTTTTCTGCACTTTTTCATAATTAAGTGCATTAAAGTGCATTTTTCTGTATTTTCATTATCTTTAAGTGTATTTTACTGTACTTTTTGTGTATCGTCTGTAGACTAAGAGCATCTTTTTATGCAATAGTGCATTTTTTAAATGCAGTGCATTTTTTGTGCATATAAGTGTATCTTCTGATTTGAAAAAAAAAATTCTTTCTGTACAAGTGTATTTTTTAGTACAACTTCATAAACAAGAGCTGTCAGAGAACAGCGCGCTTGACTATTTGAGTGCTTGACAGCATAACGTAAGCCATCAAGGGGAAATTATTATACGCCCGTATAAATACGGGACGTATTATGTGAAACCCCTTGGCGGCGGGCGGGCGGCGGGCGGAAGGCATCACTTTGTCCGGACTCTAATTCAAATTGTATTCATCCGATCTTCACCAAACTTGGTCAGCAGTTGCATCTAGTTGATATCTAGGCCAAGTTCGAATATGGGTCATGCCGGGTCAAAAACTAGGTCATAGGGTCAATAAGTGCATTTTCAAAGGGGCCACTTTGTCCGGACTCTATTTCAAATTGTATTCATCCGATCTTCACCAAACTTGGTCAGCAGTTGCATCTAGTTGATATATAGGCCAAGTTCGAATATGGGTCATGCCGGGTCAAAAACTAGGTCATAGGGTCAATTAGTGCATTTTCAACGGCGCCACTTTGTCCGGAATCTAATTCAAATTGTATTCATCCGATCTTCACCAAACTTGGTCAGAAGTTGTATCTAGACAATATCTAGGTCAAGTTCGAATATGGGTCATGCTGGGTCAAAAACTAGGTCACAGGGTCACTTAGTGCATTTCAAGCATTTAGCATGGTGTCCACTCTCTAATTGAAGTAGTTTTCATCCAATCTTCACCAAACTTGGTCAGAAGTTGTATCTAGACAGTATTTAGGTCAAGTTGGAATATGGGTCATTCCAGGTCAAAAACTAGGTCACAGGGTCACTTAAACCATTTCAAGCATTTAGCAAGTGCTCTCTAATTGAAGTAGTTTTCATCCGATCTTCACCAACTTTGGTCAGAAGTTGTGTCTAGACAATATCTACATGTAGGTCAAGTTCAAATATGGGTCTTGCCAGGTTAAAAACTAGGTCACGAGGTCCCGTAGTGCATTTCAAGCATTTAGCATGGTGTCTGCTCTCTAATTGAAGTAGTTTTCATCAGATCTTCACCAACTTTGGTCAGAAGTTGTGTCTAGATGATATGTAGGTCAAGTTCAAATATGGGTCATGGTAAAGTTATCAAGTTGTCCAAAGTCTTAAAACGGGCGTATCTTGTGACAGTTTGGCACTCTTGTTCATATTTAATAATTAATTAGACAATCTTTCAAAAATATAACAAGAGTTCCGCGGTCGGAGATGACCGCATTGAAGCCAGATTTTTGATTTAAATGACAGGAAAGTACCTTTCGTGTTTTTGTCAATGCAATACTTAAATTACTGAAATATTGTTCAAAGGTCAAAATGAAATGTAAGTACTTTTCAAGGCATGAGCAAACCTTGTGTTATGTTTTGAATGCATGCATATACATGAACAACAATAACATTTAAGGTCACAAATATGAACTTGAATTGACAATTAGGAAAGTTTGATCTCAATTTTTTTATTAGCAAATTAGTAACATATTGTTTGAAGTTTCCATCAATTTCATTATCAAATGTAAGAAAATAAACTTAGATGAAATAATACTATTTATTGTTTTGCTTTCACATACCTACACAGAAATCCAGACAGCCTTATGATCACTCCAAAAGGTTTCTATCACACCAGTTCTAGCAGATAGATTGGACACATAAATATGATGATATAAGTTTGAGATTCTAGGTCCAAGCATACCAAAGTTATAACAATTTTAACATTTTAACATTGAAGGTCACAGTGACCTTGACCTTCAAATGAATGACATTGAAATGAGCAGTGGTGATCTTCTAGTACTGGCCAACCTTTATGTCAAGTTTGAAGACTCTAGGTACAAGCATACCAAAGTTATAACATGGAATAAGAACTTTAACATTTTTACCTACCAAAGTTATAAGAACTTTAACATTTTTACATTCAAGGTCACAGTGACCTTGACCTTAGAATGAATGACCTTGAAATGACCAGTGGTCATCTAAGTGTGCTTGCAAACCTTCATGTCAAGTTTGAAGACTCTATGTCCAAGCATACCAAAGTTATAACAATTTTAACATTTTAACATTTAAGGTCACAGTGACCTTGACCTTCAAATGAATGACATTGAAATGACCAGTGGTCATCTTCTAATACTGGCCAATCTTTATTTCAAGTTTGAAGACTCTAGGTACAAGCATACCAAAGTTATAACATGAAATAAGAACTTTAACATTTTTACATTCAAGGTCACAGTGACCTTGACCTTCAAATGAATGACCTTGAAATGTCCAGTGGTTACTTACTAGTTCTGGCCAACCTTCATGTCAAGTTTCAAGACTCTAGGTCCAAGCATACCAAAGTTATAACAACTTTAACATTTTTACATTCAAGGTCACAGTGACCTTGACCTTCAAATGAATGACCTTGAAATGTCCAGTGGTTACTTACTAGTTCTGGCCAACCTTCATGTCAAGTTTCAAGACTCTAGGTCCAAGCATACCAAAGTTATAACAACTTTAACATTTTTATATTGAAGGTCACAGTGACCTTCACCTTCAAATGAATGACCTTGAAATGACCAGTGGTCATCTGTTAATCCTGGCCAACCTTCATGTCAAGTTTGAAGACTCTAGGTCCAAGCATACCAAAGTTATACCATGAAATAAGAACTTTAACATTTTTACATTCAAGGTCACAGTGACCTTGACCTTCAAATGAATGACCTTGAAATGACCAGTGGTTACTAACTAGTTATGGCCAACCTTCATGTCAAGTTTCAAGACTCTAGGTCCAAGCATACCAAAGTTATAACAACTTTAACATTTTTTATATTGAAGGTCACAGTGACCTTGACCTTCAAATGAATGACCTTGAAATGACCAGTGGTCATCTGTTAATCCTGGCCAACCTTCATGTCAAGTTTGAAGACTCTAGGTCCAAGCATACCAAAGTTATACCATGAAATAAGAACTTTAACATTTTTACATTCAAGGTCACAGTGACCTTGACCTTCAAATGAATGACCTTGAAATGACCAGTGGTTACTAACTAGTTATGGCCAACCTTCATGTCAAGTTTCAAGACTCTAGGTCCAAGCATACCAAAGTTATAACAACTTTAACATTTTTTATATTGAAGGTCACAGTGACCTTGACCTTCAAATGAATGACCTTGAAATGACCAGTGGTCATCTGTTAATCCTGGCCAACCTTCATGTCAAGTTTGAAGACTCTAGGTCCAAGCATACCAAAGTTATACCATGAAATAAGAACTTTAACATTTTCTAGCACGCCACCACCCCGCCCGCCCGCCCGCCCCCCCGCCCGCCCGACAACATCAATCTATAAGCCGAGATTTTTTCGAAAAAAATCCGGCTAAAAAGGAAAATAATAATTTTTTTTTTGGGGGGGGGGGAGGGGGGAGGGTAGGGGGGGGGGGGGGTTTGAGAGGGGGTATAATGTGGGGTGGGGTAATTTATTAGTCAATAGAAAAAAAGGAAAAAAAAATCGGGGGTGGGGAGGGGGTAGGGGGGTGAGAGGGGGTATAATGTGGGGTGTGGTCATTTATTAGATGATGTTTAAAAACAAAATTGGGGGTGGGGGGTTAGGAGGGGGGGCAGGGATTCTGGGTAGGGGCCTGGGGTATTGTTTTCGGTGGAATCCATTGTGGTATTTAGGTAAGTGTTGTTTTGTCAAAGTATTAATAAAATGTGATCATAAATAAAGAAGTTATGGCAATTTAAGCAAAATGTTCAAATATCTAAGTATAAAAGGGGCCATAATCCTGTCAAAATGCTTGATACAGTGGTCTGCTCTTGTTCATAGGATGAGGTCATGTTGGTAAACAAGTATGCAAAATATAAAAGCAATATGTCAAAGGATATAGGAAATATGTGGAGTAGTACACACACTTTAACTTAGATATATCAATAATATGCATATTCTAAGTATAAAAGGGGCAATAATTCTGTCAAAATGCTTGACACAGTTGTCTGCTCTTGTTTATAGGTTGGGGTCATGATTGTAAACAAGTATGCAAAATATGAAAGCAATATGTCAAGAGACATTGAAAATATTTTGGGAAGTACGCAAACTTTAACATTTGCTGCATATTCTAAGTGGAAAAGGGGCCATTATTTTGACAAAATGCTTGATAGAGTTGTCTGCTCTTGTTTATAGGTTGGGGTCATGTTGGTTAACAAGTTTGCAAAATATGAAAGCAATATGTCAAGGGACAATGAAAATAATTGGGGTAGTATGAAAACTTTAACATTTGCACTCTAACGCTAACGCTGATGCAGACGCAGACGCCGGGGTGTTTAGGATAGCTCCACTATATATATTTCATATATAAAAGTCAAGCTAAAAAGAGCAACACTATAGCAATAACTCAAGTTAAAGGACAGAGATATAGTGTTTAATAGGAGGATTGTACTGAATTCTTTTTTATCTTCACATAATGTTAATGGTCTTATTGTTGTAATTTGTCAGCTCATAAAATATGTAAATCAGTAGAGCAGCTTTTCAAAGGAAAAGTACAACTAAATAAATAAAATATGTGACTTAGTAGAGCAGCTTGTTAAAGGAAAAGTAAAACTAAATCAGGCTGTGGGTAACTAATACAAATATTAAGTGTCAAAAATATTATGTGGGCTTGCCAGAATCAATTACATCTCCACAACATAAACAAGAGTGCCAAACTGTCACAAGATACGCCCGTTCGAAGGTTTTGGACACCATGCTCAATGCTTGAAAGTGTCCTCAAGACCTAGTTATTGACCCGGCATGACCCATATTTGAACTTGACCTAGATATCACTTAGATGTAACATCTGACTAAATTTGGTGAAGATCAGATGAAAACTACTTCAATTAAAGAGCGGACAACATGCTTAATGCTTGAAATGCACTATGTGACCTCGTTTTTGACCCGGCATGACCCATGTTCGAACTTGACCTACATATCATCTAGACACAACTTCTGACCAAATTAGGTGAAGATCAGATGAAAACTACTTCAATTAGAGAGCGGACACCATGCTAAATGCTTGAAATGCACTAAGTAACCTCGTGACCTAGTTTTTGACCCGGCATGACCCATATTTGAACTTGACCTACATATCATCTAGACACAACTTCTGACCAAATTTGGTGAAGATCGGATGAATACAATTTGAATTAGAGTCCGGACAAAGTGGCGCCGTTGAAAATGCACTAATTGACCCTATGACCTAGTTTTTGACCCGGCATGACCCATATTCGAACTTGGCCTATATATCAACTAGATGCAACTGCTGACCAAGTTTGGTGAAGATCGGATGAATACAATTTGAAATAGAGTCCGGACAAAGTGGCCCCTTTGAAAATGCACTTATTGACCCTATGACCTAGTTTTTGACCCGGCATGACCCATATTCGAACTTGGCCTAGATATCAACTAGATACAACTGCTGACCAAGTTTGGTGAAGATCGGATGAATACAATTTGAAATAGAGTCCGGACAAAGTGGCCCCTTTGAAAATGCACTTATTGACCCTATGACCTAGTTTTTAACCCGGCATGACCCATATTCGAACTTGGCCTAGATATCAACTAGATGCAACTGCTGACCAAGTTTGGTGAAGATCGGATGAATACAATTTGAATTAGAGTCCGGACAAAGTGATGCCTTCCGCCCGCCGCCCGCCGCCCGCCCGCCCGCCGCCAAGGGGTTTCACATAATACGTCCCGTATTTTATACGGGCGTATAAAAATTAGTATTTGAACTTTCTCACACTGATATTTAACCCCAATTCAATTAATGTCTACCACATTGACTATTAACATATATTTTAAAAGGCAATTTAAATAATATTTATAAATATTATTATTATTTGCTAACACCATTCAGAATGTTATATTGAAATATTCACAATTAAATATAACAATTATGCTTTAGGTGCTGTGCATTATTCAATCAATATTTTAGTGTTAAAATGTGTTTTATCAGTGGAAATTATCAGTATGGGATTAGATAAGAGATCGATAAGCATCATAAACATAAATCCCTATCAGTGCTCCATCTAAGCCTAACAAAGGGGTGTTTATAGACTTTTGATTGGTTCAGGCACCATCTATTGAAAACAAGCCACCTTTGATTGGTTGGAGCACAAGAACTTATTTGGAGCACAGGAAGTTATTTTGCAGCAACATAAATTTAGCTACATTTTAGCGGGGTGCTTAATTTTAGGTTTACTTGAGCAACACTAAGACTTTTAATTCTAGTGTCAAATGGTTTTAAATACTTTCAGCATGAAGTATTGTGCGATGAAAACAATATGTATTTACTACAATGTGTAAATCAACAATAAGTTTGTTGCAAAGAAGATTTAAAGTGGGTGGTTAAAGTGATATGGTCTCATAGTTCTGCAACTGCCATTTTTTTGGAATACTGAGGAATAGTTGAAACAGGTTTGTATTTTCATGTCTGCATCTCTTTTTAATTTATTTATGATCATTATCATAATAATGTATTGTCACTGGAATGTAAATGGATTAGTAAATGTAATGCAATTTTAAGGAAAAACACCATTTGAATTATTATGGCTGTATTTTATGGTTATTGTCATATTAAGTTGTATTTATACCGATTTCTTGTCATTAATGAACAGATTTCTTTCCCCCATATTTAATAAGAACTTTCAAATTTGAAGGTTAAACGCCAAGGTGAAATTAACATTGATTGGAAGATCCATTGGAAAGAATGTGCATCATCGCCTGCCGAAAAAGAGAGCAAAAGAAACCTGATGTATGGACATTTATACCAGGTTTTACCCTGCATGAGCAGGCCAACTTTAGGGGAAAAGGAGTGGGAAACCACGCCCTGTAGCGTCCTGCTGGATTTGTTGAGAGGTAAAACTATATAATAAAGGTTATTGCATTTTAAAGACGTCACACTTCCCACCAGTCCACACAGCCAAATGAGTCCACATATATTAGTACATTTATAAACAGTATTTTCTACCAAACGTAATTTTTAAACTGTTTATGAAAAGTGTTAAGTCACAAGGGATCACAAGATTAAAATTGCAAAATTAATATACAAACAAAAACAACACGCCAACAAACTTGTTTTGATTTAAATTTATGTTATTTATAGCAACTGTTGAACAAGATTACCATTACAGCAATAGTTAACACTTACATTATAAAATATTTTTCAGGACCTGATCTCAAATGAGATCATGCACAAGATACGCCTCGCAAAGACCATGACAGTAGTTTCCAGACATGATCAGCTGGGGAACTGCTCTATGAAGGGTGGTTTATGAATGCATTCTTTGTTAGGAACAGTGTAGAAAATCAAATAGTGACAGGGGCTTAGCTGCTAAATATTGTCTGCTTGTATGCAGTGATTTTCTTTCGAAATTCATAACAACTTGAACATTGGCTCTCAGAAGGGCATATTTTAGCACAGTAATGAACAAAACTAGAGCTTTGTCACAGATGTGACCAATACCCCCACATGCCGCATTGATACAGAATATTTTGCATGTTGTTTTCACAAAAAACAGCTGACAATGTGCTCAATGTTTAATACGCACTAAGTGACCCCGTGACCTGGTCTTTGACCCTGCATGGCCCATGTTTGAACTTGACCTACACATCATCTAGATACAACTTCCGACCAAGTGTGGTGCAAATCGGATGAAAACTACTTGAATTAGAGAGCAGACACCATGCTGAATGTGTAAAACGTACAAAGTGACCCCGTGACCTAGTTTTTGACCTCGCATGACCCATATTCAAACTTGACCTAGACATCATCTAGATACAACTTATGACCAAGTTTGGTGAAGATCAGATGAAAACTACTTGAATTAGAGAGAGGAAACCATGCTCAATGTTTAAAACGCACTAAGTGACCCCGTGACCTAGTTTTTGACCTGCCATAACCCATATTCGAACTTGGCCTAGACATCATCTAGACACAACTTCTGAATGCTGGCTTTAAAATGCTGGGATTTTTTTTATTTTGGTTAATTTTTAAGCATATTAATTTGAAGTGATCAAAAGTACACTTAAGCGTATAGTGCGCTTAAACAATTCACTTCCAATACTTCATAAAGTGTATTATTTGTATGACTGAAAATGCACTCAAGTGTAATAATGCGCTTAAAAATCACTTTTAATACTGTACAGTGTATTATTTGTATGACCGGGAATGTACTCAATTGTATTAATGCGCTTAAAAAAATTCACTTTCAATTTTGTAAGGTGTATTATTTGTATCAGTGGAAATGCACTCAAGTGTTTAATGCGCTTAAAAAAAATCACTTTGAATACTCAATTAAGTGTTTTATTTGTATGACTGGAAATGCACTCAAGTGTATTAATGCGCTTAAAAAATTCACTTTGAATACTCCATGAAGTGAATTATTTGTGTGAGTTAAAATACACTCAAGTGTATTGATGCACTTGAAAGATTACTTTAGTTACTGATAAGTGTATTATTTGTATGACTGGAAATGCACTCAAGTGTATAAATGCGCTTTAAAAATTCACTTTTTATTCTGTAATGTGTATTATTTGAATGACTGGAAATGCACTAAAGTGTATTAATGCGCTTTAAAAAAGTCACTTAGACCATGAAGTGTATTATTTGTATGTCTTAAAATACACTTAAGTGTATAAATGCCATTGACAATAAACTTAAGTGCACTTATTAACATAATAAATGCACTCAATTGTATTATTTCTTGGAAAAAAATACACTTATGTGTATAAACACACAAGTAAAGTGTTGTTTTTTAAACAGAATAAAATGCACTTGTTACGAAAAAAATACGATGCCAATAACATGCGCATTTAATGCGTATTAAATGCGCATTTAGTACACTTTTTCGAGAAGGGTAAGTTTTCATGAAAGGAGTTACATCAATTAACAGAAATAATGAAATATTTCCAAACACTGTATTATGTGAATTGGGAATAAGACATCAATTTGGGAATAAATTGTGTTTTATCATACAGTACACTCCACGCGTTTTCCCCAAAAAACGCGCTCCCTCCGCGGGTTTTTTCTGCTAGCGAGTGTTCACGCGGCGTTGGAAGAGCGAGGTGAACTCGATAAAACGCTCGGCGTTACGCCGCGTTTGCTAATTCCCGCGGCGTGTATTACTTTAGGCTAGTCGGTAAATGCAGACACTTTCCGTTCTTATCAGTTATCGCCGCGCAACGCCGCGTTAGCAGTGTGCTACTGGGCATGCCAATAAATAAAAACATTGTTATAATAAATTGTTTAAATACTGTAGTACATGTATAAAAAAGATAATTGTATAGAAAATTAATACATATAAAAATTATGTTTTTTAATTCACAGGTACGTCTACGATATGAATAAGTCTAATATAATACATTTGACAAATTAATATTTAAATCATTACACATATGACACAAGAATAAATGTTCCGTAAAATTTCCAAATGAGAATAATAATTCGTAATCCGAAACACACTACGATTTTTAATTGTTAACACGACGTTTACAAATGCTTCCAATATACAGTCATGTATATTTCCCGACAAAAGCGCGCGAAAATTATGCTGCAATGTACAAGGTCAAGGTACAATGTATACTCCTGCAAAGCGTGCGTGTATTGATTTTTTTATACAAACTTTGTAGCGCAGAGAACATTGAATTTTGTTGATTTCGGTTAAAAGTTTCTTTGGTATTTATTAACGAAATTATATCGCGAAAAAGTTGATATTTCCTCTAAAATAATTTCAAATCGAACACGCCGAATCTTTATCGTTACGGTATTTTAGTAGAGTAATTATTTTAACACTAATTGTATAGTAAACTGATTAAAGAAGACATCTGGGTGGAACTGGATTTTAAGTGTTTGACGTTATGAAAACACGCAAAGCTTGTCTACTGACCTATTGTGTAGACTGCTGTCTGCAGTGTTTTGACAAAAGGGATTAACATGTGTGAATGTCACTCTGCCGATTTGGTCCATAATTACTGGTAAACATTGTTTAGAATGTCGACGCAACAAGAATACAACTGTGAATATTAAATGCAATTATCAACTCAATAGTTACCACCTTTTAGCAATCAATGGAATAACCTACAAACAAAGAGAAAATCAATGCATTAGCGAGCAGAGAATTGACTTTGTTCCGACAATTAAAACCATTCCTTATGCATTCGTTGAACGTGTTTACTTGAGTAAGTTATGCCTGTAGACAGGAAGCGGCTTTTCTTTGATTACGTCAAACTGTCAATTCACACAGATTTGCGAGATTTTTAGGGTCCTTTGTCATTTGTATACATGTTCAGTATAGAAAATCACCTGCTAACATGAAAACTTTGGATTAAATTATCAAAATAAAAACAATGTTGCAAACTGTGTTTATATTAATTGGTAAGTATTAGTTAAAAGACGACGTTTTGTGTGTCGTAAATCAACGAGTTTTCTATACAACAACTACTTCTACAACCACGTCGGGATCGATCTATCTTGGTTGTTTTTTTTTATTGTAAATATTATACTACATGTACATGTATGTACTTGTAATAAATGTAATTTTATTTGAAAATCAGGAAGTCAAACAAAATTAAATTGATCGTTATCTCGTAAAACGCGGAGTTTCCCCCGCGTTGCCAACGCCGAGGGCCGCCGCGTTGGCTTATCAGTTTTGCCGATCGTTAACCCCCGCGTCCAAAATTATGCAAACGCCGCGTATAGCGGGATTTTCTTAATCTCCCTCCAGGTCGAAACCCGCGGAGTATGGAGGGAAATTGGGGAAAACGCGTGGAGTGTACTGTAAGTGCATAATATGCAGTTTTTTATGTTGTATTTATCTAGTTTTACAAATTATAATGAAAACAGATATTAGCATATATAATAGCATCATTTAAATTGATTTAACTTCAAAACTGGATTTTTTTAATTAAAAAAAAATCCTTTTGTAATGCAATTGTGTCCATGCCGCGCATTTAAAAATACACTTTAAATGATAAAAATACAATCACTGTTAATGAAAAAGTCATAGAAATTTGCTTATTAAGCTTAAATTATAGATAATATAATAAATGTAGATCATGAAATGAAAATTTTTGTTTGAGAAAATCACCAAAATGATGTCCATTCCCAGTTTGATGTCTTATTCCCAATTCACATAATACAGTGTTTGCAATATTAATTTATTTTTTATTTAACTAACAAATAAATGTATAAGATAATGCGCACAAATAAAATTGCATAAGTCTAAAATTGCCAAATAGGAAACTATTCATTTATCACTTTATAAAACTATGGTAAAATGTTATTTTAACTTAACTTAACAGAAAATAATAGTTAAATGAAATGTCTTACCTGAAGAGGAACAAGGACAGCATGTACCGTAGTCACTTATTATAACACTATTTTATTAAAGAAGACAAGTCTCTGAATATGTTCTAAGTGCTATTTAATCTTTTACTTAAGTAGAGTACAATACACAGTGATTCGCAACTATCAGTCTATCAGAGAGTTCTATAGATCTGAGGTGCAGAATGAATTCTTACAACAACCACACAGCATTTTATTCTGAGGAAAATAAAAATAAAATTTAGATATGTCTTATCCCATTCTTGGTTGGTTAACTCTTACTCTTCCACCGATTTACTAAACCCACCCCTTCCAATAACCCTTGTTGATTGGATTGATCGCTCATGCATCTACCATATGTCACAGCAGAAGAGTGCAATATACAATTATCACATTCTACCAATATGTTCGTGATGAACATGTGCAGATAATAACCTTTGGGAACAGGAGACCTCATTTCATTAAGCATACTTGATCATATAACCAGATGTTCTCTATGGACAAACCACATTGGTAATATGAAACCTTAAACACTTCTATAATCAATTATGTAAACCCCGATACACATTCAATCCGAACTTGTATCTGTTATGTTCCTTGGGAAATTGGAATTACACTTATATAATCAATTATTTAAATTTCATTATATACCATATCTGAATTTGGACTTGTTATGTCTGTTCTGTATTGGTTTGAAGTAATGTTGACCTCCGAGCCAAATTGTTAATCAAGAACTAAGACACATCAACAGATGATCCCGATAATTGAACTACATTGGAGAAATGAAACCATACATTTTTCAAACTTCATTATATCCCATCGAAGATTCTATTTAAACTATATATATATATATATATATATATATGTGTTACTAATAATATTCATTACATTACATTATGATAAAGGATGTATTTCTAATTTCCCAAATTAGTTTATTTATACAACCACAACAACAACAACAACACAATAATGTATAATGAGCTAAATTCTGTTATTATTTATATATTATTATGTCCATTTATATTCAAGCGCATATTTCTTTTTCTTCCAAACTAAGTTTCCTCCGATATGAATGTCCAATGAATTTCAAGAATGTATCATTTATATTTGCCCTAAGGAATATTGACAGTAGAGATTCATAGGTCCACACATGTGGAAAATATATTGTTGAGGATATACTGGTACAGATTTTCTATACTTAAAATGCAACTTTCAAATCATCATGGTTAATGGACAAAAGCCCTCCAGTGAAAAAATCAAACAAGCTTCCAAAGACATTTTTTATTTTGTTTATACAGATAACAAGTATTATGAAGTATAGACAGTATAATGCTACATAAAATGACCTATAAACATAATTGATAATCAAACCAACATAAAAAACATTTGAGAGTCATGATATTTTGAGCAAATGTTGTCAGCATTGAGTGAATTTTTCAGATTAATAAATGCAGCATTGTGTGAAGCAAATACATTTGTCGGTGTTTAGTTGCTTTTAATTGATTCTGTGATTAAACTAATTAAAAACTAAAAGTAGTTGCATATTCACAGTTTGATATTTTTATATATATTATTGTATGCCATTAACTATATCATTGTTATGATTATCTGATTAGTAGGCCTGAATAACCGTTAGCGAATATCGGTAATGCTTTATGTGCTATCGATCTTTTGAATCAATGACAGATTTAACAATATGCATTTAAATACTGTCTATAAAAAATGCAATTGTAAACGTTACAGTCAAAGATAAATTAAATAAGTAATTTAAACAAATTAGTGACATGCAAACGCATTGTTAGTTGTTAACAGAATTTCACAATCATTTTCGCAAGGTTTCCAGAAAGTTCACGGAAAGCACTTTTTTTGCATGAAAGCGCGTATGACGCGATTAATTGTTGCACTGTATCCTATTGCATACAATCTAAATTGGATTATCAGATACCGGTACATATGCATGTTCCAAAAGCGGTAAATATACAGTTAATCGATACACATTTTCTTCCTTCAATTTCACATCCCTGAAAACACAACTTCACGGGAGGGTTTTTGTCCGTCCCTGTTTTTTCATGGGAGGGTTTTTGTCTGCCCTCGTTTTCTCATGGGAGGCTTTTTGATGTGAAGAATACCCCCACATTCCGCATTGACACATAATATTTTGCATGTCGTCTTCACAAAAAACAGCGGACACCATGCTCAGTTTTTAAAACGCACTTATTGACCCCTTGACCTAGTTTTTGACCCAGAAAGGCCCATTTTCTAACTTTGCCTTAAGATCATCTCCATAAAACTTCTGACCAAGTTTGGTAAAGATCGGATGTAAACTACTTGAATTAGAGAGCTGACACCAGGCTGAATGTTAAAAAACGCACTAGGTGACCTCGTGACCTAGTTTTAGGCCCGGAATGGCCCATGTTAAAACTTGTCCTAGAGATCATTTAGATAAAACTTGTGACAAAGTTTGGTGAGGATTGGATGAAAACAACTTGAATTAGAGAGCGGACAACATGGTGAGGTTTAAAACACAAAAAGTGACCCCGTGACCTAGTTTTTGACCCGGCGTGACCCATATTCAAACCTGAACTAGACATCATCTAGATACAACTTCTGACCAAGTTTGGTGAAGATTGGATGAAAACTACTTGAATGAGAGAGCGGACAACATTGTGATGTTTAAAACGCCCTAAGTGACCCCGTGACCTTGATTTTGACCCGGCATGACCCATATTCAAACTTGCCCTAGACATTATCAAGATACAACTTCTGACCAATTTTGGTGAAGATTGAATAAAAACTACTTGAATTGGAGAGCAGACAACATGGTGAGGTATAAAACACACTAAGTGACCCCGTGACCTAGTTTTTGACCCGGCATGGCCCATGTTCGAACTTGACCTACACATTATCTAGTTACAACTTCTGACCAAGTGTGGTGAAGATCGGATTTAAACTACTTGAAATAGAGAGCAGACACCATGCTCAATGTGTAAAACGTACTAAGTGACCCGGTGACCTAGTTTTTGACCCTGCAAGGCCCATGTTCGAACTTGGCCTTAAGATCATCTAGATACAACTTCTGACCAAGTTTGGGGAAGATCGGATGAAAACTACTTAAATTAGCGAGCGGACAAAATGCTGAATGTTTAAAACGCACTAAGTGACCCCGTGACCTAGTTTTTGACCCAGCAAGGCCCATGTTCGAACTTGGCCTTGAGATCATCTTGATACAACTTCTGACCAAGTTTGGTGAAGATCAATGAATACTAGTTGAATTAGAGAGCGGACAACATGCTGAATGTTTAAAACGCACTAGGTGACCCCGTGACCTAGTTTTTGACCCGCCAAGGCCCATGTTCGAACTTGGTCTATACATTATGTAGATACAACTTCTGACCAAGTTTGGTGAAGATCGGATGAAAACTACTTGAATTAGAGAGCGGACACTTAATACGGACCGACCGACAGACAAGCTCACTCCTATATACCCCCCCTAAACTTTGTTTGTGGGGGTATAATGACGGGAGGGTTTTTATCCAGGAAGGGGCTTTGTCTGTATCCCGTTACCAGGGGTACTGTTATACAAAGAAGGCAAAGTCATCCGTTAGTCAGCGTTGGGAGTAAGAACAACGGGATTCAAAGAAATACAGTGTAATTGCTACTACTGATCTAGAGGTAAGTAATAATATACTTTGTACTTATACTCATAAATATAATAAGTATTTTTCTGAAAAAACATTCATATACAATTGGCAAAATTATTAACTTGCATTTATACCCATTTATTGCAATTTTTCATATAATATTCATTTTTCATAAAAAATTTCATGTGTGACAGACTTGATAAGTACGATGATCAACCTGTTTTATTGATATGTATTATTTATGTTGCTGTTGACTTTGTACCAGCAGTACACAAAGGATGAGAAGACCATCCGTGAGTTCTTGCAGGCCATTGGATATAGCATTAGGCTATAATTGTGTGTTGTTAGGGAAGGGTGTTGTAAATTCATCACGCCTTTTTCATGCATTAGTTTTTATGTATCATATGTCTGTTTTATCGTGAATAAATGCGTGTATGTTAAACTATTTGTTTATTGCTTTTAAATATATGATCGTTTGATCATGGTAAATAAATGAGAATATATTATATTATATTTTTGTCTATTTCATCCTTCAATAATACTCATTATTCCCAAATCATAAATTATTTGTTTCATTACAAGATTGATCTCTCCAACACGATGTTTATCGCGATAATGATGTTTGAGATTCACAGCTTGACTATTTAATTGTATCATTCACAACTTGTGAACTAACGACCGGTACACTCCTTTAATCAGTTTTTCGCACCTTCTTTTAAAGTGATATTATGCGCATTTTTCACTGTTGAATTGAGATTCACAGCTTGAATATTCAATGTGTATCATTAAAAACTTGTGAACAAAAGGCCAGTACACTTCTTTCATCCGATGTTCACACTTTCATTTAAAGTGATATTATGCCCTTTTTTCACTGTTGAATTGAGTTGAAGCTGAAAAGAATTCACATGTCAATATACTGTCCCATAATGTCCCAATGTCCCAAATGATCCGTATAACAAAATTGTGTCTGTGTATCGTATGAATGATCTGCATGTAGGAGAAACATATCATGTTATGATAAAAATACTTTCTAACAAATACAGAGCTGCGCATGCATAATTTCCAACACTTCCTGATGGATTAACGCATTAACAAGATCAATATTTATTATGCATCATGAATTTTTTATGTTCAATCATTACATAATATGAAACTATTAATAATAAATACCAGTAATAGTTGTTTCTTTATAACAAACAAGAAATATCTTTAAAAAAGATATACGGCGTTGATTGTGGTAGGAGTTTATGGAAGGTAAAGATTTAAATGAATGAGATCAAGGATAGCTAATATCTTTTTCTGTGCATTTTTTAGCTGCATCAAACGCAGTACGGGATGTTACGCTGAGTTTTCGCGACTTATTTTACATTATTACATATTGCTGGTCATAAACCTATAGATACAAAACAGAAAACCAAAGTCAACCGGCCACACGCGAAGTCTCCGTACATATTTTAAATATGTATACGCGCGTTCTTCGAACAAACCTGTTTGAGTGGTTTATCGGGCATTGCTACGTGTATTTGATTCGATTATTAACAGTATCGAGAATCATCGCGATGATACTTAATACATTAGTCAATATGCTGCAATAATACATTAGTAAATATGATGGAATAATTCTTGTTAATTAATTAAAAATAATATTTATCATGGTATTGTTGAAAACACATTAAGAATCTATTATTGACATGTCATAAAATAATATCGCTGGATATCTTCATTTCACATCTTTCTGGTGGTAAAGAAAATTCCAGTTCACCTAGTTCACGCTATAGCGTCTTTATTATATAACTATTATGTTACTGACCGCGAACTCCGAACAGCGCATAAGGTCTGACCTGTATATAAACTCTGACATTCAAACACACTAACCGCGAACTGACCCCTTATACCTCGCGGGTTGAAATGCAATGCATTAAAGTGAGGCATCACTTCCACCGCTCTTTATACTTTTACATATAACATGTTGTCAGGAATATGGAAGTCAGTACTAAATATGAGAACATGGCCTTTAAGTACACAACGTTCTCACGTTGAAAATCCTTTGAAAATAAAAGGTGCACGCAAAAACTGTATTGATGTCGAGATTGAGTGTAAAACTGTTCTATCTATTAAGCCTTTTTATTAGAGATAAAACTGTTTCATGCTGAACACGCAGTAAAACAGTGTTACAAAGACGCGGACATGTTTCCAATGTTCTAGTGGTATTATCAAATAAGCCAATGCAGTCAATTAAGTGTATTCATCTGTACTTGGCCGCAGGAAGTTTTATTTGAATTCTATTGGACGCTAACAAAGGTCAGGCTAAGGTGAAAAGCTGGCGTATACAGCTAACGCCGAAAAACTCCTTCTATTTAATCCACAACATGTGGTTAAGCGACATTTTAAGTTAACACAATACAGCATGGCTTTTATTTTATTTGATTTTCAACAAAGCCTACTGGCTTGAATCTTTTAACTGAATACTCTTTTTACATTAAATCTCCATCCAATAAATGAATCGAACCTTCTTTACTGGAAGGTGTCTACAATTAGCAAATACCAATCCTGAAGTGTTCTAGACCAAAACAAAATATAGAAGTTAAAAATAAATAATAAATACTATGTTTTTCAACAGATCGGAACCATTTTCGAACTCATCCAATATATCATGAACTGATGTTCTGACTTAAGTTTCCTGAACATCCGACAATAAATGTGACTTCTAGAGTGTTAACAAGGTTTTGCTGTAGACATATAAGACCACAGGGCCTAAAAGGCCCAAAGTCGCTCACCTGAGATTAAAAGAAATGACCTGTTCTTTGCAGCCCATGATATCAATAGAACAAAATAATATTTGAACCAAGTGTCATGAAGAATGAACAACAAATGACCCCATGGCGGAATTTTTTTTCAACAGACTGGATCCATATTTGAACTCGTCCAAGATATTATTGGGACAAATCTTCTGACAAAGTTTCATGAACATCCAACAATAAATGTGGCCTCTACAGTGTTAACAAGGCAAATATTCATGATGCACAACAGAAGACAGACAATTGAAAAGAAGGTGATCACAAAAGTTCACCATGAGGAAAAAATATTATGCTAATAAAGATTGTCACCATGTGTAAAGATTAGCAAGTTTCATTCAGATTGAACTAAACATGTGACTAAAAGTATTCACAATATTTTACTTAAAACAACTGTGGTAGTGCTGTCTCGTTCGCTTACGCAAGTGAACTGGTCATGGGATGGTTACGAGTTATGTAACATTGTGAGCACTTATGTAATACGGAAATATTTATCGAGTCTAATAAAAAAAAACTTATTTCCAACACACTTACTGGTTGTAATTCAATTAACTAAAGGCGTCCAGTCAGATACGCCTGAATACACTCAACGAATTAATCTATAAGTGAAAACCAAAGTAGCTTTAATGAAAATTACTTTAGTGTTTAGAATCTATGCATCGTTAAAATGAACAAATACATGTACAGCAAATACCTTAATGAATGTAACAAGAGATGTGTTCGTCAGAAACACAATGCCCCATTGCGCCGCTTTGAGTTATTATTTTTTTACCTTTGACATTGAAGGATGACCTTGACCTTCCACTAATCACAATGTGCAGTTTCATGAGAACGCCGCTTTAAATTGTGTTTTTTTTTACCTTTGACCTTGAAGGATGACCTTGAACTTCCACCACTCAAAATGAGCAGCTTCATGAGAACAACACTTGGAAATATGATATTTTTTTTACCTTTGACCTTGAAGGATGACCTTGACCTTGAACTTAAACCACTCAAAATGTGCAGCTTCATGATAACGCCACTTTGAAAATATTATTTTTTTTACCTTTGACCTTCAAGGATGACCTTGACCTTCAAGGATGACCGTGACTTTGAACTTCCACCACTCACAATGTGTACATGTAGCTTCATGAGAACGCTGCTTTTAAATTTTTTATTTTCTTTGACCTTTGACCTTGAAGGATGACCTTGACCTTGAACTTTTACCACTCAAAATGTGCAGCTTCATGAGATACACATGCATGCCAAATATCAAGTTGCTATCTTCAATTTTGAAAAAGTTATGGCCAATGTTAAAGTTTTCGGATGGACAGACACCATATATTTGACATTTGACCTTGAAGTATGACCTTGACCTTCATCTTTCACCACTCAAAATGTTCAGCTCCATGAGATGCACATGCATGCCAAATATCAAGTTGCTCTCTTCAATATTGAAAAAGTTATGGCCAAAGTTAAAGTTTTCGGACGGACAGACGCCATATATTACACATTTGACCTTGAAGAGTGACCTTGACCTTCACCTTTTCACCACTCAAAATGTGCAGCTCCGTGAGATGCACATGCATGCCAAATATAAAGTTGCTATTTTAAAAAGTGAAAAAGTTATGGCGAATGTTAAAGTTTTTTTCGGACAGACAGACTGACATACTGACTGCTATATGCCACCCTACCTGGGGCATAAAAAAATATTTTTTTGGGGGTGGGGATAGGGGGGGTATAGTGTGACGGTGTGGGGGTCATTTATTAGACGATCTTTAATTAAAACAAGGGCTGTTTGTAAAACATGCATGCCCCCCATATGGGCTGTCCGTTGTAGTGGCAGCCATTGTGTGAATACGATTTTTGTCACTGTGACCTTGACCTTTGACCTAGTGACCTGAAAATCAATAGGGGTCATCTGCGGGTCACGATCAATGTACCTATGAAGTGTCATGATCCTAGACAAAAGCGTTCTTGAGTTATCATCCGAAAATCATTTTACTATTTCGGGTCACTGTGACCTTGACCTTTGACCTCAAAATCAATAGGGGTCATCTGCAAGTCATGATCAATCTACCTATGAAGTTTCATGATCCTAGGAGTATGCGTTCTTGAGTTATCATCCGAAAACCATTTTACTATTTCGGGTCACCGTGACCGTGACCTTTGACCTAGTGACCTCAAAATCAATCAGGTTCATCTGCGAGTCATGATCAATCTACCCATGAAGTTTCATGATCCTAGGCCTATGCGTTCTTGAGTTATCATCCGGAAACCATTTTACTATTTCTGGTCACCGTGACCTTGACCTTTGACCTAGTGACCTAGTGACCTCAAAATCAATAGGGGTCATCTGCAAGTCATGATAAATCTACCCATGAAGTTTCATGATCCTAGGCGTGTGCGTTCTTGAGTTATCATTTAAAAACCATTTTACTATTTCTGGTCACCGTGACCTTGACCTTTGACCTAGTGACCTCAAAATCAATAGGGGTCATCTGCGAGTCATGATCAATGTACCTATGAAGTTTCATGATCCTAGGCCCAAGCATTCTTGAGTTATCGTCTGACAACCACCTGGTGGACGGACCGACCGACAGACCGACCAACCGACAGAACGACCGACATGAGCAAAGCAATATACCCCCTCTTCTTCGAAGGGGGGCATAAAAATAATGGGGGGGGGTTGAGGGGGGATTGTTTGGACGGAGTCAATTGTGGTATGTCAGGTAAGAGTTGTTTTGTCAAAGTATCTATCCAATCTAATCATAAACAAAGAAGTTATAGCAATTTAAGCAAAATTTAATAATTTGACCTTGAGAGTCAAGGTCATTCAAAGGTCAAGGTAAAATTCAACTTGCCAGGTACAGTACCCTCATGAAAGCATGAAAGTATTAAAAGTTTAAAAGCAATAGCCTTGATACTTTAGATGTAAAGTGGATCTTAACACAAAATGTAACCATATATTCAAAGTTACTAAGTCAAAAAAGGGCCATAATTCCGTAAAAATGACAACCAGAGTTATGCAACTTGTCCTTTACTGTCTCCTTATGATAGTTTGCGAGTGTTCAAAGTATGAAAGGAATATCTATGATACTTTTGGGGTAAAGTGGACCAAAACACAAAACTTAACCAAATTTTCAAGTATAAAGGGCCCATAATTCCGTCAAAATGCCAGTCAGAGTTACATAACTTTGCCTGCACAGTCCCCTTATGATAGTTAGTAAGTGTTGCAAGATTGAAAGCAATAGCTTTGATAGTTTAGGAAAAAAGTGGACCTAAACACAAAACTTAACCAAATTTTCAATTTTCTAAGTATAAAAAGGGCACATAATTCTGTCAAAATGTCAGTCAGAGTTACATAACTTTGCCTGCACAGTCCTCTCATGATAGTTAGTAAGTGTTGCAAGTATGAAAGCAATAGCTTTGATATTTAAGGAATAAAATGGACCTAAACACAAAACTTAACCAAAATTTTCAATTTTCTAAGTATAAAAAGGGCACATAATTCTGTAAAAATGCAAGCCAGAGTTATCTAACGTTGCCTGCCCAGTCCCCTCATGATAGTAAGTAAGTGTACCAAGTTTGAATGCAATAACATTGATACTTTATGAGAAGTGTACCTAAACGCAAAACTTAACCAGAGGCAACGCCGACGCCAAGGTGATGACAATAGCTCTTTTTTTTTTCTTCAAAAAATTGATAAGCTATAAATGTGCAGCTCCATGAGATACACATGCATGCCAAATATCAAGTTGCTATCTTGAATATTGAAATATTGCAAAAGTGTACATTAAATGAGCGCTTTTGACCCATATATTTGCCCTTGACCTTTCACCACTCAAAATGTGCAGCTCTATGAGATACATATGCATGCCAAATATCAAGTTGCTATCTTTAATATTGCAAAAGTTATTGCAAATGTTAAAGTTGGCGCAAACCAACAGACCAACCAACAGACCAACAGACAGGGCAAAAACAATATGTCTCCCACTATAGTGGTGGGGGACATAAAAACTCAAAATTTGAGTCAGAAGATTGTTAGTGATACCAGGCCCTCGAGTTGTACTCAATACTCACTGGCTCCAAGTCTTAGCCCACAGGAAAATGAACACCCCCGCTACCATGTAGGCAATGTAGACGATCTCAATCACTGTAAAATACAATAGATATTTGTTCAATTATTGGGACCCAGTTAAAACTTTCAATCTTAATTTAAAATTTTTAAGTACCAGTATTTGTAGCCAAAAAAACAACAACATAATTTCTAGTGTTTTTTTCAATGTTTTTGGAATAGGAACGGGTCCCTTTGGATTTGAAAAATTCGCGGCATTTTTACTAAATTTGGGAAAATTAGTGTTGTTGTTTTGCTAAAAATAATGCTCCAAAAAATGAGGATACAAGTGTGTCCAGTTATATATATTCATTAAGGTTTAACTTATATGGATGGGAGATGAACAAAATATTGAGATAAAAAAAAACTGATTTATTTTATACCTAATAATAAAATAAGACATTTCTGCAGTGAAATAACAGCAGTGAAAATAAAAACAAGGGACAAAATTGTCACAAAACCAGGTTTTCAATGTGAAAAAAAGTCAGATAATGGGAGGCAACTCAAACTGAACTGATTATTTATAATTAACCCCCTTTGTATCAAAATAAATATATTTTTAGTTGTGGCGACCTTGACCTCTGAGATATTGACGTAATTCTTTCGTGCCACACACTGTGCCATGATGGTGAACAAATGTTTTTTTAAATCTCACAATGAATGACAAAGTTATGGCACAAACAAGCTCATTTATGTCATTTTTTACCTTCAAACTGAAAGTGTGACCTTGACTTTGGAGATATCGACGTAATTCTTTTGCGCTACACACGGTCATACACCGTATAATGATGGTGAACAAAAGTGCCAAATGAATTTAAATTCTCAAAATGAATGACATAGTTATGGTTCTGACAAGCTCATTTACACTGTATGGTCATTTTTTACCTTTGAACTCAAAGCGTGAAATTGCCCTTGGAGATATCAACGTAATTCTTTCGCGCGACATACCATCTAATGATGGTGAACAAATGTGCCAAATGATTTTAAAATCTCACAATGAACAACAAAGTAATGGCAGGGACAAGCTTGTTCCGCACGCCCCCCCCCCCCCTTTTCTATTTCAAGATTATCATATCAAGATTTTTATTATCGGGATTCCACCAAATCCAACAATTTTCTTATTATTTTATGCTTTTTTTCACAGTTTATTTACATTGTTAAAAAGTTACATAGAGAATGTTGCTGGAATAGTGATGTCATTTCGTCCAAAAAACAATTTTTTTAAATAAAATTCATTTTAATTATTAAATACTTACCTGCTATCTCATGCTTCTCCTTTCGAAGGGGAATTAACTCATCTGGAATTTTAACTGGGAATCAGCCACCTCAATACTGTAATACAGGCCAGGTTAAACATAGTGCAATGCAACCTAGCAAAAAATTGGTAACCAACCCTCAATATTCTTTCAATATATATACAAAAATATTAATCGAATAGCGGGTTGGGAGGTGGGACTTACCGATAGCAGGTAAGTATTTAATAATTAAAATGAAATTTATTTGAAAATTTTGTTTTAATGTCATAAATACTGACATGCTATCTCATGCTGATTTTGCAGCTGCAGTGGGAAGGTTAGTATATATTTTCCCAACACAGTAGAACCCATAAACAGGGTTATCAGCTAATGATATCAAGTAATCTTCCTTAAAACGGTTTTAATTATGACTTCTCGGACAAAGTAATATGTCTATGTCGTAAAGAAGACACTACCGTTAGTGAAACCACAACAAGCCCAAACATATACAAATTGTATTTTTGGCACTTCAGAAAACGAAGATAAAAAAAATGACAAAGGTGGTCGGATTCCTCCAGAAAACAGCTTAGAGCACGTCAAAAAGTGGGGTGTGATTAATATAAGCTCACAAAACAGAAAGAGCTCTTAATTCATGCGGTCAGATCCTAAAAAGGAATGAATCCTTAGATAGAGATAAGAGTAACTTTCCTTAGTCGAGGTCTAAACCCGAGAAATAGAAGCAGCAGACACATCTCCCCCTTTTTTAGGGAAATGAAGAGTGTCTTTTGAGAACCTCGAATGGACTTCCGACTAACACTGCTGAGATAGAACTTCGAAGCCCAGATTGCCCATAGAAGTTTATTCTCATCTTCATGACTACCAGTTTAAGAAAAACTTGGAAACTTTAAAGTTTTTTAGAAGCCCTATAGAGGACTTGATATTAAGCAAGGAATCCTGGCTGACACAACAAAGTGAAGACAACATTAGATCCAACTGGAACTGGTCGTATTCAACAGAAAAAGCATGAATTTCCCTTCTCCGTATGGTAAAAGCCATAATAAGAAGGAAAACCGTCTTCAATTATATTGGAACTGTTAATAAGCCTGATGCAAAAGGTTCATAAGAAGCTCATTAAGCATCCCAATACATGTAACACAAGCCAAAACCGCTTAAGGAGGTAAAGGTTACAATATACTAAACATTTTTGGAGTGCAATGCTATACTCTCTAAAAACATGAACATCATTTATAAGAAGACACAATTCTCTGTAGGGGCACTTGCTTTATTTTATAATGTTTGTTTGTGCATGTGGTAGGAAACATTGATGTTTAACAGAAATTGACTCTTTTGCTTGAAGGTTGGAGACTACATGAGACTTTGACAGATGGCGGGAAACCCTTCTCAACTGGTACGAAGCCGGTAAATAGATGGCCATAAAACAGTAACCACTGATTCGCGTCGAGTTCTTTCTTGCATAACGTATGACCCCCCTTTTTTATTGTATAAATCATTGCGGCTTGGAATGCTCTTTAAGAAAAGGTATGGTTATGGGGATGTCTATGCGCAAAGTTTGATTTTATTTTTTGTTAAAGTTATTGCTTTCACATTGAATTTGTGTAGGAAATCTTTTAGTATATTGTGACCTAAACTAGCGTTGGGTTAAATAAAAATATCGTCTGAACTTTCAAGAAACGAATGTCAAAGATGATTTTTGGTCACTTCTTGGCAAAAGATTGGAAGATAAGTCTATTAAATGTATCAATTCAGATTGTTTAGTATGGAATGGATGCATTTCTAACAGATCCCCGCCCTACTATGGGCGAATCAAAGCTAAATTGCCTTCAGAGTCAATATCAAAGACATACTTGGTTCACCGTGTAGCCTTAATGTGCTATATGAAGTCAGAACTGAACCCCAGTGACTCTGTGAGCCATTTATGCAACAGAAGCTTGTGTGTCAAGCCCGAACATTTAAACATAGAGCCCCATTCCACCAACATGGATCGGAGGACATGTTTTCAGTTCGGACAGTGTAGGGGGCATGGGACTGAGCCAGCCTGCATATTTGGTAATTACATGAATACCACAAGCTTCACCAAGCTTCTATTATTCATATAAATACACTTAAAGTACATAAATGCCTTTTTTTCCCTTCTATATCTATTTTAATAAGGTATTTTTGCCATTTCAGGTAGAGGAAACCTTGAGGCTGATACACGGGCCACGTTATAGGTCTTTTTGCGAAGAAGTGCCAGATCAGGTAGTATTTACACTTTATTCTAATAATCACACAGTCAACTAAGCATATTTATGATGTTTAAGGTGTGGGAGACCTTCAAAATCAGGTTTGGGGTCACTTATGCCCTTGCCGTAATGCAATTCCTCGTGCAACTTGTAACGATAGTTGCGAGTCCTGGCACGTAGAGCTCGTGCTTTGATGGTAGCGGATGTTTGCTTTTGGTTGAGGTCATTGCGGTCCTCATAGGCTAACTGCTTTATAACCTTTGACCCCTGCGTAAGGTTTGCATGAAGTTCCATGGTTTTTGCAATGACAGAGTTAGCATAGCCATTGTTTAATTTGTAAACCTGTCCGTGAATGCGACCAACACAGTTGCGTGAGAAAGTGACAGACTTAGGATTAACGGCTTGATATGACCTGTTTGCTGCTTCGCACTTTTGAGTTGTGGTTAAAAGCTTGGTTGCGTCAAGAGCAGCTGGACCTAAAACCATTTCAATGCATTTTCTAAGGACATGTTGGTCACTGTCAACCATTTTAACCTTGACATTGTTTGGCATGAAATTCTTTGCTTGCCTATTGGTACCAGCACAGACATAGCTGTACTTTGCACAACTGGTCCCACAGTAACCATTGAAACATAGAATAATGGTTGAGATAACATTAACCATGACCTTCTTTAGAGTTATGATGTCACCCTGTAGTTTTTTGTGGGCAGCTTTAAGCTCAGCAATACACCCAGCTTTGACCGAGAGAGCGAATCGACTCCTGATGTTGCACTTGGAGTGACCCTTGAGCATGCCCTTCGAGAAAGGTGCTTTGTTCAGCTCACGCTTCAGCGAGTTGCCTAGGTGCCTAAGATCCCTAAGATGACCAACATTTTGACCGTGAAACTTTCGAACACCTTGAATTGCCCTACTGTCCCCATCGCAAGTAAATTTGGATAATTTAATGTCCTGTGAGATCAGGTCTCCCAACACCTCATTATATTTCCCTTCGTCACCTATCGAGTCCCGCTCTGAAACATTTGCAGTACAATGCCCCCTATGATTGGGGCACTGAACAGGTTGATCTTTATTTCTTAGCATTGATGAAGTCCTACAGAGTTTATTTGATACCAGAACCCCTACAATTTGTTTGTTTTTGGTGTTGTTTTCGCACATTGTGCTTATGGCAATGGTTCCGGCTTGAAAGGGTGTTGCGTCCAACTTAAAAATTGGATTGTTATAGCATGTGTCCCCTTCGACATTGACCAAAATGGGATTTTGTTGACCTATTTTGGCATTTTCAGCCACCAAGTTTTTTCTTATTTCGCACATACTTCTCTCATTGAGGGATTTCACGGCAGTGTTGACCTTGTTGGCTTGTTTTTGCATAGCCAGTGGAGATGGAGCGATTATGTTAGTAGTATTCAGAATTCTGCGGAAACCTGTGTTCCCAATAGATGTGCTAGCAACACCTATTTGGGACCCTACATTAATCACAGCTGCCTTTCTGCCCCTTGTACTTGATGGAACCTCATTGTACAGCTTATAATGCTTGCCTACATATTTGCATCTTGTACATAGTAACCTTTCCTTCCAGCCTAAGCCCCACTTTACGGAAGCACTGCCATCAATGACCAAGTCGCCCTTACATTTATCACTTCTTAACCTATGCATTTTATTTTCAGAGGACATCATTGACTGTAGTAGGGCTGGGACATAGACCTTGTTCGTTAGTAAGTCAGGATGAACTTTGGATGAAGCAGGAACCCGTAACATGTTTACATAGTGAATCCTGTTAGCACGCGGACGCAAGGGCTTAGCTTGGGTTTGAGAGCCGTCTACATCCCGAAAGGTAAAAATATATTCATTGTAAGCTACCCTCGCTTCAAAAGATGACCTTTCTAACCTTACGTATGTGTAGGAGTTTGACCTCTTTTCAAAATGATGTTTTTTACCCTTGGCTGGACCAGGTCTGCCAGGCTTAAAGGCGAAATTGAGCAAGAAATTTTTCTTTCCCTTGGTTATAAACCCCATTTTCCCAGATTGCTACCTTAAAAAAAGTCAAAGAACTTATTTTTAACCAAAAGTATGCAAGTTAACAATCCCTTTAACCTCTAAATGTGAACAGGCAATGCAAATTGACTACCTGCTGCAGTTTAAAGGCATCCATGACTTTATATACTATAATATATAATTGGGCACCTTTAATTAAAGGGGCTGCGACAAACAAGGTGCTTTGTAGATTTCACACTTTATTGGTGTGAAACAACAGGTTATTAGAAGCTGATTGATTTCTGCACTTCAAAGTATCTTTAATCTCTCATTTTGACCAATTTGTTTATTGTCTTGGATGAAATTTGATTTTTTTGTGTATGAATTTGACATTTTTGGGGTGATTTAAAAAAAAACAAGGGACAAAATTGTCACAAAACCAGGTTTTCATTGTGAAAAAAAATCTGATAAAGGGAGACAACTCAAACTGAACTTTTGAAATGAACAAACAAAATTAACCCCCTTTGTAAGTTTGTTTTAAAATAAATCTATTTTTAGTCGTGGTGAACTTGACATTGGAGATATTGACGTGATTCTTTCGTGCGACACACCGTCCCATGATGGTGAACAAATGTGCCAAATGATTTTAAAATCTCATAATGAATGACATAGTTATAGCCCAGACAAGCTCATTTATGGCTATTTTTTACCTTTGAACTCAAAGTGTGACCTTGACCTTGGAGATATTGACGTAATTTTTTCGCGCGACACACCGTCTAATGATGGTTAACAAATGTGCCAAATGATTTTAAAATCTCACAATGAACGACAAAGTTATGGCCCGGACAAGCTTGTTCCGCCCGCCCGCCAGCCAGCCAGCCAGCCCGCCCGCATTCGCCAATCTAATAACCAGTTTTTTCCTTCGGAAAACCTGGTTAAAAACACAAAAAAGACATTATCAAAATTGCTTAGAGTAAAAATATCTAACAAATTCATTATTTCCCCACCCCGCATAAGCCCCACGTGCATGTCTATTTGGTTTGTTTTGGTATTTTTTTGCAGATATTGAACACAACAGCTTTAAATCTTAAAGGGACATTTACGCTTAAACAGGTCTAAAATGGCATTCTTCAGACTGGAAACACCCGCATGAGAAAATATGATATAAAATGGCCAAATGGACAGATAATCCAGCCAAACTTAATATTTTGCTGCAATATGCATAGGAAGATAATAATATGCAAGAAAAACACATTTTAATCAGAATAAATTTCTCCTTTAGGTTACAATATACTAAACATTTTTGGAGTGCAATGCTATACTCTCTAAAAACATGAACATCATTTATAAGAAGACACAATTCTCTGTAGGGGCACTTGCCATGACTTTATTTTATTATGTTTCTTTGTGCATGTGGTAGGGAAAACATTGATGTTTAACAGAAATTGACTCTTTTGCTTGAAGGTTGGAGACTACATGAGACTTTGACAGATGGCGGGAAACCCTTCTCAACTGGTACGAAGCCGGTAAATAGATGGCCATAAAACAGTGACCGCTGATTCGCGTTGAGTTCTTTCTTGCATAACGTATGACCCCCCCTTTTTTATTGTATAAATCATTGTGGCTTGGAATGCTCTTTAAGAAGAGGTATGGTTATGGGGATGTATTTGCGAAAAGTTTGATTTTATTTTTTGTTAAAGTTATTGCTTTCACATTGAATTTGTGTAGGAAATCTTTTAGTATATTGTGACCTAAAGGAACGAAAAACATAGTGTTGCCGTTCCATAGCTTGGATCAGTTCCAAAATAGGTAAGACAGCACAGAGTTGTGATGACTTACACAAAACAAGGTATAGGAAAGCATAATCTCTATCCTTTGATGAAGAAAAGAACAAATTTAATATCATCAAGAAAAAGATGAGAAAAACCTCTATGTATCTAGCAGAGGGATTAAGGTAATAACTATGCTCTCGAATACCCAGTCAAAAACAATTTCCATAGAACCTTTATACAGTTCTGATGGAATTATCTTTACAAAAGTAACAAGGATAAAACTCTAACAGAAAAAAACATTCTTTTGTAAAGATAACTAAATAATGGCCAGACATGTAGTGGCACATGTTTGGATCAGTAAAAATATGTCTCTCTGAGATATGATATTTGACCTGTGAAGAAGTTTCCTGAAAATAATTGTACAGGAGACTTAAAAGGTCGTAGAACCATAATCCCATGGTTCATTAAGTATATTGCATGAAATTATGGCAAAAACTCAGTTATTCCAAAAACTCACCAAGAAAGCAAGATATTTCAGTTTATGTCAGGTGGACGAATGTATAACAATCGCACACCCTGCTGGATCGATTTCTGTGAACTGCATTATTGATGTAGTTCAGCATATCGGTTCATACTGCGATCTAAAATCGCATAACGCTCATTACTAGCGTTAGATGATAAACAACGTTCTTCGATATACTATGCATCAATTTTTGTACGCCATTGCAAAATAAGTAAACCACGACCGATGTGTGATAGTTGAAACCATCACAAAGGAATTGTGAAAATGTGTTGTAAATGAAAAACAGCTAAAAAGAATTTTCGCTTTTCAAGATGTAGTTGTGCAGGTAATATTCATTAAGATACCACATAATTGAGAAAATCAAGATACGTTGTTCTATGTGATCGTCCCTAACCTTCTCTGCTCACATCTGTATAAGATGTAAGGAAGGTTGTGGTAGAATAATCTATATTCTTGCCAAGATAATCGTCTAGTCTAGACACCACTGAATAGTGCTAAATATTGACAAAAAGATGGAACTCTGTGTCATTGAATAATCCCAAGATTAATACAATTAACTTAAACTGAAACGGACGTAAGAAAAGATGTTTTAGCAGAAAGACCAGTGACCGGACCAGTAAATACCGACCGGTAGCCGGAACCATTAGTCAAGGATGGGTGGGGAAAGAAATCACGGCAAGCCGAACTTTCCCACTCCCAACACACTTGAAAATTGGTAGAATAGGAAAGTGTTTAACACATAAGTTTATGACCTATCTACAGTGTATAGCTTCTTCTTGAACCAATAAAAGACGCCTTTAAAATCCTGGAGAATACAGGTTGTGAAGTCATCGATTTGAGAAGTACGAAAATATGATTGACAGTGGTACCTCCGGAATCGGAGGTGTGATGGCAGAAAAAGGTGAAAACCTTAAGGGGGTCCACCTTTGCCGGTAGAATGCTTGGAAGTCTTCAATTCTGACTTGATTAATCCATTTACTTCAAGTCTCCTAACCGGGATGAATTCCGAAAGGAATACGACCAGTTATAGGAAGACAGCCTGTTATGGCCAGAAGTGTAATAGAAGAAGAACTTTAAGATGAGGTCCCTCCAGATCCTAGCATCTAAGATCTGAGTTCATTAGCTCCCAAGCCATCTACAAGACTGTAGCCGCCATGCAGTCAATCTGATAGACAATCCTATGTATCAGAACTCTTGTTGATTCCAGTAGCTTGAAATTATGCACTGTGGTAGGAGCAATAGAAAAGCAGAAGTCGATACAAATGTCGTCTTGCTAATCCTGCTAGCGTCATTAATGTGTCCCAACTGTTCCGTGACACTGACTGCAAAGTCTGTAGCTGACAGGTAAAGGCGGTTAAAACAATTCATCCTTCGGGTCTCGAACATAAATTAATAGAGGTCAAATAGTAATGTTCGACCTCAATGCTAGACCCCGAGCCCGCTTCAGCCGATCTATCTGCAAGACCAGTAGTCTGCATGTAGCCGGTTGAGATTGAAGTAGAAATAACAGATATAGGTATTTCATAATCTTCTTGTATGAGTAGGTCATAACCAGCACCAGAATGGATAGCTGGTCAGCGGAGATGATTTGGTAACCAACGGTCGCAAGTAGAACATCAGTATTGAAAAACACAAAATGTCATGTAGATTGTTGAATCCATAAAATATAGTATTCAATACAATCATAGCCAGGGGTATACAACTAGGTAATGTAGATGATACCCGGGATACTATAAAATTGACCAATGAAAACACAGTGGAATAACGGTGATTGGTAACTGGTGACCGAACCGGATCGGACAATGACTGGTAACTGTAGCAAGGTGAATGGACCAGTCATAATATGACCGGTGACGTTACCAGTTAAAGACGGAAAAATGGTGGAAAGGATATGGTCTGATATCAATGTCAAGCACTGCTCAGAAAAGAAGATCATGCCAAAAATCCAATCCGATGGCGATGATACCACTAAAGCAGACGACGAAGATTCATTCGATGACGAAGAAGAGGAGGAAGAATAGTCCGATGATGATAACGAAGAAAAGGAGGAAAAATAATCCGCTGATAATGAATGACTACTTATTCTTGCCGGTGACCAGTGATTGGTGATATGACCGATGAATGGTGACCGATGTCCGGTGATCGGACCGGTATAATATAACTGCGTCAGAATGGAAATATCTGGTGCAGAAGAATGACCATCCACAAAGTCATCTGATAATGTTAACCGGAAAACAACGGTAGATTATCAGTATTAATAGGCATAAAGGGTCCTTGTAGTCGTAGTGGAGAAATGAACACCTAATCCCGAAGCCTGAAAGTTAAACAAACTAGTGTTCGCATACAAATACGGCTCAGTGACTGCAACATGTGTGGATGCCATAAAAAAAAACATCACACCTGGAATAAAGACATGATATTCCTAAAGAAATAAAATGGAGAACGTCGATATGACCATTAGGTTCATTAACGCCTACGTGAGAAGTGGAGACATCCCATATAACTGCGATGCCGAAATATTGTTCGGCTACGCTGGAAATATTGTCTCCTACAATATTATCTCCGTGAGCGTTGATGTGATCGCTTACGAGCGTATCAACGCCGAGAACTGCTCAATGAAGGAGAGGTATGTTCGATAACTATCCTATTGTGCTCAATGAAGTCCAATGATGTATACGTGAAGGTTGACGACGTCCTCGTTTCCTGCGATGTCGAGATCTGGATCGGCTGGGCTGTCGAGATGTGGATCGGCTGCGATGAGACCGAGATCTTCTAGAATACCGTCTCCGTGAGTGACGACGTGATCGCTTACCAGAGCCGCGACGATGTGAACTGCTAGCAAATAATCCAATGACGAAGATCGAGTTCTTCTTCTTGACCGGTGACTGGTGTTATCGGTGGCAGGCCTAACCGTCCAGTGACTGGACCGGACCAGTGATCAATGACTGGACCGAACCGGTGACTGGACCGGTGACATGAATGGTGACCAGACCTGTGATCAATGACCGGACTGGTGACCGGACCGGTGACCAGACTGGCGACCAGACCGGTGACATGACCTGTGACCAGACTGGTGATCAATGACCGGACCGGTGACATGACCGGTAACGGGCCGGTCATATCATGACCAGACCGGACGAGTGACCGGCCGGTCATATCATGACCGGACCGGACGGGCCGATCAGCCGATGATCAATGCAGAGCCAAAGGTCTGTGATCAACGTCCCCAGTGACATACCGGTCATATCATGACCAGTGTTGTCACCGGATAATGACCGTATGGCGGATGCCAAATGGTCCGGAATTGGTTGATGTCCTTGACTGGCTGACAGGTGTCACCATGATCTGATGTTGACCGACTGTCTAAGAGACTGAGCATAGTACGGTCGCTATCGTGCCCGATACCCTGTGACTGATGCTGCAACTTGTCATCCATGGTCTGCGAAGTCACCGGGTATTTATCCACGCTTGTTTCTGCACCATCATGTAGTCAAATATTTAAAAAACAAGAGCAAAACATATTCAACCATAAACTGGTCACAGACCAGATTATCATACGGCACATAAAATCATTTTTTGACCATAAAGAACATTATAATAATACTGCCTTAGATCATAAATTAAACAAAAGTTTAATTCAAAACAGATGAAAAATAAAATGACAATCAATTAGATTGTCATACGGAACGTTAAAATCATTATTGCACACAATGGCAAATCATAAACAATCTGTCAACAGAAGAACACGCTTTGCATGATCTCGTAACACATTAGAAGAACATGCTTTGCACTTTCAAGCAATGTATTAGAAGAGCATGTTTTGCACGTGGTCGTTCCCGCCTGAAAACACCCAGCATGATAGAAATAAACCATTGTTCGATAAAAACAAGCATGGCTTACCTTTACAAATGAAACAAAATCCATTAAATCCACATAAATTAATCCGAATGAGAAATAACAAGATGTGTTTGTGAAACACAAAGTCCCCCTATATGACGTTTGAACTTGTAGGATGACATTGACCTTGACCCTTCACCACTCAAAATGTGCAGCTCCATGAGATACACATGCATTTTAAATATAAAATTGCTAGCTTCAATATTGCAGAAGTGACATTACATGAGCAATTTTGACCCATATATTTGACCTTGAAGGATGACCTTGACCTTGACCTTTCACCACTAAAAATGTGCAGCTCCATGAGATACACATGCATGCCAAATATCAAGTTGCTATCTTCAATATTGCAAAAGTATTCATAAAATTAGCGATTTGGGCCACATATATTTGACCTCTGACCTTGAAGGATGACCTTGACCTTGACCTTTCACCACTCAAAATGTGCAGCTCCATGAGATACACATGCATGCCAAATATCAAGTTGCTATATTCAATAGTGCAAAAGTACTCATAAAATGAGCGATTTTGGCCACATATATTTGACATCTGACCTTGAAGGATGACCTTGACCTTGACCTTTCACCACTCAAATTGTGCAGCTCCATGAGATACACATGCATGCCAAATATCAAGTTGCTATCTTGAATAGTGAAATACTGCAAAAGTGTACATTAAATGAGCGATTTTGACCCATATATTTGACCTTTGACCTTGAAGGATGACCTTGACCTTTCACCACTCAAAATGTGCAGCTCCATGAGATACATATGCATGCCAAATATCAAGTTCCTATCTTCAATATTGCAAAAGTTATTGCAAATGTTAAAGTTGGCGCAAACCAACCAACCAACAGACCAACCAACAGACCAACAGACCAACAGACAGGGCAAAAACAATATGTCCCCCACTACTATAGTGGGGGACATAAAAAGATAAATAACACAATTTATCTATTCAAAACCCCAATCAACCAAGTGAAATAAATTGAAAAACAATTTTCAATTCAGAGCCGTAAAAGACACGTTTACACCTGGTCGATCCGGAAAGAATATTGAGGGTTGGTTACCGATTTTTGGCTAGGTTGCATTGCACTATGTTTAACCTGGCCTGTATTACGGTAGTGAGGCGGCGGATTCCCAGTTAAAATTCCGGATGAGTTAATTCCCCTTGGAAAGGAGAAGCATGAGATAGCAGGTCAGTATTTATGACATTAAAATACACTCTAGAAATAACAAACGATTTTACACTGACATAAACATATATTTTCTATTTACTTATTCTAGTCAAAATGACACTCTTCTGTTTAAATCCATAGGGCCCAGTCCCATTCCCAAAAATATTAAAATAAAAACCACAAATACCCTTGATGTTCAGCCTCACTCAATAAACTTGTTCTCGATCTTTCCCATGACATCAAGAACTGCTCATTCCCAGGAATTAAAATTAAGTGTCAAGATAAACCTAAGGCTTTTGATTGAATGGAGTTATATTCAAATCAACCTCACTTTGGAAAATCGTACTTAATGCATATCAGTAAAGTGTTGTCCCAGATTAGCCAGTGTAATGTGCACAAGCCTTTCAGGGACGACACTCTTCACAATTTTTGTTTAAAGGAAGTCTCTTCTAAGCAAACATCAAGTTTAGCTGGAAAGTATTGTCAACAAGGCTATTGTCAAGCATTATGGTCCCCTACTGGCTCCACCATGGTCAGAAATTCCACCATTTTCAGATTATTTTTTTTTTTGGTTGCCATAGCAACCACAATTTTTGACGTAGGAACGAAATGGAATGACGTGCATAATGTCCATATTGCCATCTATCCATGTTTCAAGTTTCATGAAAAAATATGAAGAACTTTTAAAGAAATTGCAGGATCCAGAAAAGTGTGACGGACAGACTGACAGACAGACTGACAGAGCGCAAACCATAAGTCCCCTCCCGTGAAACTGGTAGGGGACAATAATAAGCATGTGCACAGCCTAATCTGGGATGAAACTTTATGCGCATGCATTAAGGCACATTTTTGCAGCGTGCGGTTCCAAATTGTAAACAGTTTAAAATGCACATACCCTTAAAGTTGAGCCTGGCTGTATATTCGACATTGGTGTCTATTTTGTAGCAACTTGTATTGAAGGGTAAGAAGGCAAGGTCTTCTGCTTGTTGTATGGAACGTAAAGAGGATAACATGCTCTGGAAAAGACAAGGGTATAGACATCTATTATAGAATTCCATGAATAGTCAATGAAGATCCATCCAGGTAAGCCTATCTATCATGTGAGAATTGAGCCTCGTTCTGACAAAACTGGGCTTAATGCATGTGCATTAAGTGTCATCCCTGATTAGCCTGTGTAGTCCACACAGGCTAATCAGGGAGGACGCTTGCAGCATAAACTGGCTTTTCAACCAACCTTAACCAATTGCGAACTCGTCCAAGATATCATTATACCAAGATACCAAGTTTCATGAAGATGGGACAATAAATGTGGCCTCTAGAGTGTTAACAAGGTGACAACAACAGAACTCTCCAAATTATTCAATCATTGTGCTTTACAATTTTCAGGTTTTTGAATCGTCAAACGATGCCTATAATGGGTATTTTAGAGCATGGAAAATGTTCAGTACTACTGTTTCCTCACAAATATCATAACTACATGTACAACGAATATTTGCGATTCTGAAACTATTTTATTTAACTTTGTTAATTTACCATAACATGAAAAGGTCCCTATAAATTAGTTTTATGCTTATAACAGTCTATTATGTTAAGTTGGAAAACGACATTAATTCTAGAATGGACTGTTTAAGCATAAAACTGATCTGGGGGCATAAAAAGAGATAATCAGAGCAAAAAAATGCTGCTTAAGTTGTAATAACCAATGTACTAATTTATGTTATTTTTATTTAAAACAGTGTACTTTACTTATCAAACAGTTATGCTTTTTACCAATTTAAAATGTCGCAAAATTTTTGAATTTCAAGAGTTCTGTATATTTTTTATTTCAGGGGTTTCCGCTGTCTATCTCCATTGGCGCCAATGGCAACAAAATTCCGCAAATGGCGATTTTTCTAAATCTACATTTTTCTGCTTAATATTTCCATAAATTAACATAAGAAACTCTGTTTACCAGCCGTTTTACAGCAGTCTTCATGCAATCATCAGCGACACTGCTGAAATCAATGGAGCATGCTGACTGTCGCAAAGATGCATGCTGGTGATAGTTGCGACGATTTAGGGTGTTATTACAAGTTATTTTAATTTGTCATCAGTTTTATTGCTTCGGAGATAAGCCAACATTAAAATATACAGACTTTGCGCTTTAATGTGAAGTGTTTGTCACAGAGTACGAAGCCAATTCAAGACTGTTACGTTGACAACCATAACAATCAAAAAGGTAAAGCCCAGAGGGAGCACCGCTATTGATGGAAAAAAGCCCTTGAGTCTGAAAACATCTGTTTAAGTATATGAGCCTTGTTCTGGGAAAACTGAGCTTAATGCATGTGCCTCAAGCGCTACCCCAGATAAGCGAGTGCAGTCCACATATGATAATCAGGTATGACACTTTCCAGCTAAACTGGATTTTCTGTTACAGGAGACTTCTTCAAACGAAAATTTCCATAAAAGCAAAAACTAGTGTTCCTGATTAGCCTGTGCTGACTATGCAGACCAAACTTTACACACATGTATTAAAACCAGTTTTCCAGTGCTGACTATGCAGACCAAACTTTACACACATGTATTAAAACCAGTTTTCCAGTGCTGACTATGCAGACCAAACTTTACACACATGTTTTAAGCCCAGTTTTCCAGTGCTGACTATGCAGACCAAACTTTACACACATGTATTAAGCCCAGTTTTCCAGTGCTGACTATGCAGACCAAACTTTACAAACATGTATTAAGCCTAGTTTTCCAGTGCTGACTATGCAGACCAAACTTTACACACATGTATTAAGCCTAGTTTTGCAGAACAAGGCCTATTATTTCTAAATACCGTGAGCATGTTGATGCCAGTCTTGTGACTTCGTTTATCAGCATCGTCAGGTGATGTTCCATACACTACATGGAAGTAGCTGCTTTCATTGATCTCCCCTGGGGACCGAGAGATGTGCAGCTGAAAAAATATCAAGTTGTAATATTGGCAATTCAAAATTTCGAAAAATGCATTCTGTGTTTCAGTTGGTAAGGGGTACATGTACATAAATTCAACATAATAATATATATTATGCCATTTGAAAATATCATAATCCTATTCAGGCAGCAATAATATCAGAAGTAACAAGAATCTGTTTTGCTGGATAACCCATTCCTAAGACAAGGTCAAGACTGTAGCAATCAGATCAAGGAGATGTAACAATCATATCAATGAGATGTAGCAATCATATCAAAGTGATGTAGCAATCAGATCAAGATGAAGCAATCATATCAATGAGTTGTAGCAATCATATCAATTAGTTGTAGCTATCAGATCTTGGAGTTGAAGCAATCATATCAATGCATTTAAGCAATCATATCAATTGATTGTAGCAATCAAGGTGTTGGAGCCATTATGTTAAGGAGTTATAGTATCATAGTTATGATAGTTGTTATCATATCAATGAATACAATGATATGTATAAAACATATCAAGAAGTAATTGTAATCATATCGATAAGTTGAAGTAATCATATAAAGGAGGTGCAAGAATCATATCACGGAGTTGTAACAATCATAACAAGAAGTTGAAGCAATCATAACAAGGAGTTGTAGCAATCATATCAAGAAGTTGTAGCAAACATATCAAGTGTTGTACTTTTCATTAAAAGGAGTGTAGCAATCTAATTAAAGAGTTGTTGCACTTGTAGTTAGGAGTGTAGCAATCATATCAAGGATATGTAGCAATCATATCAAGGATATGTTGCAATCATATCAAGCATATGTAGCAATCATATCAAGGATATGTAGCAATCATATCAAGCATATGTAGCAATCATATCAGGGAAATCAGTGCTAAACTAGAGCTTTGTCACAGACGTGACAAATACCCCCACATTCTGCATTGACACAGAATATTTTGCATGTTGTCTTCACAAAAAGCAACGGACACCATGCTTAATGTTTAAAATGCACTCAGTGACCCCGTGACCTAGTTTTCCCATGTTCAAGCTTGACCTACATATCATCTAGATACAACCTCTGAACAAGTTTGGTGAAATTCTGAAGAAAACTACTTGAATTACAGAGCGGACAACATGCTCAATGTTTAAAATGCGCTAAGTGACCCCATGACCTAATTTTTGAACCGGCATGGCCCATGTTCGAACTTGACCTAAATATCGTCTAGATACAACTTCTGACAAAGTTTGTTGAAGCTCTGATGAAAACTACTTGAATTAGAGAGCGGACACCATGCTCAATGTTTAAAAGGCACTTAGTGACCCCGTGACCTCATTTTTGACCCGGCATGACCCATATTCGATCTTGACCTAGACATCATCTAAATACAACATCTGACCAAGTTTGGTGAAGATCGGATGAAAACAACTTGAATTAGAGAGCGGACACTTAATACGGACTGACCGACAGACGGACCGACAGGCAAGCTCACTCCTATATACCCACCACAAACAAAGTATAATAAGGCTGTTAATTCTATAAGCCTGCAGTGCTTTCCACAGGCCATTAAACGGTCCCTCACCGGGGCAAAAACTTTGAAAGCCGATTTACAATCTTCTGTCAACTACATCTCAAGACTAATGCTTTACCAAACTAAAGCATGCTTGAGTGCAGGGTTTCGCTATATTGGAAAATCAATATTGGCCAATGAGAGCGTACGCTTTGTATAAGCGACAGCACTTGTAAAATCATGCAGATGACTCGTGAAGTACATGCAATTGACCTATAAATCTTGGTTAGTTACTTAGAAGACTGATGATGGCTGTAATCCTAGTGGAAGTTGTGCATTTCATGAATAATACTGTCAAAACATTTACCGGTACTCAACTCGTAAAGCGTTTTAACAAATTATCATTGAATTCATTACACAACTGTTAATGTTTTCTTGAAGTCTCAAATGAGCATAATTAAATTTGTTATCTGAAACCTACTTCTGAATGTAAATGTAAACTCTACGTTAATGGTTCGTTCCCCACCGTATTAACCCTTACAGTGCGGGAACCGAGTTGTGAAGGCCTTTGCAAACAGTTTGGATCCAGATGAGACGCCACAGAACGTGGCGTCTCATCTGGATCCAAACTGTTTGCTATTCTGATAGTATTCTTTGAAAAAAAAATCGAAGAAAATGCTAATTTTAGAAATTCAGCAGACGACATTTTAGCAGACGACAAATTACCCAGCATGCAAAGGGTTAATGTTCTTTAGATCTCCCCCAAAGACACCAAGTACTGGTTCTAGGCCCAGGAAACGGACTCGAGAGGGTTTATATAAGCCTTAGGCTTTAAATGCAATCGAGCTAAAATAAATAGATTTAAAAACCAATGATTCTTGCTTGTTTCAAATAAACAGTGATAATTTATTTCGTGTTGACCCTTTGGCTCAATAAAAAGGGCGCGCAAATTACTGTAAAACCATTAAATTTCGTGTGGTACAAATTTTCGTGGATTTCGTTGGTCCGCTGAATCACGAATTCAAGTACACACGATTATTTATACATTTTTAATCCGAAAACATTTTGAAAGAGACATTATTGATTGAGAAATGCTAGTTAATACAATATGTTGTTTTCTTGATAAGTGTTTGGGTAAAAATACATTTACTTTTTAAATCAAGCACGGTATTTAAACTGTACATTAACTATTGTTCTCTTTTACGTGACTTCGCCAAATTAACAGTTTGCAGATTTATCACATATGAATTAGTGCCAATTAAAGTTAGACACATAACGGTTTACACACGTGTATTTTGAGGACCTTATTACTCATTTGTTACTACAAGGGGACCAACTGCGCTGAAAAATGCAAATATTGTCAAAACAACATTGATGACAATTAGCGAGCTGGGACACAAGTGCGCCACTTTATCGCTCTTTTCGGCAATGATCAGCTACACTTTCATGCTTCAGTGCACATTTATCTCAAGTCTTGCTGTCAACACAGATAAGCTGATTATGCTTCGTTATTACTCTGGTTGTTTTAGTAAAAGTTAAATTATTATGACGGTCAGTCTTCCCCGAACATTTGAAATCTACTAAATTACGTATAAACGAATTAGTAGTTTTTTTATTTGCAATCCACGAAATTACGTGTCAACGAATTAGTTGTTTTTTATTTAACCACGAAATTTCATACCGACGAATTTCTATACGTTTACAGTATGCAGAATGAACAATTACGTCGCATCATGTGCATAGTCTAGAACGCATGGGTGTGTTGAGCGTTGTATTAATAAGCACAGACAGACCACATCAAGAGATTTATGCATGTTCAGTGGCAATATTTCATCAAATCTATAAATAGTCACTTATGCCGATATTTATTTGATACTAAAGAAAAGTGGCAACGTTTGGTGTAAAAGAAATTATTGAGCACTCTTATCATCAATATTTACCAGAAAGTGCTTTTAAAAATGGGATTATAGGAAGTGAACAGAAACTTGAAAAGACGTAAGTATGCAGTAATTGAGTCAGGTTGATACGGATGTCTGTAGGAAACGTTTGAGTCAGGATTTTACTATCTTTGCTAGAAAGTTTAAAAACAAATATGTAAAAATGTCTGTATAAATACTTTATAGCTGGGGTGGGGGGTTTGTTGAAGAGTCATAGCGCACCAAATGATATCTTTTGACGCTGCTTTTCTTAGAGTTATATTGCACCACCAAATGTCAATAGACACATTAAAATTAAACAAGAGCTGTCTCCATTGGAAGACATATGCCCCCAAAACATGCTTTTTCGAAACCTATACGCAGATTTCAAAACCTAAACGCGGACCCTAAGTTCAAGGTCAAAGGGGTCAAAATGTGTGCGCGTATGGTAAGGCTTTGTCCATATACACATGCATACCAAATATGAAGGTTACATCTGCATTGACATAGAAATTATGAGCATTTTTCGAAACCTACACGCAAAAGTGTGACGGACAGACAAACTGACGGACAGTGCGACTGCTACATGTATACGCCAGTCTAAAGAGGCATAAAACAAGAGCTGTCCGAGGACAACGCGCTCGACTATTCGAGTGCTTGACAGTATAATGTAAGCCATCATGGGGAAATTGTTCATATTCAATAATTAAAAAATAAAAAAAGGAAAAAATAAAAATAAAAAAATTGGGGGGGGGGGGGGGGGGAGGGAGGTATAATGTGGGGTGTGGTCATTTATTAGATGATATTTCATAAATAAAAAAAGGAAAAAAACAATGCCCCCTACTGCCCAGCTTTGAAATTAAATTTATATTTATCATTTGGCAGGTATAGCAATCATCTCCCTTTAAAGCATATTATTTCCCTTGGATTTTGTCCAATCCAACCAGGGGGGGGGGGGAACATCTGACTGACAACCAAGGTCTTTGGTTTAACAAAGAGATCAAAGCCAGAGTTCATCATGTACCTATAGACGTAAGTCCACAGGTATGTAATCAATCCTTCTATTCACAAATTAGTACAATAAAGAAATGATAATTATCACGGCGTGTCATCACGCGCGCCACCTCTTTTTTGCGATGCATTAATAAATGAGCCAATGCAACTTCCAAGGTGGCGCTCAGGTCCGGATGTTTTGAAATTTCATGGACAACTTTACAGGGTGATTAGGTTTAATATGTTTGTACAACATATTTCGCCTTATTTTTAAAATCTCGTAATGTAGTGCGATTCAGCGAAGATTGAGTCGTCTAAAAATGTACAGACACGTGCATTCTCAACCCATTTAAAAACGTGAGAACCTTTATAAGCTGTGGCATGGTGGAGTTTAAAAAGCATTCCGATGAGTTTTTCATGTGTGACGAGAAAATATCCACCCAATTAAATCGCCAACGGCATCAAACGATTGCGTACAACATACATAAGATGCTGCATGCACAAAAATATTGGCTTCTTGCCGACGTAGTAGATAATTTTGTAGTTTTCCAAAAGAGATGGAGCCAATGCTTAGGAGGTGGCGCTAATGATAGGAGGTGGCGCCAATGCAGGATGTTATCAATTAACAGTCGTATCGCAATGACATTATCACATGACGCAGATTTGATAGAAAATGATATTTGTTATATTAAATTTATTTTTCAACGTACATACGAAGGCCCAAATCTTTACAGAACATAAACACAATATGTTATAAATATAATGTAGTTTTTAAATATATAAGTGATCAACTCAATTAAGAAGTCACCAACATGAATAAAACATATTGTACGGTGTATACCAACAATTTGTAATACTCAATCAAACCAATAACTTAATGTTCAATATTATCAAAATATTTCATCGGCATCAATATTTGTTTACAGTATGAAAGTTCACGAAATAAGTATAAGATAACACTTCTTCTTGAAACTATGATTTGTGGCCGTTAATCCGAATGCTTAATTTACTAAAACACCAAGGTCAACAAATCTTAATTAGGCTCAGTTATGTTGTTTTTCCCAACTATTAACTCCAAAAAATGAAGATAGCTCGGTCTTTTTCCGTTAACATATTTGTATAAATCATGTTAAATGTTGTTATATTACAAAGACAATCGTTTAAATCCATCAATACATCATTAGAAAACTAAAACTACTTTTCTAATTAAAACGCACGCGACTTAAATGTGCTGAAGTAGTCAACTTACAAAAATAATGTAAGTCCTGTAAGCGTAATAGAAACCATAGCATAAAATATTTCACTTCAAATTAGCTATAAATGCGCATTGGCGCCACCTCCTAATCTGAGCGCCACCTCCTTGTCATTGGCTCCATCTCTTTTTGAAAAATATAAATTTATCTATTAGATCGGCTAGAAGCCGACGTTTTTGTGCACGCATTAACTTGTACAGGTTCAAAGCAATCGTTTTATGTAATGAGCGATTTAATTGGCAGGGAATTTGCTCGTCCAAAAGGCAAAAGACATCTATTTGCATTTACGAATTCTACCATGCCACAACTTATAATGGTCCTCACGTTTCCAAATGGGTTGTGATTGAATGTTTCTGTACATTTTTAGATGAATTTATAATCGCTGAATTGCACTACATTTGCCGATTTGTTAAAATACTGCGAAATGTCTTGAAAATCATATGAAACCTAATCACCCTGTAAACTTATCCGTTAAATTTCAAAACATCCGGACCTGAGCGCCACCTCGGAAGTTGCATTGGCTCATTTATTAATGCATCTCAAAAAAGAGGTGGCGCGCGTGATTAACGGCCGTGATTATATCATTAAAAAAAGACCTTTGACAAATCATTCATTTGAGTTATATATAATCCAAATAATAAATCTGTACAGTTACTGTGAAAAGAAGTTAAATTCTTGGTAAGGAAATATATAATATGAGATTTATAATTACATAAATTACTTTCGTTTGAAAATAATTGTCTCTAACAGATCTCTAATTTTAGTAGCAAATAATTAAAAACCGCTCTCTATTTTTAGTAGCAAACAAGGGCTGTTTGTAAAACATGCATGTCCCCCATATGGGCTGTCCGTTGTAGTAGCAGCCATTGTGTGAATACGTTTTATGTCACTGTGACCTTGACCTTTGACCTAGTGACATGAAAATCAATAGGGGTGATCTGTGAGTCATGACCAATCTACATATAAAGTTTCATGATCCTAGGCATAAGCGTTATTGAGCTATCATCCGGAAACAATTTTATTGTTTCGGGTCACTGTGACCTCGACCTTTGACCTAGTGACCTGAAAATCAATATGGGTCATCTGCGAGTCATGATCAATGTACCTATGAAGTTTCATGATCCTAGGCGTAAGCATCCTTGAGTTATCATCCGAAAACCATTTTACTATTTTGGGTCACCGTGATCCGGACCTTTGACCTTGTGACCTCAAAATCAATTGGGGTCATCTGCGAGTCATTATCAATCTACCTATGAAGTTTCATGATCCTAGGAGTATGCGTTCTTGAGTTATCATCCGAAAACCATTTTACTATTTCGGGTCACTGTGACCTTGACCTTTGACCTAGTAACCTCATAATCAATAGGGGTCATCTGAGAGTCATGATCAATCTACCTATGAAGTTTCATGATCCTAGGAGTATGCGTTATTATCATCCGAAAACCATTTTACTATTTTGGGTCACTGTGGTCTTGAACTTTGACCTAGTGACCGCAAAATCAATAGGGGTCATCTGTGAGTCATGATCAATCTACCTATGAAGTTTCATGATCCTAGGCTTATGTGTTCTTGAGTTATCATCCGAAAACCATTTTACTATTTTGGGTCACCTTGACCTTTGACCTAGTGACCTCAAAATCAATAGGGGTCATCTGCGAGTCATGATCAATCTACCTGTAATATGTAATAGTTATGATATTATCAATTAAATCTACTTACATATGTTTTATTAACTCCAGATACCTGCTAACAATCCATTGTTTATCACAATTCAGAAATTTTAATCCAAAAATACGCTCCATGTTTGTTTACTATGACGCTGTCAGCCAGCTGTGTAGGAATACGACCTACATTTTCAATATAATTTGTTTTTCCTAACTATTGTTCTCCAAAATTAATGGTTTTGACTTGTATTTTTAATCTAAGGATGCATTTGTGTATTGCATTTGGTAAAGTTATGTTCCAGTTGCAAATGTTTGGAACTATTTTGTTACGTGTAGAAAGCCTATGCATCGTATAGTTTCATGTTTCCATTGTTTTATTAAAATAAACACAAAACTTAACCAAATTTTCAATTTTCTAAGTATAAAAAGGGCACATAATTCTGTCAAAATGCACGCCAGAGTTATCTAACTTTGCCTGCCCAGTCCCCTCATGATAGTAAGTAAGTGTGCCAAGTTTGAATGCAATAGCATTGATACTTTCTGAGAAAAGTGGACCTAAACGCAAAACTTAACTGGACACGGACGCCAACGCCAAGGTGATGACAATAGCTCATAATTTTTTTTCAAAATATAGATGAGCTTAAAATCCTGTGGAAAGCACTGACCCTGGCATTGAGGGAATTATGAACATACAGACAGACCAGATGCTGGGTGCACATAAAAACATGCTTACCACTGGGTTTGCTAATATATAGAGGTAGCTCCTTTCTACACCCTGGAAACAAAGAGTGGCAGTCGGTCTTTTGGGTTGAATAACTCTGACATTTTCCCTGCTAAGGTCATAACCTGAAAATAACAAGTCAGTGCATGAAGAATACAAGAAAATTTCCAGACTAAAATGCTATACATGGCTTTTTTGGCTCATATATTGCAAACCAGGAGCAAAAATAAACATGTGCTCAAGATAAAATTCAATTATTTGGGATGGAATTACAGACTCACTTTGTATCTGCCTATTTGAAATTGTGTAATTGTATTTGTGCATATTATACCCACCCCCTAAAATGTTCACAACAGATTTATGTGATTTGGATAAGTGGTCAAGGTGGGGATAAACAAACTGGAATTCATGTTTAATCCTGTTCTAAGTGGCTATTGTTCAATATCTGATATTGCAAAATATTTAACGAATTCCAGTAATTTTTCAGAAAGAATTAACTTATTTATTGTAAGGTTTCAACATATACTATTTCTATACAGGCCTTTTCAGCTCCATTTTGGGAAAATGGCACACTGAAATTTTGAGAATTTAGAGTCGGGGGAAAAAAAACATTTTGGAAAAAAATAATAATGGCAAAACTGGCTCAATTGGGAAAAATAATTGCATGTAAAAGGTGTTTCTTATATTTCAAAGGAGCCGTTTACTGGTAAATAACGGCTATTTTGATAATATATTATTAAAATTTTACAAAATATTATGAACATTTGTGATAAGTGCAGGGTTTTACAATGTATATCTGATTTTGGGGAAAGAGCCTGGCCTTTTTTGAGGGGAAAAAAATTGCACGAAACCCTGGATTTTGGGGAAAATAAGGAATGTCTTAAATAATCAAATGAACATATTTTACTGTTTTTAAAACAAATTGAAGCAACATAAAATTTATTTATGCAGTATTTTTCTATTTTCTACACTGGATCAGGTTAACTTATATAGTTAAAGGTTTACCAAAAAAAAAAAAAATGGAATTGGGAAAAAAAATTCAATTGGGAAAAAAACAACAAGATTTGCATTGGGAATGGGGCTGAAATTCAGACCTATGGCATAGGGCAGAAAAGGCCTGCTATAATGCATTATGATTGCTTGTTTAACCTTGACATTAGGGTGAGAAACCATTTTCGCAGCATCTATTTTGTTATTAGTTATTAAATCACATCATTAGGATGAAACAGTCCTATATTTCTCATTGCTTTATAATATACCGGTATATTCTCCATAATATTTCTAAAAAAGTGGAAATTGGGAAAGGCAATAAAATTCTAATTTTATTTTAATTTCATCATTGGGTTCCAGTGTTTTTTTTCGTTCAAATTTGGGTTCGGTAAGAGGACCCATTCCCAATGAAAAAAGTATATATTTTTCCCAGAATGGGACCTAAAAGTTCCAATTGAAGGACCTAAAAATTCCAATTGAAGTTTTCCAAAAAAATATTTTTATTTTAATAAGTATATAAACATGTTAATTATCTCAAATTCAAGTTATAGAAGTTGAACCTTAAAATATATCATATTGAAATCATTATTATTATCAATTTCATGAACCTTAAAATATATCATATTGAAATCACTATTATTATCAATTTCAAAGTATTTGTATGCATAAAAACAACAACATAAGTTTCCCAAATTTACTCAAAAGAACACGATATTTCCCAATTTAAAGGGTGCCGGCCCCATTCCCAAAATGGTGAAAAAAAAAACACTGGGTTCTTACACCATGAAAACATACAATTAAAAATTTAGACAATAGTATGCATGAAAAGCACAATTTCTACCAGGATAACACCCGGTTTCCATCATCAATCTCTTAAATAACTTGCCACAATTTTATTGAGGAGCAGTACTCTGTAGGAACCGATTAGTGTGCTTGGTATGACAATGCCTACACACTGCAATAAAACACTGAAAATATCAATTGATAGTGATATGAGTTATTCACGCTCAAATAATTCACAGCTGGACCCATCTTCAGTACTTTGGGGCCATAAAACTTATACTGTGTAAACAATTACGGGTATTGTGATGGTTTTTATAGTAATAAGAGACTCTTTTGCAATGCTAGTTCACTCTAGGGAAAATATCAGAGAAAAAAATGGCCAAGATCAGTGATTCAGAGATTCATAGTTTGCATGTTCACTTGCTACTACACGCATGGGCAGTGACAGGGAACCAGAATAAATAATTTCTGACTCTTTTGTTTTGTCTATGTGTTCAAGCAGAATGATTTGTGCCACATTTTCTGGATGCACAAAAGTTCGGACATTCTGAACTTGCAAAACGAATAAGGAAATAAAACGATTTTTTATTTCAAAGATGATTTTAAAGGAGTCCAACGGACTCCCCAGACACAAAACAAGGAGTCCGAGTCTCATTTAAAGGAGTCTCGGACTCCCGTTAGTGTCGAACGCTGATGATCATGTAAAACCAAGGATTTGTCCATTCTGTTAAAGAAAATGTTTAGCAAGGGAATGCTACCATTTAAATCAGATACGGCCTAGATTGGATATCTTCTGTATGGATGGGTACTTTTGCCTTAAGGAATATTTTGTGTGACTAATTTATTTTTGACTTTGAGGCAAAATTTGTGGGTGTGAATAAACAAATCCTTTTGATAAATAACTTTTTCTTTTTAATAAGCAGTATTTTTTAATGTGTATGCATGACGGATTAGAATTAACGTCCATAATCAATTATCGAAAAACTATTTTAAAAACGATCGCCTCGGTAAATTTAAAGGCGAGTTTTCGTTTCTCTTATGACATTTCCGCACATCGCGAAAACGCATGATACTTTACAATATCAGAACAGCCAGTAGATGACTACTCACAGTGTGAAGATAGTAAACATTCGTTAGGTTCTGATGATGCAGTGCCTGGACTTACAATCGATAAGATAAGCCAAAATAACGACGAATGCACATAAATCGAAATTGGTAAATTTGTAAACACTCTTCTTAGCGCCATTGTTAATCTCGAATATTCATTTCGAAAGTAGACATTAAACAAAACGATTGACACTCATATAGAACATGCCGAAATGTTAACAGAAAATTTAAATCATTGTAAAAAATGGAAAACGTAGTAAAATTAGTAGTTTTACAACAACAAAAATTACTGTACATTTTTATAAAGAGTATAGCTGAAAGTACGGTATTCGTTGTGCAAAACACGATGCCATTACTAGTTGATTGATGATATCGCTATGGGCTGTACAATATTTTCATGTAGTGACGTATATTGTATTACTAAAGTTGCACGAGGAACATTCTGACAGAATGACGCTGATCATGGGTTGTGCCTGTAAAATAAAAAAATAGATGCGGTAATGAAAATCGATCAGTATGATATTCCCACGGCGCCGTCCATAAAGTACGTCACGCTTGAATCGGGGAAAGTGTGACAGTTTGTGACATGTGGGATATGGGGTCAAACAATATGTTCCGTCACACATTTATTTGTTTAAATTCTATTTCTAAGTTATTCTTATTTAATTTTAGTGGAATTTAATAGCTTTAAAAATAATTTTCAAACTTTACATGAAAAATAACGTTTGAACTTGTTTTATGTCAAAAAAGCATGAACTGGGGAGCGCCTGAACTGGGTATCTCCTGAATGTGTTGTTCACGATTCCTCGTATGCTTGTAAATATATGCTTGTAAGCATAGACTATATATCTTTTGGTACCAAATTTTGTCTGTTGGAGTATTTAGTACCTGTAGGTATACTTGTGACCCAACTTACTTGTAAATCATATGTATGTATTTGGAAGTTTCTAAATGGTCAGCATGTAATATCTCAGCACTCCTACCTGACAAACTTGCTCGTTTTTACATATTCTAGTTACCTGTGATTTTTTTTATATATAAATATTTTTTAAACATTGAATTTAATGCTTTAAACAACAATACATTATATTCATTTACTTCAAATTACAACAGTCTTGACTTTTCAATATGATATGCCATTCGAGAATGCCTACGGTCAAAGACGTCATATTCGTTCGCATTGGTAGAGAACATCAGTGACAATCGAAAGAACGTTAAACTTTAAGCGCTATGTCTTCCAAGTGCACGACGAAATTGTCAGTGAGGCAAAGAATTTACAAAGTTCACGGATATTCGAGCTTGTGTTTGCATTTAGAATTTAAAAAATCCCCTGTTAAAATATTTACTGTCATCTCATATACTGACTTACTAATAATAACACGATATAAATGATGTTTATCACATACGTTTTTTTGTATAAACTCTGCATAATCAGGTTTCTTGTACGCTTCAATTCAGCACTTAATTACTTCATAATTTTTTATGTGCAACATTTTTATTTTTACATATATCTACTTATATTCAACATTTATTTAGTTTGTATGGTAAAAGCTTTTTTTTGTTGTACAATACTTAAAATATAACACAATAAGATTTGTATATGAATGCATGTTGAAAGTGCGGTTATTCTATTTATGTACCCATCAAGTACCTGTACATGAAAACTTTGTTTATTACATTCTTAATACGTTATTAAAATCTTCGTATTTTTTTACGCATGTAATATTCTATAGAAAAAATGCACTGAAAAAAGAATATAAAAATCGCTTGTTTTAGGTTTTAGTTATTACATTATGGTTCAGTTAAAAAAAGTCAATAGTATATTAAACTGGGCCAAATGTGTTCTATGGCTGGATATCACATCGGTTTAAGGTCCAAATTTGTTTTGACATTGACAGTTCAAAGGGCGTAACCCCAGTATTATTTTTTTATGAATTTATTTCATGTTGTGTATTCTATGTGACCAATTTTGTATGTTCTCGATCAAGTGATTTTTGATGGTTCAAGTGCGAGGTTTTGCTAGCCATTCGACCGGTCTAATGCCCCAATTCCTTGCAGAGCAAGGCGGTGTCACCAACGTTTATCCGTTAACTAATCTTTTGTTTGATGTATTTCGATAACAGAACGTTCCCTTGACCCCCCTTTCCGTAAGAGAACTCCCTGTTCACGAGTACTCCTTCCTATCATGCTTATCACTTATGGCAAGTTATTTGAAAATCAACCAATGCGGAACATATGTATGCTCTGGTCAATTTCAATTTGCTTGCCCGCCACTCGCTCTGGTGTTTATATAATACTGCTGTTTTTTAATCTTCGTATCAAAAGGCATACATGTGATTATGCAGCGAACATGAGATTGAGGTTCGAAAATTCGGCTTTTGAGTGTGATTTTGACCTTGATTGACGAGTGACTTATCCATGCCTTCTGCACATCGTCCAAATACTTAGTAAGCAGTTGTGCCCAGTTTCATTGACGGATGGACGGACGAAGGGTATCCCAATAAATTAATAGTTGGGTAGGAAACTGTGGGTCGGGAAATCTTAAACAAACATGTTTTGTAGACGGCGTAGTGTAGTTTATTGTCCCCTACCGGTTTCACAGGACGGGACTTATGGTTTTCGCTCTGTGCGTCTTTCTGTCTGTCTATGAGTCTGTCACATTTTTCTTGATCCTGCGATAACTTTAAAAGTTCTTAATATTTTTTTCATGAAACTTAAACAATGGAAAGACGGCAATATGGACAATATGCACGTCATTTCATTTTGTTCCTTCGTCCAAAATGCTGGTTGCTATGGCATCAAATAGACTAGAAATACTGCTGAAAATGGATCCTGGGATAACTTTTAAAGTTCTTCATATTTTTTCAATAAACTTGAAGCATGAATAGATGGTAATATAGATTTTTTGCACGTAATTTCATTTAGTTATCACGTCAAAAAGTCTGGTTGCTATGGCAACAAATATATATATGTAAATCTGACAATGGTGGAATTACTGACAATGGTGGAGCCGGTAGGGGACATATATTGCTTGGCAATAGTCTTGTTACATTTGGTTTTAACAATACACTATTATCAAAAGTTCGTTAGTTTTCTCTAAATTGTATGGCATCGCTCTGTCGTTGGTGTCAAAATAATAAGACATTTTCATTGCGTATCTCAAAATAGCCAGCTGTCATAATGCATTTGTTAACGCCTTTGTCGATTTAGTAAACGTTTATGTTTTACAAGTTTATATTACCAATATTCCGTTTTATTCGCATTATTGCATGGTATCGCTCAAACGTTTTTGTCAAAACTATTACATATACGACAATATTAAAACGAGGGTATACGATTTTGTCAAATATTTATGAATTCATGAAAAATATGAAAAAAAATATTATACATATATTTCAATATAAATTAAAATAAAAGTAAAGAAGAACATGTGTCGAAAAATGCGAATTAAGCCATATATGTAATTCTCAAAGCGAAAATGTCTGAACAGTCGAATTCGCCAGCATGTATATCATGCATGAACGATGTGAATCTAAGTTTAGTTTTAGTGCAGATTCGTTCACAGACATAATTTTGTTTTACGGATCATTTTAATTTCCTTCAACGATATCTTTTTACACGACACACGAACACAAAACCCGATCCATATAAAAAGACGAATGCTTCGGTTATTGTAAGAAAATATGTACGAAATATCTTCGTTACAATCGGCTCTGGGCGCTACTTTGTCATTGCTCCATTTTATGAAATGCATCTTCAATGTATAATTTTTATTGACTATTTTGTGTTATAGAAACACATTTTTAGCAATATAATATAATTTAACACATATAAAAATCTCGCCTTAATGCGACACCTGCGTCAACCAACAGCTGCCTTCAGCAGCCCACTAAGAAACTTCCCTTGCCATGAACTTAAAGATGTCTTCGTCTATAAATTGGTTCTTGTCATCAAACACTTTGTCATTAACTGTTTATTACGCATAATTATGAAAATATTATTTTTAATTCACTACATATTTATATCCATGGCTGATTCCAAACACAATTTATACTATTCCACAACAGTTATAACCATCGATGTGTTTTTGGATTCCACATGCAAATAAAAGCTGCAGAATTACATTTTAATATATCATTATATTATTTTCAAAAAGTAACGCCATTACTTAATGTAACATGAAAATTGATTAAACAAGAATGATAGTCTTATTTCAAAACATTTATGATCTTTGATTAACTCCAGGAGAGCCAACATATTATGTTATATCATTAAATACTTGTCAGAAGACGCAAAAGCTAGGGGTGTATATTAAATGAACTAAAATGACGGCTTACGGCGCAAATAACAATTTAATTGTACATATAACAAATGTATATCTTTAGAGGCCTATATTTATAAATGAGTATACAATTAAAGTGATACTTTGTGTTTTTTTAACAACAATGTTATACACATTTAATGATAAACATATTTTGTGGCATCAATTACTGCGCAATTTATAAATGTTGACTTATTGACCGTTCCAAGGCGGGGACCCCAGCTTTATTCTTATTTGGGTTTATGTTGTTTTGTATTGTGCGGTATTGTGCTGTTTTGTACTGTTGGGTAATCGATCACTTTCCTTAAATAAAGGACCAACTAATTGTTTATAATAAGAATTGAATACTGCTCCAGCAGCTGGAGTTTTACTTCTTTATATTAACATTGAAGTTGCTGAAATGGTTCAGGTCCTAACATAAATTTGCGCCAGTGATCGACCCAATTTTATTTAAAGTGATTGTTTGTCTCAATTATATGGTTTCATTGCCATGTCCACCCAAAGTCTTTGGCCACATATGTGTAATCATCTGTCTTATCCATACATTAACACAATTTTGTTGGGTGAACGAAAAAATATATATATTATAATCTTGAAAGTCCAGTTTTCCCATAGTAATATTTTAATATAACATTACTTTTCTGGCGTTTAAATTAATTTGTAAAAAGGCAGCTGGAACACATCGATTTACGTCACGTTAATGACGATATTCACAAATATAGTTCGTCGCGCATAACATTGTTTCCACGAAAGATGCTCGTAAGACGTCAGTTAACGATTTCGTTTTAAGAAGTTTTATAGTATGTTGCACCTTGATTTCTTTATAATGTAGAAATTACCAATATGAACATTAGAAAATATAAACTTAATAAGTATAACTGTTGATAGGCTACTTTTCGTTTGACATACCACTCACAGCTAGCAGTGCGTCAAGAAAACATAATGATTGCAAGAGTACACTCCACAACATGAGACAAGATTGCGATGATTCTTTCCGCAACTTTGGTGCACGTCTGAAAGGACAGGATGACATTTGCAAATTTGTGATCGACTGTAACAATTGTGCCGCCAAATTTAATTACACTGAAGAAATCATGCGTGGTGTTCTCACAAGAGGTGTTGCTGACCCTGACATTCAACTTGACTTACTTGGTGATAAAAACCAGAACATGTCGCTAGAGGAAGCGTAAGCCAATTAAGCAGGAAAAGGGTCAGCTTCGAGACTTTTAGACTCCCATGCTGTTGAAGCAACCACCACTTACAAGAAGCAGCAACAGTCTAGCAGAGACACCCAAGAAGCTTGCTCCTACTGTGGCAAACGTGACCACGGAAAGAAAAGAAGTGCACAGGAACGCATGACTCAGTGCAACGCTTATGGCCACAGGTGTGACCAATGCAGACGTGAACACCACTTTGAAAGTGTGTGCCGTAGTGTGGACAGTCCAAAGAGCCATTCACACACTCAGCCTAAAAACTTTGACAAGGAAAGTGCTCTGTTTGACACATTATGTACTGTATAATCCTCTCAAATACAACATCAGGATATGAACACTGTAAACAATAATAAACAGCATTCCGCTTGATCATTATGTCTCTGACAACCTGTCTGACACTTGGATTCGCAGAAGCTCTAAGCCTCAACCATTCGTAAAAGTGTCTATACAGGCTCTTCCAGAGGACTACTTGGCACTTGGCATCAATCTTCCCAAACCGTCTCTAGCTACAGTGAAACCGACCATGGCTGATACCGGATGCCAGAGCTGCCTTGCCGGTCTCAAAGTTGTACATCGCCATGGGTTACGTGAATCTGACCTCATCCCTGTAACAATTCGCATGCACACAGCGAACAATGATGGCAATTATGCCCTATTACTGCGGATGTCGAGCAAGTACTCTAGTTGTCAAGTAGTTGAAACCAGGTAGATGGCATATGTTACCGAAGCCTTTATCAATCTTGGTATGATCACAGACAACTCTCTGGAAATACATGCCCAACAACAATACAGTTCAGCAGCATTGAATGGTGAAGGCAATGTTCCATGTGGATGCCCTTCCCTATAACTACCGCTCCACTTGGTACATAACGTCTCTTCATATCAGCTTCCAACAGTGCAATCGTAGTGCACCACAAAATCCTAGCGCACCACTAGTACCTCAATTAAGTCCAGAGTATCCATCCAGTGTCTATGTGCTGACTATTTCAGCTACTACCAAGGGCATCATTTCCGTGTTGCAATGGACCGTTATTCCAACTGGCCTTTTGTACAGCAGTCAACTAACGGAGCAGAAGGACTGATCACATACAGTGTATATCAGACGTATCTTTGTGACATATGGAATACCAGATGAACTTGCCTCTGATGGTGGCCCTGAATTCACTGCTGCAGCCACACGTCAATGTCTGAGTGATTGGGGTGTACCTCATCGCCTATCCTTCGTAGCCTTCCAACACAGCAACTGTAGGGCCGAAATTGGTGTAAAGACAGTGAAGCGTCTCCTTATGGATAACACTTCCACTGGTGACATAAACACAGATGCCTTCCAACGTGCAATGCTTCAGTGCAGAAACACACAAGACAGGGATATCAAACTCTCTCCAACCATGTGCATATTTGGCCGTCCCATTTGAAACTTAATAACAATTCAACCTGGCAAGTATACACCTCATGAAACTTGGTTAAGGACATCACTGGCCCGTAGAGAAGCCTTGCGAACCAGACACATGCGGTGTGCAGAAAAACTGTCAGAGATTTCCACCTCAGCTGTGGGCGATAATGTTCGCCTGCAAAACCAGATTGGACTCTATCCTCGCAAGTGGGACAAGACTGGAGTGGTAATTGTAATAAGTTCGCCGATTTGACCAGTATGTGGTACGATTTGATGGCTCAAGACGGGTAACCCTTCGCAATAGGAAGTTCCTGCGGAAGTATTTCCCCGTTTAACTACATCCACGATGGTTGTCCAGTTATATTGACCTAGCACTCAGACTACCTGCAGCTACAGCTGAAAAATCTGACAGGACACTCCATAACACCAGCAGTGGTCCCAACACATGCATCCAGATCTACGCCGACTGCAACCAACACTGGGATCCCAACACACTCTGCTCCTCAATTTGCTGTGTCACCCAGTACGGTAACGCCAAGTAGCAGTGAAACACCCAGCCGAGGTAACCTGCAGCAGAGTCGTCGTCAGCTAGCCAATACTGAGCCTCCTAGTCCTGACATAGTTGACATTAAGGCATGTGATTAAAAAAAACACAAGCAAATATCATATTATACACAGTGGTCTTATTATAAATAATAAATAATATGATACAAAATCCCCCCCCCAGATACTACTCGTACCTTTCATGGCCCTATTCCATTACGAAAACAAGCCCACGATTCGCTACGATTTCTCACATTTATTGAATCGGGAAGACTCGTGACAGTCTGCGATTCAGTTACGACAGTGGTACGATTAAGTTACGAAGAATCGTGGTGTTCGGATGAAGTCTTGCGAATAGGGTGGCGAATTCACTACGATGTGTAAGAATCTACTGCGACTGTACTACGAACGATGAAGATCGGTCACGACTAAGCTAGGACCTCACCGAACGCACTCATGAATTCGGCGCCAATATCTACTGATATTGATTATAACACAGCACGCGACATGTTTTCTATAGACAAAGAAGGAAATAAAGTGTGGGTTATTCTGCAATAAATTATGGGCGGGGCTTAATGTTTCGAAAATAGTACCGAATAAATAAATAAAATATTGCAGTAAAATGCACGTGCTTAAATCCCGCTCTTAAAGAAATGTAAAAAATGTAGCACGTATATAAATGTAATGAAACAACCAATTGTATATTTGGTGGTAAGTGGCATGACCACGCTTGCTAAGAATTTGTTTGTTAAGAAACGTAATTAAGAAAACATTTATAGCATGTCAGCTTTTAAGAAGAATTAACACATGTGACGTCATTTAGTTTCTATGAGTGCTGTTCTCAATGAACGTGACGTAATTTGCAAAATATTTATGGATGAAAACGACGTCAAATGTTTGTACAATTCAATGACGTCACTAAATAGTGAATCTGTACTAAGAAGGGCGGAGTATTGAAAAATATTGTTCACGTCCAAAAGCTTGAAGCAAATCAATCAGAATCGTGTAAGAATAGATATAATATTTTTCTATGATGGCTTGTTGTCGAATAACCCACAGTAAGGAGTATAGATTCGTGTTATCAAAGCACTCGTGCTCCGCATTCGTGATTTAATTCCTACGCATCTATACTCCTTACTGTGGGTTATTCGACAACAAAACATGATGGAAAAATATTATTTCTTTATCATTCTTTACAAAATCGTAACTGTTTCGTAACTAAATCGCGAGAATCTTAGCGGGCTCGCAACTCAATCGGGGTGAACTCTTGAGAGTCTTGACAAAGTCGTAAATTATTGGTAGACAGATCACATGATTACCGATTCCCCGATTGAGTCACGAATAACCTAAGATTCCATTACGACGCCCAAGAACGCACTACGACACTGTTACGAGTCAACTGCCATTAAATTCAGTCTTGGAGGTCTTGGTCAAATTTTAAACACGTTTAAAAACTGGCCGCGATTTTTTGGGAGCTCACGACTCGCCCGCGACTAGCTACGAATGAGTTAGGACCTACGCCGATTGAGTTACGAATGTCTCCGACCTCAAAATATTGGAAATCGGGACAAATCGTGGGGAATCGGGTCGTAGTGGAATACCCCTATAAGGTGATGCTGAAAAGAATGTACTCTTTGGTTTTCTCTTTTTTTAATGACGTTTTAACTTCCTAAAGCAACACACGACATGTTGCTACAAACATGAACAGTGAAATTTCAGGTAGACCATGCAGCCGTAGAGAAACCTTATTATAGCATGGGCCCTTTATTTCTGAAAAAGAACCTATTGCCAACCGTTGGCACAAGACAAACACATACACACAAACTTATAAAAATAATTAAAGCTGGGATCACAGCCTTGAAATGATCAATGCCGAGCATTTGTGGTTTTAATAGGTTTCATGAAGCTCCAAACAACACACTTGACCCATAGTTATGTACAAAACAATTCCGTGGTTGTAAACATTAAGCCTTATAGACCAGTTGACGAGTGACGTCACGCGCACCTGCAAATATTAGACTCCGCCCACTGGTTGGCAAAAAGAGGTGAAATTCATATAAGCGCATATAGAGAAGGTTGAAATAATCATCGTTTTTATTAATAATCATGCACAATATCAAATATAATTTTTCTAACTATGTCTGAATAAAACATAAGCGTGCAAGGAAATGCATTATTGGAACGATTATATTGATGTTATTATTTGTTTTCACTATAAACGAACTCGGGAGTGGAACACAATATACGAGCTCGGTATGTGGTTACCATAAAAATCTCTACTTGGCACATGTTCGCGACCATTTCTAAGATAAAAAATTATCAGATATTGAAATGCTTTCAGAATAAATCAAATATAATGAACGAACACGAATAAGGACTTAAACAAACAGTAAATATAGATCGACTTTATGTTCGCAACATATAGTAACTGATTTGAACATTTATGCCTGTAGAAACTTACCTTAGTATACATTAGATAAATTCTCTTGATAAATGTAATTGTTTTTATTTAATGATTCACACACATTTTGACACTCTTTGATTCAGCGTTTTTACCCGGTGTTTTATTGCATCTTCGTTCATCATAAACCGACTATCTCGTTATCATCGGATACTGTCCAAACAATTACAAAGAACACATGTTGTCATAAATCCAGGGACCTATTCTTGGGTCCCTGCAAAACCACATGTGGCATACAAGTGTCTGGTCATTATATACAATTCATTATACCTCCATGTCATCTCTTGGCATATTGAGCGATCATCTAAGCAAAAGTGTCAAGCCAAAATACGAAAAAGTTGCTTAAATAAAATATTTTAACATATTAAAAAATGAAGATATTTGTCCGAAATGTATAAACAGGAACTAGTGTGTATATATATATATTTAGTTTAGTTGATCATAATAATATCGTGTTAAATAACTATACATTAAAAATATTGTGCAATTTCACTGCTACACAATTGGCGTTTTTAACGAGTACTGGCAAATGTAAACACGGCTATTACGTGTTAAGATTGTACGTATGTTACTATAGTGTACGAAACGACATCATGAAAACAAGCAAACAACACAATGGTAAAAATAATTGCGTAAAATAAATTAATGCATATATTTATTTATCGTAAAATGCTAGATTGTTATCACTCCTTATCACCAGTAAAGAGAGTGCACGAAAAGACAGTTCAATTTGCATAATTTGCAGTTCTTGTTTTTCATATGTATGCTTAACTTTATGATATAGTCATTCTTTGAAATATAACTTATCAAACTCTTACTATCACAAAGAATACGAATGAATATTTATTGTTTTGTGGGAATGCCAGTTTTTAGTCTTCCGACCACGTTTACTATAATGTTAATAACTAATTCGTGTTTTATACAGAGGAATTATAATTTATAAATATACATTCATTGGTACTAAATATTATATGTTTGCACTATTATTTAAGAGTTTTAATGTTTATTTCGGATTTTTGTTCAACTGGTCATTAGCATCACAACATAGTCGCGAGTATTGTTCCATTTGTCTTTTGACTTCTTAAACGTGTGAAGTTGGTTTAAATTCATTTGTTTCAATGAATTAGTCCACAGATTTTCGCATTTTTGATAAATGCCATAATATGATTGAATGTAAGTTAAAGCATTTAGTGACATTTTGATAAAATACACAAAATGCGAACATGACCATTTAAGGATATCCTTAAAAATCGTCGTTCATCGTCATCTTGTTTTCCATGGTAACTTGCACTATGCAAGCTCTCCACCCTCACTGCGCATTTACCGTCATTACTCCAAATTTTCGGACACTTAAAAATATTTTTTTTTTCGTGTCCGTAAATTTAGATACGATTTTTTTTCTTTAAGTATGAATGTCCGAAAATTTGGAGACAAAAATGTTATGTGTGTTTGTCAACTATTGTATTGAAATAAAACCAATAAATAAATGTGCGATAAATTGTATTGTGGTGTACTCTCCTTTCTATGCTTTACATTAAATACAACTTCACTTATTTGCAATCTCTTATCTGAAAAGGTATATAAAACGTTATTAAAAAACAACCATACCTGAATAATCAATATGTTAACTTTTCTAATGATGTTGGGTGAAACCATTGTTTATAACCGGTATACATTGCAACCTTCCCAATAAACAAATGTTATGGTACATTGCCCTCAAAGCATTCTATGTCGGGTTTAATTACCTTAACACTCCATGATCGAATAGTCCCAGATCAGCAAAAACAAGGCAGAAATCTAGCAAAACAGTGCTGTAAAATATACTGTCCGTAAAATTGGAGTCATTAATTATGGGCGAAAACCCGAATCTCCGAAAATATAGTCACAAAAAAATTATTATTTTGGCTAAACAGGGGGATGTCCTAAAACTTGGTGTCCGAAAACTTTTCCGAAGAGTAATTACGGTATTTTGTTTGCATTTTCTGAGTATTTCCGCCAATTCTACCGAGAAAAATGCCCAATAGCGGCGGACTTAACAACTATGATTCATGGTACGTCTAATGTTACATGTATACAAGTTTTGATCGTCAAATTGAGCAAACATATCAAAAATCTCATTCGAAAGACAACACCTTACATCAGTTGTTCTTGCATTACCAGTAAACCCGTTTTGCAACTACTGTATTAAGTACATCTTCTATTCAAGATTTTCTGTACAACAACTTGATTATCACGTGCAAGCAAAAGAACAACATTTTTTTACAACAAATTAGTTCAAATGAATATTTATAGTATTGATTGTGTATAACCTTTGTTTTAAGCCCAACTCTACGTGAGATCATGCTGATGAAATATTTTTTCTGGCCATAATTTCACATTAATACGACGTGCTAGTCTTGTAAAAGAGTTGCAAGTATTTGCCCGACATGTATATAATTGTTTGCCATCGAAAGACAAATATGTGTTTTGTGTGGATGCTTGCGATGTTAAACAGATGTAGTTGGAGCTTTAGGTTAACTTTAATTCAAATGTATTATATGAAGCAGCTTAAATTACATCTATTTTAAATAACTGCTTGTTCTGTGGTAAACCATCGAGTTGCTTAATGGCAACTTAATATATGTATCCCGGAAAAAGCAACTTTTTGGAATAACCCACTAATCTGCTGCTACAAATAAACATGACCCATTTATAATCCTTTCAAGATCACACACCGTATCAACCGTTATTATTTAAAGTAAGCTATCATTGGTTGACTTAATGGACCAGCGTTGTTTGTACCGGCGTGATTAGTGGGTTTTTCTAAACTCGTGCTTTTCCGGGATCAGTCTTTTGAAATACATATATTTTTGTTTTGCTAATCTTACTTTAATTGTGACGCTATGATTTTATTTTTCATGTACACTATTGTATTCATCTTTTTGTGCTTGCCTTGCGTTGCTGTGTTTGTAAGGACTATTTCTGCCGTGTAAATAAGGAGAAAGAATTGAAATATATATATGTCGTTTGTCCCTAAAATGTGGAAGGTTTTGCACATATAGCTCGGCTAGGACTCAGAGTTTGAAAACGCTCTTTACGGAACTATACACATGAACTAATTTTTAGAAATAGTGGGTTTCCGCTCTATGAAACCAAGATGAAGCTAAATTCGTAGATAAACGATATAAAATCTAACTTGATCTCAGAGCTGCGAATAAAATATAGTATGCCGTAAAATGTTAATGTAAGGCAATTACAAAACTATGTCGTCGCTTCGTATTTTGATTAATTATCATCTGCATTATCGGTAAGTTCCTTAAACTAAACCACCTATAAGAACGGGATCGGAATGAAAACTGTTTGCGAGACTTCTATACCGGAAACGACGCTTGGAAAATGATTCATTATGCCACTGATATTGGTACTATAGGTAAAGTCCTATAAACAACCATATGAAATGGTATATAGGTTTTATTCTTCAGATGAAATCTTACCTAAGTGTATAGTAATCGATTTTTGCAAGCTGCTCACAGCACAAAGAGTACACGTACTGTCGGTATTGAAATTAGCTTAGTAAGTAATTATGACTATGTATAACCGTTTATTATATCGTTTCTCTCTGTTTATGTTTTTCCTTTATATGCATGAATATTCGTCGCAAATATACGCCTATAAGAAACCTACTTAAACAAAAAAAGCGATAAACAGTTCGGTGAAGCAAGGGGTAAATAAACAATTTACATAGTTCAATCGAAAGTAGGTCATCATTTAACACCGGTATGATGAGTCAGTAAGAAAACTATCATTAATTTGCCAAATTATTTCTCTTCCGAATTTCTGTGTTTTAATGTTGTCAAGTGTAAGCCATTGTTCTTCAGTATTGTAAAATCGTTCCGCTTGGTTACGAATGACGATAAATTTTTGTATATAAATCAAAACATGTAGGTTCATGTTTTTCTTTATTAATTCTATGTATAAATCAAACGTTTATACAATAAAATGTTATGCATTAACATATTTTTCGACGGTGTGCATTTTGCTAAACATTAACCAATCACAATTAACCACGGAGTGTATCATCTTGTCCGTGAATTAACGAATGAAAGGTCAGAGTTACTTACGAGTTACGATACATGTTATATAATGATGTAGATTTGCCGAAGTAAAAACCTACCGATCGTACCTTCAGCTTAACGGGGCGTTTGTCGACATTGCTTAATTGTGATCTCGACTTTTTCGAACTTTACAGGTATATTGAGCTTTTTCAATATACCAAATGAAGATTACGCGTCGAATTACGAACTCTTACTTATAAAAATTATAAATATATACGTTTAAACATATAATTATAATAACACGCGGAAGCAAACTTAAAAATAAGTGTACAATGTTTACTGGTTCCTTCTGTATGCTTTTATTGATTGTTTAAGAATCACAAAATATTTGCTTCAAATCAAAGACCGTGGTTTACATTAAGGTATTGAATCAATAGCTGCATCGCTCGTTTCAGTTAAATGTGTGTTTGCGCTTTAACCGCTAAATGGAATTGCATATTTAACATTTTTACATAGAAGATAGTAATAAATACTCTATTAAATTTACAAAAGCAATGAAACACATTGAATTAAATTAGAACAGGATAAAAAATACTCTGTGATGATAAACTGGTATATGGATTGTTAAATGAGGGACATAACAATTAAATTTGGATGAAACAATAGTGGGCTGAGACGACGACTTTTCACAAACATAATATCCTACGAATGCTAAGATGAAGAATTATTCAATAGAAACGCTAAATGTGATAATTCACAAGTTAAATTGTCAGTACATAACTGAACATAAAATTATAGAACTGCGTTAAAGCGTCGTTTAAACTAGTTTTCATCGTCCATGTATGACACTAAATTTGTCACGTTTGCATATTTAATATGATAGCTGATTAATTCTTATAAGTTATATCTAAAAAGAGTGTGTACGTTTACAGAAAATCTGACGCGATCATGACGTTAACTTGATTGTGCAAAAGCAGGGTGCATGGTCTCGTGACTTTGTGGAGTTCTCTCTTTTAACTTTAATAGATGTATACATGACGGTAAGTGGTGCTTTATTTCAAATCACTTAAAAAAAATGTGTTTACAATCTGTCCAGCCTGTGTATTAGATCCGGGAAATCGCGTTGATTCTGCACCCTGAAAATACTGAGGGATAGGTACGGTATGCCTTGAATATATATTTTATATTTAGCCTCAATGTATTTATAGGTTACTATGTATTAGCTTGAACAAAAATATCTTTAAAAAGACGGCGTTGATGTTGCAATGGTTGCGACCAGTGAAAGGAGATGGAATGAAGCGACCATGTGTTTTAATTAAGGTAGTGAGTGATAATAAGATAATATATTTTAATGTATTAACAAATAAAAATGAAGAACAAGAAGAGGTGAAATTGTATGTTTTATTGTCAATAAGTATTGTAATGACCAGGTTTTCAAAATTGAACGAGTAATACATTAGTTTCAATAGAAAAAGAAAAAGCCACTGAAAAACTATTAGCATAATGTTAGAATGAAATATAAAAAAATGTGTTATAATGTTTACGGATAATCAGAGGCGTATCCAGAATTTTTTCCGAGGGGGGGCTCAACTGGGGAGGGTGCGGGAGGGGTGTCCCCTTCCGTCGTTGATATTTTTTTATGAAATGGTACCTTCAAATGATGCAATTTCATGCTATCTAATCAGCATTTTGCATGATAAAAGTGCATGTAACACAAGAACTTGAGTTTAGACATCAAGTGTGACAGACACACAGACAGACAGACAGACACACAGGGGTAAATCAAATGTCTCTCAAACCAGTACATGTATTTTGTTTTAATAACATTACTACGCTTAAAATAATTATAGACACGACTAATATACGGGAAAAAAACAGTTTAATTGCATTAAAAATCTTACTTCAACTGAAATAGTCCAAATTTATGCCTTTTCCGTGCATTTTTTCGGTACTCTTCATTAAACTTGCGCATAAATTGCAGACCACTGCGCTAGTGTAAACACATAATTTCAAGTATTTGATTGATTTTAAAGAAAATTCGTTTACTTTTTCACGATTCCCAGAAATTGTTGCATGGAACAATCTGTGCGCGCACATCGCGAAAATATGAGACATGCCGATATCCACATGTTCAGTGGATATACCCTGTCCCGATTTGATGATAATTTTATCAAATTTTTTAATAGTAATATATATGCCGATATTGTATTGGAACAAATTACGAACGTTGTAGGTTTTTTTTCAGTTCTTGAGCACTTTTTCATGTCAATGTTGCTCAAAAGAAGATCGACCGTTAAAACAGAAACTTGTTAAATGGTAAATAAAAGTTATAAAAAAAGTAAAATTAATCTTTCGGTTTCTCTAAATTTGTTCAGTGAATCGAATTTTCAAAGTTTTGTTGACCTCATGTCTATTGCAATCGAGTACTCTCGCTTTTCGGTGTTACCCCTCGACTCAAGGTAAACAACGCGCGAAGTGTATGTCATTTCCGGATGTGTATGGAACTATCGGCTTTGTGTGGTTAAACACGCTCTAAATAAACAATTTTGCCATGGATTTAACAGGAATAAAATAAATCTTTTTATGTACATCGTTTATTGCGGAAATGTTTGAATTCATTCAGAAATTATTTTAGTTGTTTCCTTAACCGCTCGACTGAAGGTAATTGGGGGATATTGTTTTTCACAAGTCCCATGCGGCAGCCATTTGTAAACATTTACCTATAGCTAAATGTATCGATGAATTTCATAAGTTAAATGTATCTCCTTTAGCCAATCAAATAGCGCAGTTTATCACTTACAGTCAATGAAGCGTGCAGTTTAGCTGGCGAAGGTTAGATCGTCTGTACACATGCCTGAGGCTAATCACACAAATTGACAGCTGTTAATGGCCTAATTAGGGGCATATGACAGGAAATACACAAGTGGATTGGAACTGTAAGGGGCTCATTTTTTGAAATCATATCTAGCCAGCCAGCTGGGGGGGCTTTAGCCCTGGGGGGGGGGGGCTTTAGCCCCCCACCTAAATACGCCTCCGGGATGTTAGTAGAATGTTAACATATAAGACTCAAATTGCAAGCATCATAGTGATATGAAGTTTTTGCAGAAAAGCAGAACTTTATATTTAAAATGAACAAAACAAAGTACAAAGAAACATATTTACACTAATAAACGAAAGTATGGATTACAATAAATCAAAGACATATATATTTCCAACACCTATATATTCCCTCAGTATCGCGGGCTACCGCCCCCAAACCTCCGCTTTGTCGATAGTGGTAAACAACTGCGTACCGGTAAAGTGCAATCTAGCCTGTTTTGTAGTGTTTAGTGTGGCCATTACGGCATGTAAACAATAGATTCTTTTAATTGTACAGACATGTGATTAATGCTATACTGATTCGTAAACTAAGGAGAAACGTTTCGATGTAATGCTTAGAGGATGTTTTGTATCATGACAGTTTTAATTTATTGTAATTTACATGTAATTTACAATATAGTCATATTTCAGTTCAAATGACACTGTATGCGTCCAATGTTTTAGTCTGGGAACCAGACTACCAATGTTTACGGTTGGTTATTTTTGTAATATTAGCCAATGCACAATTCGGGTTTATTCATTTCGGACCTATCATGAATAAAGGTCATCTAAGGTCAAAAGTGACGTTAAACAGCTGTGCCGAAAAGAAACTCTACTAATAAAACAAACTTGTAAGTCCGCTGATGACTAAAAAATAAAATCACTTTAAATATATAATTGTATGTTCTTTTTACATTGTGGAATGTAATTTGCAAATCGCTGAATGCTTTAATATTAAAGTGCAGTTGGTCCGTTGGGCACTGTTATCAATCTATAATATGTTATTCTAAATAATTTCATATTTAATTACTATAAATCAATAGCTTAAATATATATTAACTTTATATTATTATTGCCTAACTGTTATGTTGCATAACTTAATAAATCGGTATATGTTGTTGTTATATATTACTGTATGTAGTCGACACATTAATGTGTCTAATTCTTTTAAATATTGCATATTTTATTAAAGAATTTATCTCAAACTTTATATAATATGTTTTATTCTAAGCTCTTCAATTTGACTAGGCGATATTAAGACGCATATACCTGTGTTCATTATTTGTCCTCTGTATTTTAATGACTTGCTTTTTACTGAACCTGTACGTTGTGATAAAAGTTGACATTAATATTTAGAGATATGAATCGGTAAGAAGCCATGTAAAGAATTTATCTTTGCAAGAACCTTTCTCTATTCAATGATCAAACCTGGTCTAAAATACGACATACACGGATCTTAAAATGACGTCATTTGATCTTGTGCTATAATACTGTATTGAGTGTGTTTTCTCAAATTTATAGTGTTATAAAAGACCACAAAATCCACTAAGACTTTGAGCTGTCCTATACTTATTAATACTGCATTCTGATGAAAGTGAGAATATGCGAACGACTATTGATCTTTTATCAAATTAGATTCGGTCAGCATGTGACCCTGCCAAGCCAATGAGACAATATCAAGTATTCTATGGTATAATACATGGATATTTATTTATTGTACGCCGTCTGATTTTCTAAAATCAAAGAAGTTAGGGACCTTGGGATCAAACAGCCATATCCCATTTTTAGAATATCCACCCAAAGTCGCCTACATACATTTATACATACTATTCTTATAACCAGAATCTATTATGTAACACAAAATCTGTAATTGTGTACAATCCGGTACCCATTTTGTAAATACTGTACTTTCGTATTTTTGGTATAAATGTATGTACATTACATGGAGCAATTATCAAATGCCGTAAAAACAGTTTGTAAACACATCACACTACACAATGAACAAAGGAGCGTTGCGGCTAAACTTGCATAGAAAATGCGTTTAAAAAAATGCCACATCATATAAGCATACTCAAATGCCAATAAAATATTTGTAGATATAAACATCCTGAGCAGCGTGGTGAAAAATTCATGGTTTATGAAACACACACTGTTTATTTGGCGTATAAGTGGAAATAAATGTTAATACTGTGTACTCGATGATTCAAAATTTGGATAAAGAGCATTAGAATTAAAAAAATAGATATAGAACTTATGTGCTTTAAATGAGAAAGACTTTAATCACCAAATCAATGGATATATAAAACATACAAAGAAAAATATTCACGATTTTAGTATTTTTCTCATCGGCGTTTATTATTGCTAAAAAAGTAGTGAACTACAAACCACTATTTGAATATCATGTTTACATCTTCGTACTTTCAGCTCACGTGACAAGTTAAACCAATGGAGTAATGATCTAGAAAGTGCTCGCGATCTCGAGTTGTATGCTGTGCTATCGTATCACTTATGTGTAGTGTTATTTCCTGAAACGACATGTACACATAAAAATCGATATCGAACAATAAACAAGATTTGATAACATATGGTTTGAAATAAAGTTTCGAGAAAATTGTTATAGCGTTGAGAGTCCTTCGAGCACTCACTGATAGTCAGTTGGTTTATATTCCATATCGACTAAGCTCCCCTATTTTAACCAAAAGTTACTTTCCGCATAATACACGTTTAAAATAAAACGAGTTTAAGCTTATTATTCGCAGTATTTATACTTACTTATTCAAATTGCCATACAAATTTTAACAAGAAACATAATACTCAACGCGACAATATGTATGTTTAAATTCGAACGTGCTGTGTATATTTAACACAAAGCATATTAAAAATCTATCTCTAGCAAGACGTTTACTTTTCAATTCAAACGTAAGAGCGAGGAACGACAACTCTGCATGGCGATTAAAAATACCAATAGCATTGTTTACTTCCGGTAGAGGCAGTGTGGGTAATTCGCCATTTACATAAGTACTAAATTATTCGACGTCGTTGTCCTGTTTTATAAACAGTGGTATTAAGGTAATGTACGCTTCAACCAGTTTAATTTCTGTTCTTACTATGGTGTTTGAATTTATTTATCGATAAAAGATGCTCTTATCAAAAGGCGAATGACCTATAGATAAAATAGATCAGGTTATTTTTCTCAGTTCGGCCGAGTTTCGGTGACGTATTGTCATGTGATTTACATACGGGTTCTTTGAGTTCTCTTTATTTCTGTCTTTTCAGTTTTCGAGGATGCTTTATTAGTGTAAATTGTACTAGTGAGCTTATGCATATTAATACTATTTGTATTGTATCGTACTTGTGAAAACTAACAGCCATTCTACCGTCAATGTAGCTAGAATAACAATGCAAGTGAACAAAGACCGATAGATTACACAGATATTTTATCTATAGGTCTTTGAAGTGAACAAATCCTACCGAATTTATAGTATTAAACATAGTGAAATTTTATGCAACTCTAGTTATAACATATTCGTGATCTTTTCCTTTTGTAGGTGACCTTATAATTTTTTTAATTAATTGTTGCTACACAATTTATGAATTTTCTTTTTTAGGTTACATACCACCATATAATTGCGTCAAAAGTTATTATTTGAATTGCAGACATTATGAACTAACACTCGTAAAACTTAGTTTCTATGCTGGAAATGGTTGTGTGTTTTTTTAAGCACACTTGATTGCTCAGGTGAGCTTTTGTGACCGGTCTTTGTCCGTCGTATGTCCGTCCGTCCGTCCGTTAACATTTGCTCGTAAACACTCTAGAGGCCACATTTCTTGTCCCATCTTCATGAAACTTGGTCAGAAGCTTTGTCCCAATGAAATCTCGGCCGAGTTCGAAACTGGGTTGTGCCGGGTCAAAATCTAGGTCACTAGGTCAAAAAAAGAAAAACCTTGTAAACACTGTAGAAGTCACATTTCATGCCCAATCTTCATGTAACTTTGCCAAATTTTTTGTCTTACTGATATCTTGGTTGAGTTCAAAAGTGGTTCCGATCCGTTAAAAAACATGGCCGCAAGTGGGCGGGGCAGTTTTCCTTATTTGACTATAGAGAAACCTTGTAAACACTCTGTAAGTCACAATTTTTGCCCAATCATCATGAAAGTTGGTCAAAACAATGGTTCAATTGGTGTCTCGGAGGAGTTCGAAAATGGTCGAGATCGATGAAAAAACATGGCCGCCAGTGGGCGGGGCATTTTTCTCTATATGTATATAGTGGCAGTTTTCCCTATTTGGCTGTAGAGAAACCTTGTAAACACTCTAGAAGTCACAAGTTTTGCCCAATCATCATGAAAGTTGGTCAAAACATTGGTTTCATTGATATCTCGGACGAGTTTAAAAATGGTCGAGATCGATGAAAAAACATGGCCGCCAGTGGGCGGGGCATTTTTCTCTATATGTATATAGTGGCAGTTTTCCCTATTTGGCTGTAGAGAAACCTTGTAAACACTCTAGAAGTCACAAGTTTTGCCCAATCATCATGAAAATTGGTCAAAACATTGGTTTCATTGATATCTCGGACGAGTTTGAAAATGGTCGGGATCGGTGAAAAAACATGGCCGCCAGTGGGCGGGGCATTTTTCTCTATATGTATATAGTGAAAACGTGTGAACACAGTTACTGTGTACAAGTCACATTTTTGGCCCAATTTTCATGAAACTTGCTCAGAACATTTGTTTCCTTGATACGAGAGTTGAGTTCAAAAATGGTTCCGGTCAGTTGAATAACATGGCTGCTGGGAGGGGGGCAGTTTTCTCATTATGCCCCCCTCCCTTTCGAAGAAGAGGGGGTATATTGTTTCGCTCATGTCGGTCCGTCCATCCACCAGATGGTTTCCAGATGATAAGTCAAGAGCGCTTATGCTATTGATTTTCAGGTCACTAGGTCAAAGGTCAAGGTCACGATGACTCGAAATAGTAAAATGGTTTCTGGATGATAACTCAAGAACGCTTAGGCCTAGGATCATGAAACTTCATAGGTACATTGATCATAACTCGTAGATGACCCCTATCGATTTTCAGGTCACTAAGTCAAAGGTCAAGGTCACGGTGACCTGAAATGGTAAAATGGTTTCTGGATGATAACTCAAGAACGCTTATGCCTAGGATCATGAAACTTCATAGGTACAATGATCATGACTCGCAGATGACCCCGATTGATTTTCAGGTCACTAGGTCAAAGGTCAATGTCACGGTGACCTGAAATAGTAAAATCGTTTCTGGATGATAACTCAAAAACGCTTATGCCTAGGTTCATGAAACTTCATAGGTATATTGATCATGACTCGCAGATGACCCCCTATTGATTATCACGTCACTAGGTCAAAGGTCAAGGTCACAGTGCCAAAAAACGTATTAACACAATGGCTGTCAAGGTCACTGTGACTCAACTTAGAAAAATGGTTTCCGGATGATAACACAAGAATGCTTACGCCTAGGATCATGAAACTTCATAGGTACATTGATCTTGACTCGCAGATGAAATAATGATGAAACTTGACCAGTATGTTTATCTGGACAATATCTAGGTCAAGTTTGACATTTGGTAAAGATTGAACGAACCGACTCCTCTCAGGTGAGCGAACTAGGGCCATCTTGGCCCTCTTGTTTCATTTCTATGAATCTTAAACAAATAATCATTTCACAACGTTTGACATAGTTTGTCATGTATATCCGTGACATACGCATACGATGTTTTCTCAATTGTTTTTGGCTGTTATATTTACTGTTATTAAGTCTAAAAATATATTATTTTAGAGTTTTTTAACATTATATCACTGATAACATTCTTTTATGAAATAACGTGTACAATATTTCAATTTTATTCCAGAATTTAAATTCGTTCAGACATTGATACGGATACGTTTAAATTGCAAAATTATCAATGTTCTTATATATATATAAATATCTTTATATATAAACTAGCAGAAAATGCATCATTGTAGTATTCTTTTAAAATATCCATCAGAAATGGTCTGGTCAATTGTATGTCAGTTTTTTAAGATGACAAGAGTGTTCTGCACTCTTTTATTGCAGTACGGTATTTTGTTATTACAGTGCAGTATTTTTTTAGACACTTTGCGTTGTCTAATGTAATCGACGTATGTCTTGACTTTTACTAATTAATATTGACGTCTGTTTTTATATAAATTATAAGGTTTTTACTTACGTTATATGGTCGATGATGATATAACTTTTTTGGTTTAAGTATTTACTTTTTATTTACAGTCATGTCTGTTGTCTATTGAAATAAATAAATGTCTTTTTGAATCTGCTTTTCCATTGGACAGCAACGGTGTCCGGAACTCGGGAGTTTGACAAAAGTAACCGGATGACAGTCAGTTCAAAGGTATTTGTTCGAGTTAATGCTTATGTTTTTAATGCTTCTATGTAGATACTACTGAGACAAAGTCAAAGTAGATGAAAACTATTGAAAACTATGATTTCACAACATTTTCTTGTGGATGTACACTTGAAGTGAATGTCTACATTCTTAAATATTCAGGCATTTGCATATTGTTTAAGATACCTTTATTTTTTAAATTTAAAAAATGTATTAAATTGTTTGTAGTGAATTAAATACATAATGTAAAAAATCGCGAATTATAGGTGTCGGTAGTCAACGACAGCTAGTGCTCAACATACAATGGGTTCTTCTTCATTTTACCCATCAAGATTTCGTGTTGGAAATGATAAATATTAACCAATACATGCAGTGGTGTCATTCAACCGGACGGTTCCGGTACTCCGGATTATGTCATCCAGAACAACCTTAATCCGTGTTTTATTTTACTTAGATAGGGGGAGCTAATTTATGTTCTGTGCGAGATAATAAACGAATATTGTTATAGATCTTTCAGCAATGCGGAATTTTTTGCTCCTTGCCGATTTCGACGGTCTTTTATTTATTGACGTCTGATTGCCTAGCGGCTGGCACGAACATGAACGTTAACTAACGAAACATCGACGCTACTTCACAGATACCTTACAAGTCTACGAATATATTGCGAACGTCCGCAATCTTGAAAATTTAAGTGACCAATTAGCAAAAATGACCTCTTCCATAGCATGAAGAAAAACAGGTATGATAACCAAATTTAATATTAATAACGTGTTTGATGTGTTACTCATTTTAATTTTCTGCAGTAAAAGTATACATACTTATTAAATGATAAGGGCTTAAACAAGTTCTTTTCGGACTGTCTTTTCCGGACACAGCACTGTTCGTCGATTTACATTTGTTTTTGATGAATATTTTGTGGTAAAAAACGTTAAATACACATATGGATTTACTAAAGACGTGGTTTGTTGTTGTTGTTGTAATCACCTTTTAATTGCAAGTTTATTATTATTAAAACAATAATATTTTATTTATTTGCCGAGATGATAATGTCGAACTTGTTTTTTGTTTGCTGAAATATATCTTAAACTATATCTGAACATGTGTGTATATTTTCTTCTTTTTTTTTTCAACAGAATATTTGTTTTCCCTCCAAAAGATGACACAATGGCCATCTATGGCTCTGTCTGAAACAAAAGGCGACGTATTGTATAACGAACGAGTTTATGGGTCAATTAATTCGCACAACACAGCTGCCAGACCGAGCGCACTTCACATTGTTCACTAGAAAACTGCAGTACTAGTCCAATGGCAAAAAAAGACCTTCATCGACTCTGTGATTGAGCGGTTAAAACCAACTTCAGATTAAATAGTAATAAATTGAAAAACAATCTTATATTTTTTAATTATTCTGTGCATGGCAGTTCTATGTTCTTCGGCTCTTTAAGATGGCTGATTCTCTGATCTCATTTTAAATTCGTGATGTTACCAGATAATTTTGTTACATGAATGACATATCACATAAAAATGTCATGAGTAGCGGCGATAAAGACATAGCCGTTTAAAGAATCGTTAACTTTAAATTAATATGTGTACATGTTATTTGCTTATTCAACAACCTGTTTAATTTAGAGACAGTACAGTATACTTTAAACATGGTTTGTATCTACATGTATGTTCATTTTATGAATTCTTGAATCTTAAGATTGTGGCAAATGTTTATATTAAAGCACACAGTTTTCACAATGCTGTTAAAAAGAAAACAAGGTGAATTTAGTAGATTTTGTAGTTATACTTGATATCAATGCGTACGTTTCTGGAATGATTGGTGTCCCAAAGTCATCATACTCATTGAGCACCACACTGCCTGTCATTGTTTTACTGGAAGATAGGCGTCTGAGTACAGAAGCAATGCTGCTAGGCTTCATATTGAAGCATGACCTCCCATACTAAATGTCTCCCAACATCTTAATTCATCTTCGTACAAAATGATAATGGTCTCAACTGTTTGGTTGAAATTGAGCTAGCTCGGGAGTTATAGGACCTTCCTTTAAATTTAAATATTGATTAATCGATTAATGCCAATGAAGACAACTTGGTAGCTGTTCTTGCACGCTTATTCAGAAATGAATGAAATTAAAGTGTTCTGAGACGTTTTGGAGTCTTAACAAGGTACTGAAAGCATCCCGTGAGCTAGTAATTGAACTTTTTATTCTTCTTATTATTTTTCACTATTGAATAGAGCTGAACAGAATCAACAGGTCAATAGAGTTAGTTAAAATGTGGTTACTGACAATTATTTTGCAATACAATTCATAATTCATAATATAGATCAAGACGGTATGAGACAAACGTTTATAATAATCTCAATAACGAGGACAATAGAGTTTTTACAATGAACAATATTATGTATTTTTAAAACTAGTACAATTTAGCTTAGACAAAAATGCATTATGCCTTACACCGATCACAATAGAGCGACAAGTGGCCATTAAAGCGATGCCCCAGCGACTCGACCTTGGCTTTCGTGGGCTTTATTGATTTGCTGTTGTTAAATATAAAAAAATTCACACCCATATTTAAAAGACACTTGTATGCGAAATCATTCCATCTGCATGATATATATAATAGAAATGACTTATTTATTAGACAGTGTACGTGTGTCAACAACATATAGATAAATTTGTATGTAGATTCATGAAACGAAAAAAAAAAGTAAAGAAACGGAAGCATATACCGAACAAAACCAATCAAAACTTTGCATCAACATGAAACGACACTGCTTGTCATCGTAAAGTTATATCGTTCCTGTAATAATTTAATTAGAAGCTTCTATAAAAGCATTAAAACACAAATAATTGTAAATCAATACGAGTTCTGAAAATTGTTGATAACTCGGGCATTCATATTGCTATGATATATCTTAATTACTCTTACGTCTTCCAAGTTCATAAAACGAGGAAGAAGAATGCCTTAAGGTTATGGGCCATTACATTTGTATTGTTGGGTAAATACATATATGTATATATATCGATGAGACAATGATTTCACCAAACAGCTAAAAGTAAAACGAGATATAAGAATAATTTATACCATATGTTGTCGTATTTAACAAGCACGTGCTGATATTATAAACATGACTATAAACATGGCATACCCGTATGCAATCGCTAATGTAAGATTGTTTGTGTCTCTATGTTTTAGAACAGCGGTATTTATGTCTACAGTTTCGGACAAAGGTATTTTTATGCTCCCGGATCGAACGATCGGGGATATATTGTTGTGGGCCTGTCTGTCTGTCTTTCATTCATTCATTCATTCATTTAATCATTGTATGTGTGTGTCCCAAAACTTTAACATTGGTCATAACTTTTGCAATATTGAAGAAAGCAACTTGATATTTGGCTTGCATGTGTATCTTATGGTTCTGCACATTTTGAGTGGTGAAAGGTCAAGGTCAAAGTCTCAGGCTTCCTTCTCAATTCTGGCCAATTGTATTTTACAGCCTTTATGTTAAGAAATACTGCAATTCTACTTGTCTAGTATGTTGTTCGAAAATAGTATGTATGTTTGCATTGTTTTGCTGATATGTACTTTCAATGAACTAAATAAGCAGTGTTTAAAGCAAGGTCAATGTCATCCTACATGGTCAAAGGTCAAATATATGGCTTCAAAGCGGCGCAATTGTTTCTGACAAACACATCTCTTGTTTTGTTATTTATTTTTAAGTATCCGAAAACTTAAAGTAATTTCGGTAGTGATGATTTTTATTAACAGAGCAGAACAGAACAGAAAGTTTATCTGATATAACTTGAACAAATGCAGTTTATCGTTATATATATGTATACGAAACTGACAATATATCAGCAAAAATGTATGTGCGTGCTTTGAATATTTTGTTTAAAATTTCCCTTACAAAGCAAATTGGTGGCCCCAGGGTGCTATGGTTAGGTCTCTCTCCTCATGGTGAATTTAAACTTTCTTTATGGTTGATCAATCTAGAAAGGAAGAGTATAAGTATTCTGGTGTTTGTAAAAAATTCTAACGTGATAATCGCTGATCTTCTATTAGAAGAATAACCAAATGACCGATGTAACACTTTAGATTATAGTCGTAACAATATAGGTTATAGATAAACGTTGTTAAACTATAGATTATCGTAGTAACACTAAAGATTACAGTTATAACAATGTAGATTATGGTTGCCGGGCTGTATATTGCCGTTATAACAATATATATTAGCGTTGTAACGCTTATATTATTGATGCTACACTGTAGATTACCATTGTAACATTAGAGATTACCAGTGTAACGCCATAGATAACTGTTGTTATGCTATGGATAACTGTTGTTACGCTATGGATTACCGGCTAACACCATATATTGCCCTTTGATATTCATAACAGTTGTAACACTACAAATTATCGTTGCTATGAAATAAATTACCGTTACAATATATAGATGATATGGATTATCGGAGAAACACTATAGATTACCGGTGTATAACTACATATCACCGTTGTAACATTATTCATTAAAGCAAACAAATCACGGGCAGCTTTGTACAATACAATTCCCATTTCACATACACATATTAATCCATTCGCGTTAGAATCTAAATTATTGTATCATAATTTAAGAGGACTATAGGGTTTGTTTCCTTCCGTATGTCAGGTCCCACCCGCCAGTCCGTTCGTCTGCAAAACGGGTCATTGCGATTTCTAAAAAAGAACTGAAGGTAGTTCGATGGAAAAAAACCCAGAAAACTTACAACAGACAAAGTGCGCGTAAAGTGTCGTCCAAGATTAGCCTTTGCAGTCCGCACATGTTAATCTGGGACTACGCTTTCCGCCTTTATGGGTTTAAACGGCCGTAATAACATATATATGTGTACCTAACTTCCTATACAATTATGCATTTCAGATATGAACACTGACGAAAACGAATTGAAGATAGGGGCTGTGTTCTCGCTGGCAAGTCCTGAGAAAGACGAGACTGACGTCACATTCGAGAGCGCCGGGCCTAAAGAGGCCGTCGCAATGGTGACCTACAACGACGACAGCAACGAGAGCAATGGCAAAACGCCTACAACCGGTGACGATATGACGTCACCGGTGGACGAGATGACGTCATATGTAAGCGACATGACGTCATCAAAAATGTCAGCCATCGCCGATGAAGCTTTGCATGACTCTCACCCGCACACATCTGAGTCGCTTCTTTCAGCTGAACCTAATACATTTACCACGGAAACGAATGACGAGAGTATGCCATCGTTGTCTCCGATGAAACAGCAACCATTATCGTCGCCGACACGTAGCTTTAAAGCAACCGTCGCAGCCGCAAGCGAGGATGAGTCACCGCCGCGTCTTCCGAAAGAGTATTTTGTCGATAAGTTGGTGGGAGAGGATTTCATGGGTAATCAAGACAGCATCGCCCCGCCAGTTTTGCGCCCTGAAGTTCCATCGCTCACGAAGATCAAGGCCTCCACACGTAAGTCATAGTTTAACGCACACATGTTTCTTTAAAATTGGTCGCTGTTTAATAATAAGTTTTATGACAAATTCTAGTAGCTACTGAACAATTCAATCTGGAAAACCAAGCAAGTGCGTCAGCTTAAACAAATAAGGTTCGTTCGGATAAGTGGAAACTAACAACTTTCTCACGACGTATTGTATTTTACCTCGGATAGGAAGTAATATTAACGTGTTAAGATTATGATACAAAACTGATTTGTTTTTCTTTTTAAAAGATTATTTTACTGATTGACAATCATGTTTAAATATTTAGTTAAATTTTATAATGAATTATTAATTTAATTTTAAAAATCTGTATTGACCCGCTGGGTAGCACATACATGCAACGGAGACACAAATGCGTTCCTTTATATCAACTTTGAGCAGGTCTAGCTGTATTAAATCGAAGTACTGACAGTACTGGTGTGACGATATTTTGAAAGGATGGATATAAAAGGATAGCATCAATTTAAGTTTATCTACATCTACATCTACATTTGTTTATGCGGGTACGAAGTTTGGTTCGAAAAAAAAATGGGTACGAAAATTTTGGGTACAAAAATTATGCCCAAAAAAATTAGGTACGAAAAAAATTTGGTTACGAAAAACAAATTTGGGTACGAAAAAAAATTCTGTTCGAAAATGAAGTTCGGTACGAAAAAAATTGGGTACGAAAAAAAACGCATACGTGAGTTCGCCCATGAACACATTGTAAATTTAACTAAATCTTCGCGATATGAACTAATATGTGTTTAAAACAGACCACAATATCCAACAAACGAATGAATTATCAAACATAGTGTGTGCAATGATGTGGCTCTGTAATTTCGGTTTGAAAAGTTTATTTAATATGCAAAATGAGAGAGCACGCATAAGAGCGAGTTTAATAGATGGCGTACGGCTATTATGCGGTTTATATACCATACTCGCTATCACGTTTACAAATGGCAGGTTCGAAATAATTCGTTTTCTTTACACTCATGATCGCGTTAAACGTGAATTATATACGTTTTCATTCGCAATTTAATTACAGAAGTACGGCAAATGTCAAATACAATATAGAAAATGCATAGTTTTTCATTGATCAAAAAATATATAATGGATTGAATATAGCTGATTTAAAACTAACAATTTCAACATATTATTAAATCTTTTCCCCAGAATATGCTATCCTAATAATAGCTGTGCTCCCTTTACCTTTATCAATGATAATCAGCGAGGTTGCCGATAAGAAAAAAAATTGCGAGAAAACACCCCCTGTACGTCGATAATCCAAACTCAGTTGGATAATTCAAACTGAAGACAAAAAATGTCGGCCGAAACTGAAACTGAAAGGTAGGTGATTATTTGATTATTTCTGCTTATTTAGTAACTATAATGACGTAATTTTTATACACATGTGATAATGAATGTCTGACACACACATACGTTTGAGTTTTGCAATGATTTAATAGTTTTCTATAGTAAAAAACGATATATTTGTCTTCGGAAAATGCAAATTTTCATGAAATGCGACCTATGTTTTGAATTTTTTACACGTTAATTGACAAAAGAGCGAACGAAACTGTAACAGAGATATGCCTAATAATATCATGAATGTCCTTTAAAATTTTACTTTTGACACATAGTGTGTTTCTGTGTTAAAATCATGTGTTTGCAGGACGGGTATAAAGTTTTATGGATAAATCCAAACTGATATGAAAATTTCTGTGGATAATAACCAAACTCAAGATGGATAATGCACAAACTGCGATGTATTGAACATGTTTTCCAAAGACAAGTTGGATATTATTCTTTGAAAACAGCTATTGATAACCAAAAAACTCACACGATGTGTATAATGGAATATAAAAAATACTTACAACGAACATCAAAATCCATTTATTTGTTATCAGTGAAATCAATTTCAACTGAACTTGCATATATATACAATTGAGATTAGAAGCAAAATAAGCATGCGAGATTTACATTCCACGTACACAGGGATGACATAACAAGTGTTCCATGTCATATTGGATAGGATGAAAAGCATAGGAATTTAAAAATGTCCCTACTTATTATTTAATCACTTGATTTAAAGATGTTCGAGTCAAAGCTGCAGGTTAAAGTGGCACTTGCCCCGCTAATTCAGGTATTTGTCACAATATTTAATTTAGAGGTTTCGAATATTATTTGAGGCATTACTGATCTGATTCAGTTTACTTTATATCAGAAAGATTGCATCGAATGGTACACAAATATTGACGGCTAGTATAGAATTTTACTTTCCGAAATATATTTACATATTGAAAAAACATATTAAATGATTTCTCAATACACAGATATATATATTAAAACTCGTCTGTAAATTATGTTTTGCAATAATAATAAAAGGTTTTCCCCGTGACCCTTTTCGCCGGCGCGGGAAAATTGAAGTAGTAGTAAAATATTTACGAGCACTCAGTGAATTGTACAGTACCCCGATATGCGCATGCTCATCGACGATCAACGACTTTACTATATTTTAGCATAGAAAGCTTGCGAGTTGTAAATGGAATCACTTTGAACCTTATTGAAACCTTGGTTTGAATAATATTTGTGGACTTTTAACTATTTTTCTTTCCGATTTCACCAATTACGTATTATTGCTTCCGATTTTATGTTAATAAAATTTTGACTTTTTGTAATTTTGAATATTGGATATTTCATTATATAGGGAAATACCGTCGATTCGCTCCGTTAAACTGGTGGCAAATAGTATGCTTGGGCACATAGTATTGGCTTTATTTCGCTACGTGGTAGGACCAGACTGATAGAGGCATTTGTACGAAATGCTTATTTATTTTCAACATTTGAATACAATTTTATGAAATGTACATTTTTCAGTACAACTATTTTTGCGGAAATGGAGATCCATCGGCATGACGAAGAATTTGAGTTGTTATTTGAAGACGAAGAAGAAGAAAAGAAGGGAAAAAAAGAAACAAAGTTTCACATGAACAGAAAACAAAATCTTTTTTTAATGATGATTGTTTAACAATGTGCTAAAATGCTTTTGTTGTCAGATAAATCTCGAAATATTTGGCATGAGTGTTCATTTTACATACATCTTTACATAAAGACATCTGGCAGTTTGGTCATTATCCATCGACTTCCTAATGTTAGTTTGGAATTATCTATACACTAGTTAGGTAATTATCCAATTTGTATATTCTTGTCCCAAACAAACACGAATATATCGCGTTTTCGAGCATTTACGCCAATCAAATTTTGTACATACATATATGAAAGGTTAATACTTAAGTCCAAGCATTAAAACATAAACAACATTCAAATATAATTGTTTTTGGCCTAAAACTTTCGAACATTTCATTTACTTGTTCCAGATTTTCAAACATATTCATTTTATTTCGACGTAATTGTTTTTAATTGTTATGGGTTTATTAGCGCATTGTATCCGGCAAATAACATTTTATAAAAAAGAAACGTTTATTATGTCACAACTAAACTTAAATAAACATGTTCTTAGAAACAAATGACTTAAGTCTTTATTTCTGTCGCCATTTGTTCTTCAGTTTTAATTACCCTACACAGTTTGGATTATCGACGTACAGGGGGTGGAAAATATCGCGCAAAACAGTACCTCAAGTTCTTCCTGTTTTTTCTCTGAAATGACTTAGCGCCGAATAGGTCAAAATCGCTTGTATAATTATGATTAATAAAAGAAATAGCCGACAACAACTGATTTAGTATTTCCCGGGTACGGTAGAAAAATCGAGCTATCTAAATCGGACTGGCTCGGTCTTTAAGATACGTCGCCATTTTTTTTAGCTCACCTGAGCACGTTGTGCTCATGGTGAGCTTTTGTGATCGCTTTTTGTCCGTCGTCCGTTGTCCGTTGTATGGCGTCAACATTTTCCTTGTTAACTCTCTAGAGTCCACATTTATTGTCCAATCTTCCTGAAATTTGGTCAGAACATTGGTTTCAATGATATCTTGGATTAGTACGAAAATGGTTACGTTTGCTTGAAAAACATGGCTGCCAAGGGGCGGGGCATTTTTCCTTATATGGCTATATATGGCTATTGTAAACTCTTGTTAACACTCTAGAGGCCACAGTTACTGTCTGATCTTCATAAAACTTGGTCAGAAGATATATCCCAAAAATATCTAAGACGAGTTCGAAAATGATGCCGGTTTGTTGAAAAACATGGCCGCCAGGGGGCGGGGCATGTTTCCTTATATGGCTATATTAGAACCTTGTTAACACTCTAGAGGCCATAATTATTTTCCGATCTTCATGAAACTTGGTCAGAAGATTTGTCCCACTGATATCTTGGATAAGTTCAAAAATGGTAACCTTTGCTTGAAAAACATGGCTGCCAAGGGGCGGGGCATATTTCCTTATATGGCTATATATGGCTATAGTAAAATCTTGTTAACACTCTAGAGGCCACATTTATTGTCCAATCTTCATGAAACTTGGTCATAAGATTTATCCTAATAATATCTTGGACGAGTTTAAAAATGATGCCGGTTGGTTGAAAAACATGGCCACCAGGGGGCGGGGCATTTTTCCTCATATGGCTTTAGTAAAACCTTGTTAACATTCTAGAGGCCACATTTATTGTCCAATCTTGATGAAATATGGCCAGAAGATTTGTATTAATGATATCTTGGATGAGTTCGAATTGGTTACGTTTGCTTGAAAAACATGGCCGCCAAGGGGCGGGGCATTTTTCCTTACATGGCTATATAAGGCTATAGTAAAATCTTGTTAACACTCTAGAGGCCACATTTATAGTCCGATCTTCATGAAACTCAGTCAGAAGATTCATCCCAGTAATATCTTGGACGAGTTCAAAAATGATGCCGGTTGGTTGAAAACATGGCCACCACGGGGCGGGGCTATTTTCCTTATATGGCTATAGTAAAACCTTGTTAACACTCTTGAGGTCACATTTTTTTTCGATCATCATGAAACGTGGTCAGAACATTTGTCCCAATGATATCATGGATGAGTTCGAAAATGGTTTTGGTTGCTTTAAAAACATTGCCCCCAGGGGCGGGGCATTTTTCCTTATATGGCTATATATGGCTATAGTAAAACCTTGTTAACACTCTAGAGGCCACATTTATTGTCCAATCTTCATGACATTTGGTCAGGAGATTGGTCTCAATGATATCTTGGATGAGTTCGAAAATAATTGTTTGCTTGAATAAAATGGCTTCCAAGGGGCGGGGCATTTTTCCTTATATGACTATAGTAAAATCTTGTTAACACTCTAGAGGCCACATTTACTGTCCGATCTTCATGAAACTTCGTCAAAAGATTCATCGCGATAATATCTTGGAAATGTTCAAAAATGATGCTGGTTGGTTGAAAAACATGGCTGCCAGGGGGCAGGGCATTTTTCCTTATATTGCTATGGTAATACCTTGTTAACACTCTAGAGGCCACATTTATAATCCGATCGTCATGAAACTTGGTCAGAAGATTTGTCCCAATAATATCTTGTTTTCTCAGGTGAGCGACTTTGGGCCTTTTAGGCCCTCTTGTTTTATCCCCCGACATAGGCGGAAAGATATTGTTTTGGCGTTATCCGTCCGTCCGCATTTCCGTCCGGGGCCATATCTTGGAAGTGCTTGGCGGATTTCATTGAAACTTGGTATGAGTATATATATGGATAATAGGATGATGCACGCAAAATTGCATTGTACATCATCTGTTAATAACAGAGGTATGGCCCTTTGTATCTTGAACTAACGATTTGTTTTGTGTGTCCGAAGCCATATCTTGGAACTGCTTTTGCGGATCTTATTGAAACTTGGTATGAGTGTCCAGAAGCATATTGACGGGGGAATCTATTCAACAAATTTGTATGTTGTTCATGTCACGGCTCAGCACTTAAGAAGTCGTTTATTAACGATGCAATAACGGTATTCGTAAATAATAGCAATTTATGCATAACCTTATGGGGTTTTCACGCAATTGTACTATATTGAAAGTATGCCGTACTTGGTTTGAATGACTTTCTTGCGTCTTGTATAAGTCGTTACACTGCGAGAATTTTATTTTATGTCTGTATGAATATATGTCGCTAACATGTTAGTTTCGTAGAAAAACTAACGAAACTTCAAACATGATATGCGACAATGGTTTTGATTCTGAAATTATATGACAAATGTTTTACCATTGTAATCTGAACTAACTTGTACCTTTTGCTAAGGTCAACATCAGTAGTGTAATTGGTTATTTAACAACGACACAACTGTGTCATTAACATTTTTTTATAACTCACCTGAGCACAACGTGCTCATGGTGAGCTTTTGTGATCGCCGTTTGTCTGTCGTCCGTCGTGCGTTGTGCGGCGTCAACTTTTGACTTTCTTACTCTCTAGAGGCCACATTTATTGTCCAATCTTCATGAAATTTGGTCAGAAGATTGGTCTAAATGATATCTTAGATGATTTCGAAAATGGTTACGTTTGCTTAACAAACATGGCTGCCAAGGGGCGGGGCATTTTACCTTTCATGGTTATATATGGCTATAGTAAAATCTTGTTAACGCTTTAGAGGCCACATTTATTGTCTGATCTTCATGTAGCTTGGTTCAGAAGATTTATCCCAATAATATCTTGGACAAGTTCGAAAATGATGCTGGTTGGTTGAAAAACATGGCCGCCAGGGGGCGGGGCATTTTTCCTTATATGGCTATAGTAAAATCTTGTTAACACTCTAGAGGCCACATTTTTTGTCTGATCTTCATGAAACTTAGTCAGAAGATTAATCCCAATAATATCTTGGACGAGTTCGAAAATGATGCCGGTTGGTTGAAAAAAATGGCCGCCAGGGGGCATTTTTCCTTATATGGCTATAGTAAAACGTTGTTAACACTATAGGGGCCAAATTTATTTTCAGATCTTCATGAAACTTGCTCAGAAGATTTGTCCCAATGATTTCTTAGATGAGTTCAGAAATGGTAACGTTTGCTTGTAAAACATGGCTGCCATGGGGATGGGGCATTTTTCCTTATATGGCTATATATGGCTATAGTAAAACCTTTTTAACCCTCTAGTTTGCCCAATCTTCATGAAATTTGGTCAGTTCATTTGTTTCCTGGGTAGCAGAGTTTGGTTTTATTATGTCATTATGTCATTATTATGTTACATTAACTGTATTATGCAATTTTTCATAACACAGAATTTTCATAATTTTCATAACTGTTTTAGTCATTAGCTCTTATGATAAGCCTATCAACTAAGAGATAGCTGAAAGAAAGACAACATGTACATGATTTTGCAGTATTTATCTCCCTTGTTTAACCTGGTTCAGTAATCTATTTTTAGTTCTGCTCTGGAATTTGGGAAGATATAGAATCCCCTCTAGATGCTTTCCTGAAAAGGCAACAGCTCTTGAAAAAGGTTGGAATTTTGAAATAATTCAACTCTAAATTATTTTAACACCAGCATCAAGACATTTTGGCATTATATTCTAAATTATTCTTATTATTTAGATTATTTTTATTTGGTATTTTCTAAATTAGAAAGACTCTTTTCTATTTCAATAACTTTAATTAATTCTTCTTATTTTTACATTTGATTCACTGAAGTTTTCTTATGTCCATAAATACATGTATTGTTCTTTAGATTAAGTTAGACCAAATTTGTAAACTAGATTTTTTGAAACACTTCTAGACTCACAGTAACTTATATTTATATCAGTTTTTTGACAGATTGTGAACTTCTTTTACATTCATTTAAGTATTTATTAAGGTATTTGCTGTATGATGGTACTTTTTGTAACGCTACTTAGATTCTTTAGACTTGGCTTGTACCTGTTCTTAATTCTCTGTCATTGTTCTTCATTTTCCGAGTTCTTGGAATAATAATTAGTTATTTGTGTTAAAGCTGCTTTAGTTTTAACTTATATATAAATTCTTTGACTGTGATTGGACGCCTTTAGTTAATTGAATTACAACCAGTCAGTGTTGTCATCGTGACTGGAAATAAGCATTAATCAAATAATATTTCCGCATTATATAAGTGCTCACAAAGTAACATAACTCGTTACCGTCCCGTGACCATTTGCGTAAGCGAACGAGACCGCACTACCACACCTGGATACGACAGTTGAGTTTGATAATGGTTTGGATCGGTAAAAAAACATTGCCGCCAGGGTGGGGTCTTTTCCCTTATATTTATATATTAAAAAAGCTTGTTAAAACTCTAGAAGCCACATGTTTTGCATAATCATCATGAAATTTTGTCAAAACATTAGTTATGTGGATGTCTCGGACGAGTTTGAAAATGGTCGTAATCAGTAAAAAAACATGGCCGCCAGGGGGTGGGCAGTTTTCTTTATTTATTTAGTGAAAACACGTGAACGGTCTTGAAGACACATTTTTTGCCAAATCTTCATGAAATTTGGACATATCTTGGAAGAGTTAAAAATGGTTCAGGTCTTTTTTTATAAAAAATATGGCTTCCAAGCGGCCATTTGTTGTTCATTCTTCATGAAACTTGGTTAGAACATTTGTTCCATCTTGGCCTGCAAAGAACATGTCATTTCTTTTTTTCTTAGGTGAGCGACTTTGGGCCTTTCATGGGAATCTTGTGGTTGTTAACAACGAAACAATCTGCATATTACTTTACAACAAGAGGCCCATGAGGGCCTGAATCGCTCTACTGGTATAAACACTGTGCAAGTTTGGAAAGAATAAGATGGAAACTTTGTACTTAATCGCGCTACTATTTCGAGTCACTGTGACCTTGACCTTTGACCTAGTGACCAGAAATAAGACGGAAACTGTGTACTTAATCGCGCTACTATTTCGAGTCACTGTGACCTTGACCTTTGACCTAGTGACCTGAAAATCAATAGGGGTCATCTGCCAGTCATGACCAATGTACCTTTGAAGTTTCATGATCCTAGGCCTAAGCATTCTTGAGTTATCATCCGGAAACCATTTTACTATTTCGAGTCACTGTGACCTTGACCTTTGACTCAGTGACCTGAAAATCAATAGGGTTAGAGTCTCTATTAATATAAAGACACTGAGCAAGTTTGAAAAGAATCGGATGAAAACTGTGGACTTTATCGGATTAACAAGTTTTTACTACTTCGAGTCACTGTGACGTTGACCTTTGACCCAGTGACATGAAAATCAATAGGGTTCGAGTCCTCATTAATATAAAGACACAGCCAGTTTAAAAAGAATCGGATGAAAACTGTGGACTTAATCGGATACACAAGTTTTTACTATTTCGAGTCACTGTGACCTTGACCTTTGTCCCAGTGACCTGAAAATCAATAGGGTTCGAGTCGTCATAAATATAAAGACACAGAGCAAGTTTGAAAAGAATCTGATGAAAACTGTGGATTTTATCGGATAAACAAGTTTTTACTATTTCGAGTCACTGTGACCTTGACCTTTGACCCAGTGACCTGAAAATCAATAGGGTTCGAGTCCTCATTAATATAAGACACTTATCAAGTTTGAAAAGAATCGGATGAAAACTGTGGACTTTATCGGATAAACAAGAGAAAGTCTAACGCACGCACGCACACACAGACAGACAGACACCATGCCATCCCATAAGCTCTTCTGGCCTATGGCCAGTACAGCTAAAAAATCCCCATCGGGTCATCATTTCAATGTTTAAGCTACATAGATCTGCCCTATTGAGTACGCATACATCTTGCTTGACGCGGAAAATACCACTGATATGTACATGATAGTTCCCATCTCATAACAATGTGATAAAAAAAAATACTTCATAACGCCAAGTAATGACGTAGAAAAAACGTTTTGACGTCATATATTCGCTGTTGCAGATGATTTTGTCCCGACTCCGTTACCGGCGAAGAAGCGAAAGATCGACCCCTCTTACATCGTGCTCACCAGCATAGACCCCTGGCTGGGAACGCGGAGTAGCGTCACTTTGAGTGACTTCGCGCATGCGCAGACCGAATGCTCCAACATGTGCAAGAAGATCAGCTTTAAACGTCGACTGACGCGCGGAGATGATGTCTTCAACGTGAAAACGCCTAGTAAGCAAAAGGATTACCATGTGTATCTAGAGAAGTTCGAGAAGAATCAAGAAGTCAATGCGTCTAAGAAACCTGGAGTAGGAATCACAATGAAGGACCTTTTGACCTTGATAAAGGATAACAAATTACCGAGGCGCTCAAAGCGTCCCGCGAAGAGTTACTTAAATCGGGTACGGAGAACTATTGTTCATGTTCCTGCAGACTTTAAGACAAGCGTCGCGACGGCGGAACTTGAACAATTGGAAATTCCGAAAGACAATAAAAAAGCTTTGGAAAATAAGGAAAAAGAACTATGGGCGGAAAGACGAGAACGAGAAAAAGTCTGTGAACTTGAAACTCTTGGAAAGTTTATTGAAATCAAACGGAGATGGAATAAAAAATTAAAAAGATTGAAGTCAGCCCTGAAGCGTCCGGCAACTGTGACGGAAGGCACAAGAAGCTTGAGCGGGCGAGTGAGGAAGTCCAATTCGCGGTACAGTGTCGGCTTCGTCTCGGATAAAATGGAACTATTAGCGGAAGAAATCAACGCTCGCATGCTTGCGAAGATAAAATACGCCAGTGAGATGAGTCGATATAAGCTTCGAATTGAAGAAAACCGCCACTGCAAGGCGCTGGAAAGATCTGTCTTGGAAATGACCCAATTACACAAAAAGCAGAAAGTCGACATTGTTATAGAACGTGTTGACGAGGTAGATGTACCCAAAGAAGGTAAAATAAAGACACAGACAGTGAGAAATAACAAGAAACGGGTGTATGGAAAGACTGGGACCGCGTTAAATCGTACTGGTTTAATGTTGGATATTGAAAACGAAATCTGCACGCAAAGAGAAGCGTTGCGTAACGGAAAAGGCTTGTCAAATAGTAAGGCTCAAAACAGTGCTGAAAGAAAACCGACAGACGGTGTTCTCATACAAAACGCCCCTAACGAAAACTGCTACATACGTAGCCTGTTAACAACAAAGTCATTTTCGCCCGATCTTTCGCGAGTGAAATCCGAACCGATGGATAGTCATGATTTAGATAAACAACCGATGACGTTGTCAGACCTGATGACGTCACAAGTACGCGTTTTCAAAACGGAGCTTATAGATAACGGTTACGAGCAGGCGAACGACGCTCTTATTGAAGAAAAATTCAAGAAATTTAAAGTGCCAGACAAGGTCAAGCAATTGTTTATAAATAAATCGCAGTCGCAAATTCCGACGGGGTATCCAGCATCTCCTTCCTGTGCTTCCGGGCATGATGTTAATGTCTTCGAAACCAGTAAGTGGACACCCCCTGCAACCTCTTCGCAATACCTGGTGATTGATAGTCCGGTATTGCTACCCGGCGTCTCAACATCTTCTGCAAACACGGTCGTATATCCCCAGCCGCTGACTTCCGGTGGGTACACGACCTTGCGATTTGAAACTAACCAGTTGTCAACATCTAAACAGCGTCTGACACTGACGAAAGTCACCACCGCCAAAAGTAACCAGACGGTTACAAGCCTGACAACAGCAGCGTCGAAACCGCCCGTATCTACCGCCGCCAGTCATGTAATAACGAACACGCTACGCAGCAGTCAACAGAATCATCCGCCATCTCCGCCGGTGTCGGCGATTTTACCAAAACCAAACACAAGACCACAGGTGTTGTTCATTCCAGTAACCACTACCGGACAAATAGCTTCGGGCGGCGTGTTTCCAGTTCCCGTGCGCACACGATTTCCAGTGGCGTCCCAATCTTTAGTTCCATCGTCAGTTAACGGCCAATTGCTGGAATCATGCGTTATCCACCAAGCGTCGCCAACGAGTAAGCTAGAAAACCCATCGATGCCGCAAAAAGTAACCGTAATGTACTCCGCACACGACCCGAGTAAGCCCCCAGTGCAGACGGTAGGAAGCATGCGGCCAATTACGTTATCCACAACTAGCACAGCGCCAAAAAGAGTATCCTCGCTGTTACCGACAACCCTAAACGACGCAGATGATAAAACGCCAACAAACAGCAATGCCAAATTCTATTTGCTGAAGGTCGACGGTAAGAACATTCTCATTCCGCTGGCGACGGACCATTCACCGCCTGTGGCGTACGTCATGAATGGGACATCGCTACTGAAGACAACCGCGCCCACGGCTATGACGTCAACAATATTGTCTACCGCTCGGAACGTTTCTACAGTTTCTGTAGCGCCAAGAACCGCATATTCTGTTGGTGGAAATAAAGCGTCAGCTGTGGAAACAACGTGTACTCAAATAGCTCCGACTGTAAAAACCACGAGCTCATCAACGGCTGCGAGCGCTACGATATTCTCGGCAACGTCACTAACCGTACCGTGTGTTGGTGCAAATAATACGTTAGTGTTGCAATCGACTGCAACGTCACGCGTAGTCAATTCACAAGGTACGTCGAAAACAACATTGACTCAAAAGGCGCAGACTCTGAAAACAATAATGTCTGCTGGTGGAAATACTGCGTCAGCTTTGCAAACAACGCGGACTCAAGTAGCTCCTACTAAAAACACGACGAACTCGGCCTCCAGTACTCAAACTGATGCATCGGCGAGAGTCTCTCAGATATACAACAGATTCATACAAACTGTTGGTCAAGTAACGTCGACGTCGAGTAAATCGACGCAACCTTTAGCGAAGGTTAATGCGTTTTTACGGCCGTCACAAATAAACCAATCGGGGATCGTGTTACAGCTTCAGACTTTGAAGACCTCTAAGAATGAGGGAAATAAGTCCGAATCGTCAAACGATGACCTTGCGATATCTGACGGTCGGAACTCACCGTCTGACGTAAAAGAGACACAGCTTCAGACGTTAAAGACAAAGCTAGTGAATATGAAATCGAAATATGATGGATCAGAAAAAACGGCGATTCGCGACTTTTTAAAGGATTTTAGAGGGGAGACTTCTGCGAAAGAAACGATCTGTAATTCATCCCTCACGAATACATCTAGCGCTGAACATAGCGCTAAGAATACGACACATCCGTCCGAACCGACAAAACATAACCTTGTGACGTCTGACTTTACGACTTTATCGGAAGATGTCAAAGAAACAACAACCAAGCCGTTTTCTAGAAGGAATAACGGCGAGAGAAGAACGATTAAGAAAACTTAAAGAACTATTGAAAGAAAAACAGAAAGCGGTGGACGAAATTCGGCAACAAAAAGGTATGTTGTGACTCGTATTTCGGATGTGCAAATGTTCGTATACGCGGTTGAAAACCGCATTGCAATCGTATGTTTAGGCCTAAAAAAAGCTGTATGTATGTATAAAACTGGAAATGTATTCATATACTTGCCATGTTGTGTTTTGTTGAGTTTTTGTTCTTCATTTTAACAGTTCTTGTTGCACATTAGCGTTATACTTGCTTTTCTTAGCATGTGCATCATAGAGATAAAAGTTAATGTGTTGGCTACCTTTTGAACATTTATGAACATGAAGCGCTGGTATAGCATCTCTATCATGTTTTCCTGCTGTGTTTTAAGTGACCAGCAACTCTGTCGTTTTAGTTTAGCAACGCTCTTGGAAATTCAGACTTCATGTACGTAAAGTGGCGGCCCATATTAGCCTGTGTACAGGCTTATCAGGGATGATACATTCCGCTTTAAAGTTATTCTTGTCCGAAGGAAGTTTATTCTTAGGCGGAAAGTTGTCGTATTTGATAAGCATGTACGGACTGCAAAGGCTAACATTGGACGTCACTTTACGCACATTCGTTTAACACCGTTTTTAAAGAACGAGGCTTGTTTGTAGTCTTATTAAGGCATTGTCTTGTACGTTAACAGCTTAGAAGACGAGGACATAGAATAATAATTCAATAAAACACGACAGTCGGGTGTAAACCCGCAAATACGTGGATCATGATTATTTTTTTAATAGAGATTAATTCATCGGACCATGTTTCTACACTGGTCACTTTTCGAGGGTTGATTACGAAACTACGTGATCATGTATAGAAATTGTGCGCAGATGAAACTGAATTATAATCATCTCTCGATTGATTATTACATTTTTTGATTCCTTAACTAGTATAGTTTTAATGGGGTTTTATCATTTTACAAACAAACATTTCTTTCGTTGATGTATATATCTCATAAGCAGCCACATTTGTGAAGTATTATTTCGCATACATGTTGTAAATACGTTAACTTGTTTTCAGAAAGAAACTAAAACGAATTGCGTGTGTCTTGTCCTTTACCGGCTCCTTTAAAGAAATATCCACAGCTTATAAATATAAATACGTTTCTTTGGCATATAATTTATTTGCGAAAGCATAATATATAGACAAATTGACTTAATATACTGACAGCGGGGCATTCTATTTTGCTATCTGGACAGAACACAATATCTTGCCAAAGGGGTTTAATAAATTGCCATATAGACAAAGCTCACTGTACGTATACTAAACTATACGTATATAGGAATACTAAGCTGTATTACTCTATCATACAGAAGAATGGACAAACAGAGAAAGATTTTTACCAAGAATATAACACAAAGAGCAATTTGCCCTTTTCAGTCACGAATCGAGGCAACACGTTTAATAAAATAATGCCATACGAATTAGGCGCGATTTAAGTTACTTATTTTACCAATGAAAATGCGTTATAAAGCAATTAAGAACTTGATTTCATCATGTCATTTTCAAAATATTATTTATTTCAAACGATTCAATTGGTCGGCAAATAAATAACTATACATATTTTTAAAGTGTATGGTTTTCGCATCTCTTAGCATCCGCCTCGCAAAATAAAATATTGCCATGTACGGCTAGGAGTGTTAAGTTGTTCTTCTCAACAAAACCTAATACCCGACCATATTGTTTATACCGACTCTCATCCTTTGTCTTCTTACATCCGAGTGTTGTTTTGTGTTCCATTTACGTACACTCGGATCAGTTTCGTTGAATTAACAATTCATGTTTACAGAAATGTTGCTTCATTCGATCAAATTAACTTAAAATAAGCTGAAATAAACTGAAGAATGAATGTTAAAAGGGGATTCTGAATATGTATTAATTTCATTCACAAGCTTTTTGAAGTGAAACATAACTTTCTAATGAAAACGCATTTATCGGACCGACATCACCTATTTTATTTGTAGACATAAATGGGAAAACAGTTGTTGCCTTTTGACAGTACAAAGTATTTCTTATCTAGTCATTTTTATTGATCGTTGTAAGTAATATATGTGCCATAAAGGTTAGATACACTTACCTAACCAACTTCTGTTCCAAGAAAATGCAGCCTGATTTACATGTATCCTTAATGTCGATTACATATTTCAACGAAATGTTCACAGTTCAGTCGATTTTTTTAAACTTATAAAGTTTGTTAAATAATGGTACAACAATACTTCCCGTAAATACAACTTACACTTTTCGATGTCTTTTCTATACCAATGTTTAATTTGAACACAAGTAAATAATATTCATATGGCATTTGTGATAAGTGATGTTACGTTTCAATGTACAAAATATTCAATCAAATTGCTCTAGAAAAAGTTTTTAAAGCTCTTACAATGTTCTAAATTATGTAAAAAATATCGCGAGTATAATCACGAGTTTTGTCTTTATAATACTTAATGAATACATTTGTTGTGTTTTTAGTTTTAATTTATTAGCTCAATAGGTTCAATTTCATTTAGGAATGTAAAAGAAATAATACACACAATCGCTCGATTATACATACAAGCAAGAGATTGCCAAGCAATATGGTCCCCTACCGGTGAAACTCCACCATTGTCAGGGTTTTTTTATGTCCCCACCACTATAGTGGGGGACGTATTGTTTTTGCCCTGTCTGTTGGTCTGTTTGTGGAAACTTAAACATTTTGCAATCACCTTTGCTATATTGAAGATAGCTACTTCATATTTGGCATGCATGTGAATCTCATGGAGCTGCACATTTTGAGTGGTAAAAGGTCAAGGTAATCCTTCAAGGTCAAAGGTAAAAAATAATAAGTCAAAGCGGCGCAGAAGGGGACATGAGCGTTTCTGACATACACTTTTCTTGTTATGCCCCCCCACCACTATAGTGGGGGACATATTGTTTTTGGCCCGTCTGTTGGTCTGTCTGTTGGTCTGTTTGTGCAAACTTTAAAATTTTGCAATAACTTTTGCTATATTGAAGATAGTTACTTTATATTTGGCATGCATGTGTATCTCAAGGAGCTGCAAATTTGAGTGGTAAAGGTCAAGGTCATCCTTCAAGGTCAAAGGTAAAAAATAATAAGTCAAAGCGGCGCAAAATGAAATGACGTACATAATCTCCATAATGTCATCTGTCCATGTTTCAAGTTTCATGAAAACATGTGAAGAATTTAAAGTTATCGCAGGATCCAGAAAAGTGTGACAGACAGACTGACAGAAAGAGTGCAAACCATTAGTCCCCTCCGGTGAAGGGGACAATAAAACAGTAAAAAACTCGAAGACGATGGTAGCGAGAAAAATACTTCGAAGTGGATCTTTGATTTATTTAAATTATACGTGCATTTGTATTTGTAATAGCAATTCAGTTCAATAAAACAGTTCTTTAACTAATATTTCAAACTAAATTCAGAGAGGAAATCGCTACCCCAAAAATAATCCGAAATAACGAGAAATAGGCAAACTGTGTTGGAAAATACGGTGTTCCTGCTGTATGTTTATATATTTAAAAACAGTATTTGTACAACACAATTTACATATAATATGTCAAAACGTCTAGATATATTAAGAATTTACAAATGGCTTAACATACACAAAACAAACATCAGAAAACATTCAAACAAGTAAAGCAAATAATGAGACAGGTTAGTCCAATTCAAAAATTATAATACTTTACATAAATTGCAGTTAAAAATGTTTCAACAGTCTTACGTTTAAAAATTATTTTTGTACTTAAATGTATCTTAGAGATACAAACTGCTGTTTACAAACGTGAAAGACTGATTCTGAGGTATAATGGACCTTTAAAATTTGTAAAACAATTAAAACAACTTCACACATAGTTTCAATTGATTTTAAATTATGATAAAAATAAGAGTATGTACATTACAGCAGAAATAAAAATGTAAAGGGAATCACAACAAGCACAATTAACGAACAAAAAGTATAAATATGTTGTCATAACGAACACCCATTATTATTATAATTATATGTATGTATTTATTTTTGTATACATGGTGTTGTAAGATAATAGATAGTAGCTAGATATTAGAATGGTAATATTTTTGTTAAAAGTATTATGATAAATAGTGATAATTATATTTTCATCATCTTGATTGTAATGTGCAGTAAACTTAATATTTATGCACGTTATCGTTTTCTTTGATAATGTAAGATAGCCACAATTTGATAATGCAACAAAGCTACAGTTACACATTTACGTAGGAATGTAAGAAGAGAAATACTAAATTAAAAAAGCATGTTATTAACGGTGAAAAAAACTAACCAAATCATTAACGTTAAAATACATTCATTTACATTTAAACTGAACAATGCATCATGCATTAAATTGTAATGACAAAACACATCAAGATGAGTAGAAATATGAATACAATGGGACAGCACATGAATCAATATTTTCACAAATGTGCAGAAATTAAACGGCATGAGTTCTTAAAACAGCGAAGTTTGGTGGGTTGAAAACCAGATTACACTTGTATGGCATGTTGACCACATCGCATGCGAGCTACAGATATCTTGATAAAACAAACTAAAACAACAAATCAAATCCACACAGTGATTTCATTTGGATTTAAGAATATATCCTTTCTCAATATTCTGGTATCGTCTTTATCATCTTCATCTTTATTATTATATTTTCAGTACATTTGATAATAGTATGTACCGATTTTTACTTGTTCAGCAACCAAGCGCCTATGGAATAAACCCGTGGTTGCATAAATCGCTGAATAGTATACAATGAAGTGGGTTTTTGTAAGGATTTTGATACAGGTATGAAACTTCATTAATAGTGATAACCAAGGGTAAAGGAGTGTGTCTGTGACACAGTACCTGGCACGATCCCAAACCTACCTAGACCTATTCTCAATATCTTTCACAAAGCTGGTTTTCGCCATTAAGCGTTTGAAGTGTGATAAAATTATAAGGGTTTCTCGACAATAGAGGAACAAAAATAAAGGGTCAGACCGAATTAAAATTTAACCCATTTTTCCAGATTTTGTTTGTTAGAAACGATAATTTCGTATAATTTGCACTTTTTAATAATTTAAGAACGAAACAACAGCCATCACAATATAAAAATAAAAACGGGGTACTTAATATAATTTTTTTACATCGCATTATTTAAACGATTTTAAACAATAGGGCTTGTGTGAGCATTGGTCGTGAAACATGTTCAACGGACTTTCTTCCGCTACCTCTGAGTTAAGTTTGAATTCAAGTAGTCAGTAACTGGCATAAGTATGTACAATTAGTACTGGTAAGCTAACCCAGGAATAAACTATATAATCAAGATGGTTTACCTTTAACTGACCTCCGTGATATCAATAAAATACTGTTTAATACAGCAAAAAAAAAATCTAACTAAACAAACGTAAATAAACAATATGGCAGTGTTTACGCATTTTAAAGATTCAGAGAAGATAGACGTCCATTTAATACAATAGAGGTTGCACATACACCCGCTATTTTTTTTCATTATGTCGTTTCGTATGTTCCATTGTTCTTAAATCAAGAACACTGCTAGATAAGTAAATAATTATTTAAATGCAAAGGCCCTACTTCATAATACTATCCTTATCAGTCAATCAACAACGTTGTTTTATTTATTTATTTAATTTAGCTGCACCAGCAGGAGAGAACATTTTATGAAATGCGGTGCTATATCTATGACTAGAAACAACGGTAATTGCCGAACAATTGGGCACTAAACAAATGCCATTTACAAGGCAAAAGCGTACATAACAAACGTACAAGTATGAAACAACTTGCAAAATAACACAAATATCTAGAACACTTAAAAGTTCAGAGCCGCTTTTCGTAAAAATCAAAATTATTTCCACGCCCATGTGTTTTTATTTGAATGTATTTAACAGTTGAATATAGCTAGACTATTTCATATTAATAACTATTTCAAACATTGTTTTCAATCCTGATTATTTTACTTCTTTATTAAACTAAGATATACGTCGTGTATTCGATATTTTTCATTCAAGGTCATTTCGAACTAAAATTTCAGTCCTCACAATGTTCTCCTCAGAGTAACGTCTGGGTATAATTCGAAGTCGAACCAAAGGCCAAGCTACCTTTCAAACGTTGCCGCCATCGCCGGAAAATGTACGTTTTTTATGCCCCCCTTCGAAGAAGAAGGGGTATATTGCTTTGCACATTTCTGTCGGTCTGTCGGTCCGTTCACCAGGTGGTTTCCGGATGATAACTCAAGAACGCTTGGGCCTAGGATCATGAAACTTAATAGGAACATTGAAAATGATTCGCAGATGACCCCTATTGATTTTGAGGTCACTAGGTCGAAGGTCAAGGTCACGGTGACCCGAAATAGTAAAATGGTTTCCGGATGATAACTCAAGAACGCTTAAGCCTAGGATAATGAAACTTGATAGGTAGATTGATCATGACTCGCAGATGACCCCTATTGATTTTCAGGTCACTAGGTAAAAGGTCAAGGTCACAGTGACCCGAAATAGTAAAATGGTTTCCGGATGATAACTCAAAAACGCTTGGGCCTAGGATCATGAAGCTTCGTAGGTAGATTGATAATGGATGGCAGATGACCCCTATGGATTTTCAGGTCACTAGGTCAACGGTCAAGGTCACAGCGACCCGAAATAGTAAAATGGTTTTCGGATGATAACTCAAGAACGCATATGCCAAGGATCATGAAACTTCATAGGTACACTAATCATGACTCGCAGATGACCCCTATCGATTTTGGGGTCAATAGGTCAAAGGTCAAGTTCACGGTGACCCGAAATAGTAAAATGGTTTACGAATGATAACTCAAGAACGTTTATGCCTTGGATCATGAAACTTCATAGGTACATTGATCATGACTCGCAGATGACCCCTATTGATTTTCAGGTCACTAGGTCAAAGGTCAAATTCACGGTAACCCGAAACAGTAAAATGGTTTCCGGATGATAACTCAAGAACGCTTATGGCTAGGATCATGAAACTTCATAGGTACATTAATCATGACTGGCAGATGACCCCTATTGATTTTCAGGTCACTAGGTCAAAGGTCAAGGTCACAGTGACAAAAAGCATATTCACACTATGGCTGTCACTACAACGGAGAGCCCATATGGGGGGGGGGCATGCATGTTTTTCAAACAGCCCTTGTTTGATATATTTTTAACAGTGTTTCTTTCGAAGTTCGGCTTGATTCTTGTGTTTATAAATAATTAAGATGGGAAATATAACCCATATATTGTCTTGGTCGGTTCTGGTCGGATGATTTTTCACAGAGTTATGGCCCTTTGAAATTTTCCATGTTCCAACTGTACATATAGTGCAATTCTTGTCCGGGCTATTTCTCAGCAACTAATGGCCTGAATTCAATAAAACTTTATGGGAAGCTTCACTACCAAGAGGAGATGTACATGTTATCAGCCGGTTCTTGTCGGATGATTTTTTACAGAGTTGTGGCCCTTTGAAAATTTCCATTAACTGTACATATAGTGCAATTCTTGTCTGGGCTATTTCTCAGCAACTAATGACCAGAATTCAATGACACTTTATGTGAAGCTTAACTACTAAGAGTACATGTGCATATAATCAGCCGGTTCTCGTCGGATGATTTTTCACAGACTTATAGCCCTTTGAAATTTTCCATTAACTGTACATAAAGTGCAATTCTTGTCCGGGCGATTTCTCAGCAACTAATGACTGGAATTAAATTAAACTTTATGGGAAGCTTCACTACCAAGAGCAGATGTGCATATTACCAGCCGGTTCTCGTCGGATGATTGTTCACAGAGTTATGGCCCTTTGAAATTTTCCATTGTACATATAGTGCTATTCTTGTCCGAGCTATTTCTCAGCAACTTATTACGGGAATTCAATGAAACTTCATGGGAAGCTTCACTACCAAAAGGAGATGTGCATATTATCAGCCGGTTATGGTCGGATGATTTTTCACAGAGTTATGGCCCTTTGAAATTTTCTATAAACTGTACATATAGAGCAATTCTTGTCCGGGCTATTTTTCCCCAACTACTGACCGGAATTCAATAAAGTTTTATGGGAAGCTTAACTACCTTAAGGAGATGCACATGTTATTTGTGGGTTCTGGTTAGATGATTTATTTAGAGAGTTATGGCTCTTTGAAATTTTTAAGTTGCTAAACCATCTATCGTTTTGGAGTCAATAAATTCTATAACTCAGAGCAATATTTGCTTACTCGGATATTTCGACCTTATCACATAGTCTTCATCAGTGATGTCACGTGACTCACTCAACTGACCAGCACATCGCTGATGAAGACTATGTGATATAGTCGAAATATCCGAGTAACCAAATATTGCTCTGAGTTATGGAATTTATTGACTCAAATGATGAATCCAGAGCAAGAGAACAACCTTCATAGGTGTATCCATGGTATTATTTTGTCCGAAGTTATGCCACTCAAGATGTTTCCTTTTATCTGAATATATAATGCAATATTGTGACCAAAAAATCTTTGGGGAGCATCACCCGTCTCCGACGGTTTCTTGTTAATTAAGGCAAGTGACCAACTGCTGATGAAAAGTTTAAATATTTAGATGAAAAAGTTGTTTTCACTTACATCCACTAAAAAACTGTGCAGTTTTCTGTACTTTAAAATATCATATTTCTTGCATATAATTTTTATATTTCCTTAATCTTCTACCTATCCAGAATACAACACTTAAGTATATGGTAACAACAAAAAACAGGGCAGTTTTCCATTAAACTTTGATATCTCATCACTTGCATTTAAGAAATGTGTTTGATTTATTTCAGAGTCGTTTGTCTGCGAGTTTTACAAGAATTCGTGAAGCTGAATATCTGAACACGGCATGTTCGTACGCAACCACAAATCCCATTTAGACAATCACAATGGCTATTTTTGCAATGACACTAAGGTCAAAGTTCAAAACATTGTCTTGGGTCTAAAAGGATTTTTAAGTAACAGAACTTACTGAGTGTACTGAAATACAGTTGCAAAGGCAAGAAGCAAGTCCTTGATTGAATGTTAAGGTCACATTTAATTATCAAAGGCTGTAGGAGAGAAATAAGTTAAGCCTTTTTCCAATCTTTTTCTGAAACAACAACTCAGGATAGGTGTATCATGTTGAAAATGGCATATGTGTGATCTTTTCTGTTTTCTATTTTCAGATTGGCTTGTCTGCCATCATTGCCAGAAGACATTCAACACGACCTTTGATCTGAATTGCCATATTCTAACGCACACAGGGGAAAAGCCATTCGAATGCAGTGTTTGTCATAAACAATTTAATAGGAAAAGTGATTTTATACGTCACATGTTGGTCCACACAGGAGAAAAGCCATTTGAATGCAGAGTGTGTCATAAACACTTTACTCGTAACAGTGTTCTTAAGGATCACATGTTGTTGCACACAGGGGAAATGCCGTTTGAATGCGGTTTTTGTGATAAACGATATAATCGGAAAGGTAAACTTCAAGATCACATGTTCGTTCATACAGGAGAAAAACCGTTTGAATGCAGTGTTTGTCGTAAACAATTTAGTCGTAAAAGTACTCTTAAGCATCACATAGAGTCGGTCCACAAAAAAGGCCTTCGTTTGTCAAATAGGATCAGCAATGAAAAGCATCCTTAAAGGCCAAAGCTTAGTCCACTGGAGTGCCTATTGTTTGTGGAACATTTGTGGGGGACAGATACGCAAGACAATATGACACATATAGTTATGAATTCCATTAATATTTTCTTTGTTTAACCAATATTTTGGTATAAGGCCACCAAAAAAACTTTGCATAGAATGCCGTTTGAATGTAGTGTTTGTGATAAACAATTTAATCGGAAAGGTCATCTTAAGTGTCACACAGAGTTGGTCTACAAAGGGGAAAAAGCCCATTCGAATGCAGTGTTTGTCACAAACAATTTAGACTGAAAGGTCACCTTATGGATCACATGTTTGTTTACAGAAGGGAAAAGCCATTTGAATGCAGTGTTTGTGATAATCAATTTAGTCGAAAAAGTCATCTTAAGCATCAAATTTAGGTTCATACAGGGGAAAAGCCATTGAAATGCAGTGTTTGTCATGAACAATTTACTCGTAAAAGTGTTCTTAAGGATCACATGTCGGTCCACACAGGGGAAAAAAGTTTGAATGTAGTGTTTGTGATCAACAATTTAGTCAGAAAAGTAATCTTAAGCGTCACACAGAGTTGGTTCACAAAGAAGGCAAAGACGATCAGCAATGAAGAGCATCCTTAAGGCTCAAAGTATAGTCCACTTGAGTGCCTATTGTTTGTGGAACACTTGTTGGGGATGGATACAGAATGTGACACCTGTAGTAGTGTATTCAATTAAACTTTTCATTGTTTTAACAATATTTTTGTATAAGGCCCCCAACAAACTTTGCTAAACCGAAGTTTCGCAAACTTTACAACCTTTTTTCCTTTAACATATTCATATTGTAGATAAGGCATGCCATATTAATGCTTCTTTGTGATCATTTATTGATTGTTTATTTTTTACATAATAATTCCATTTCTTTTATTAAATATTATTTGTTTAAAATAGCCTTTCCTATGGGATTTTTTTCACTTTATTTCATGGGAATGTTTAAAAGCTTGTTTTCTTTTCGTTTTTATGTATTTAAACGTCATTTAAGGACTGTATAATCATTTTTTAGTTATAAGGCAAATCCTTTTTTTAAAATGGGAAAAAACAAATGTTTGTTCTTATTTTGAAAGATTTATTCATATTACCTGCAGGAACAATATATTTTATCAAATGATACATATCACTTTTCTTGTTATGTCCCAAACCACTATAGTGGGGGACATATTGTTTTTGGCCTGTTGGTCTGTTTGTGCCAACTTTAACATTTTGCAATAACTTTTGCTATATTGAAGATAGTTACTTTATATTTGGCATGCATGTGTATCTCAAGGAGCTGCACATTTTGAGTGGTAAAAGGTCAAGGTCATCCTTCAAGGTCAAAGGTCAAAAATATTTAGTCAAAGCGGCGCAGAAGGGGACATAGTGTTTCTGACAAACACATTTCTTGTTTATATATATTTGTTTCCACAGCAACCAGAATTCTTGACTTAGGAACAAAATGAAATGACGTACATAATCTCCATTATGCCAATTGCCCATGTTTCAAGTTTCATGAAAACATGTGAAGAATTTAAAGTTATCGCAGGATCCAGAAAAGTGTGACAGACAGACTGAAAGAAAGAGTGCAAACCATTAGTCCCCTCTGGTGAAGGGGACAATAATACAGTAAAAAAACTCGAAGACGATGGTAGCGAGAAAAATACTTCGAAGTGGATCTTTGATTTATTTGAATTATACGTGCATTTGTATTTGTAATAGCAATTCAGTTCAATAAAACAGTTCTAAAACTAATATTTCAAACTAAATTCAGAAAGAAAATCGCTACCCCAAAAATGATCCGAAATAACGAGAAAGTAAGATAAACTGTGTTGGAAAATACGGTGTTCTGCTGTATGTTTATATATTTAAAAACAATATTTGTACAACACAATTTACATATAATCTGTCAAAACATCTAGATATATTAAGAACTACAAATGGCTTAACATACACAAAACAAACATCAGAAAACATTCAAACAAGTAAAGCAAATAATGAGACAGGTTAGTCCAATTTAAAAATTATAATACTTTACATAAATGGCGGTTAAAAATGTTTCAACAGTCTTACGTTGAAAAATTATTTTTGTACTTAAATGTATCTTAGAGATACAAACTGCTGTATACAAACATGAAAGACTGATTCTAAGGTATATACTTTTAAAATTTGTAAAAAAAATAAAACAACTTCACAAATAGTTTCAATTGATTTTAAATTATGATAAAAATAAGAGTAAATACATTTCAGCAGAAATAAAAATGTAAAGAGAATCACAACAAGCACAATTAACGAGCGCAAAGTTTAAATATGTTGTCATAACGAAAACCCATTATTATTATAATTATATGTATTTATTTATTTTTGTATACATGGTGTTGTAAGATAATAGATAGTAGCTAGATATTAGAATGGTAATATTTTTGTTAAAAGTATTATGATAAATAGTGATAATTATATTTTCATCATCTTGATCGTAATGTGCAGTAAACTTAATATTTATGCACGTTATCGTTTTCTCTGATAATGTAAGATAGCCACAATTTGATAATGCAACATAGCTACAGTTATACATTTACGTAGGAATGTAAAAAGAGAAAAAATAAATTTAAAAAGCATGTTATTAACGGTGAAAAAAATCTAACCAAATCATTAACGTTAAAATACATTCATTTACATTTAAACTGAACAATGCATCATGCATTAAATTGTAATGACAAAACACATCAAGATGAGTAAAAATATAAATACAATGGGACAGCACATGAATCAATATTTTCACAAATGTGCAGAAATTAAACGACATGAGTTCTTAAAACAGCGAAGTTTGGTGGGTTGAAAACCAGATTACACTTGTATGGCATGTTGACCACATCGCATGCGAGCTACAGATATCTTGATAAAACAAACCAAAACAACAAATCAAATCCACACAGTGATTTCATTTGGATTTAAGAATATATCCTTTCTCAATATTCTGGTATCATCTTTATTATTATATTTTCAGTACATTTGATAATAGTATGTACCAATTTTTACTTGTTTAGGATTTTGATACAGGTATGAAACTCCATTAATAGTGATAATACCAAGGGTACAGGAGTGTGTCTTTGACACAGTCCCTGGCACGATCTCAAACCTACCTAGACCTATTCTCAATATCTTTCACAAAGCTGGTTCTCGCCTGTAAGCGTTTGAAGTGTGATAAAATTATAAGGGTTTCGCGACAATAGAGAAACACAAATAAAGGGTCAGACCGAATTAAAATTAAACCCATTATTCCAGATTTTGTTTGTCAGAAACGATAATTTCGTATAATTGGCACTTTTTAATGATTTAAGAACGAAACAACAGCCATCACAATATAAAAATAAAAACGGGGTACTTAATATAATTTATTTACATCGCATTATTTAAAAGATTATAAACAAATGGGCCTGTGTGAGGCATTGGTCGTGAAGCATGTTCAACGGACTTTCTTCCGCTACCTCTGAGTTAAGTTTGAATTCAAGTAGTCAGTAACTGGCTTGTAAGTATGTACAATTAGTACTGGTAAGCTAACCCAGGAATAAACTATATAATAAAGATGGTTTACCTTTAACTGACCTCCGTGATATCAATAAAATACTGTTTAATACAGCAAAAAAATCTAACTAAACAAACGTAAATAAACAATATGGTAGTGTTTACGCATTTTAAAGATTCAGAGAAGATAGACATCCATTTCATACAATAGATGTTGCACATACACCCGCTATTTTTTTTCATTAAATAAAGAACACTTTGCTAGATAAGTAAATAATTATTTAAATGCAAAGGCCCTACTTCATAATACTATCCTGATCAGTCATTAAACAACGTTGTTTCAAATACAGATGAACTGATAATTTAGCTGCACCAGCAGGTGAGAACATTTTATGAAATGCGGTGCTATATCTATGACTAAAAACAACGTTAATTGCCGAACAATTGGGCACTAAACAAATGCCATTTACAAGGCAAACGCGTACTTAACAAACGTACAAGTATGAAAAAAACTTTCAAAATAACACAAATATCTCGAACACTTAAAAGTTCAGAGCCGCTTTTCGTAAAAATCAAAATTATTTCCACGCCCATGTGTTTTTATTTAATGTATTTAACAGTTGAATACCGCTAGACTATTTCGAATTAATAACTATTTCAAACATTGTTTTCAATCCTGATTATTTTACTTCTTTATTAAACTAAGATATACGTCGTGTATTCGATTTTTTTCATTCAATGTCTTTTCGAACTAAAATTTCAGTCCTTACAATGTTCTCCTCAGAGTAACGTCTGGGTATAATTCGAAGTCGAACCAAAGGCCAAGCCACCTTTCAAACGTTGCCGCCATCGCCGGAAAATACTTCACCAACAGTCATTGCTGTCTCTAGACCGAGAGCAGGTTATCACTATTTCACTATCTTTCCTATCAAGAACAATTTCTTGGTCGTTTTTTTATGGCCAACTTCGTAAAAGCGGTTTCAGATGTAGAAGCAAGTTCTCTGAACCCGTAAGTCTAGATATTAAAAGGTGGGCGACAAAAAGCCATATTTGTTCAATCATCAATCTATTTTTTTCACCAGTGTTTACACTTTCCAGTGGTTCCGTTGTTTGCAGAAGGTGCGACGTCTACTTGGTTGTTAGCACTTTGCCGTTTTCAGTGGATGCAGCTACGAAATCGTGTAAAGGTTCGCTCTGAGATTCATTGGTTTGTGCTATGTATAAGTGAAATACGCGTTAAATAAACCAGTAAAGCATAAATAACTATGTTTGTGTCGGGTAGAATTCAATAAGATTGTTTAAAGAAAGCAAACACGGAGGCTGTTGTTCCGCTATAAGATGTACAATGAAACTTGAGGAATACTTGGACAGTGAAGCTTTAAAGAATACATTATATCACAGTTTCTAGTACAGGCCAATGACCTTATACTATGTCCATGTCAGGAAACATGTTTGGAGTTTCACTAGCAAAACATGAAATAGATAGCGACATATGACCGTCTTAAACGCAAACTTAAATCTGACATACGTACATACGGATAGTAAACACACGCGTTGATGGTTAATATATTGTATGTTGTACTTTTAAATTTATGGAGTTGTTGCATACATTACATGTAACCTACTGCTGTTTCGCAAACTAACTTTTACATGACTTTTATCGAAACAAAAGGGCCTACTTCCGATTAAGGATGATGACTTCCATTGGTCGTGGTCACTGACCTTTCATATAAATCCACATAGTATTTCGGCGTTTTAAGTAAATACTTTTAAGTAGATATATCGAATGTAATTTTGGATGACAACTTTGGCTTGATCGTTCTTAGTATGCGAGACATATGTTACCAAATGCAGTTCATCGTAACGGGTCTTGGTAAGTGACCTAACAGAATAGTATAAAAAAAGTTGTTTTTGAGGATTCAATTGACTGTCTGTTAATTCTATGGGAATATTTACTTGCAAACAAACCTTAACACGGTTTGAAAAGCATAAAAAAGGCATTATTCTTATTAATTGTAGGACTTGCTCGACTATATCTTAGATTATTGTTTAAATAAAGTTTTATAGAAATCTAGTTCGCGTTTAAAACAAAAAAGAACTCAAGCGTCTGAGAGGTTTAGACATGTACATCGAGCCTATAATATAATAAAATAAGTTTAAACACAGTCTATTTCGATGTAATTATGTATATAAATAAAGAGATTCTACACAACACATTATTTATATAAACTGTATTTATGTTTTATGTACTTCGGTTCCTTTATTGTAGTTTGGTAATAGCCACAGTGTAAACGTGTGCCAACATAAAGAACTTAATTAAGAAATAAACTTATCTTTTACCAGGGTAAGAATATAAATATATGTTGCTGTCATAAGTGTTCACATGAAGAAAACATTTTACCCGCATTACAGGTTTGAAATCTAAAAAAGTACCTGTTTTTCGGAAACAATACTGTTTCTTTCTTTGCGAGTACACTATGAAGAAGATCACGGGTACTATTACAACTAGTATTCCCAAGACTATCCCAACAATAGCACCGGCCCCAAGTTGCGTCGCATCTTCTGGTCCTACAAAAATACCGCATATATGCACCATTTATTTATTCAAATAAAAACAACATGCAGTTTAAAAACACGTTTATACATACACGAGTCTATTCTTATTAAACATTCAATTTTCTTTTTCAACTGCAAACAAGGTTGAAATCAGCTATAACCCTGTCATGACAAAAGTGATGTTTTTGTTATATATTAAAATTGTCTCTTGTTTATTATCAGAAGTAATTAATATATATTCGCCTCAAAATGACTTGTCCAAGCAAAACAATGCCTTCATACAAACCGCGTGATGATCGATTCGAATAATGGTTTTATTTAACAAAACATAAAATTGATTATTTTTAATAAACTCTATATTTTTTTAACTGAAAATACATATACAATATATTTTATCCATTACGAAAATAGTTGTAAATCTTATTATGCAGAAAATTTTGATTAATTCACATTAACTTCTACAATAGTTCCTTATAACGAAGTCCATCAAGATCTAGCAGGATTTTAGTAGTTTCGTCGAAAATAATCTTCAAAGAAGTAACCACCGCGAGGTGTCAGCGGCTGTCTTATGACTCACCTTGTTTCTCCTTCAGTAAAACATTCTCCCGACCCAGCTCCGATACTCCCAGCCTATGGACAAGTTGTAATTCGCCTATAGTACCGTTTACTATAACGCTTATAATCGTTTCGTTTTCTGAGACGTTTTTCTGGTGGCTAGAGATTTTCGTTCCATCTATCTCCCAGTTCGTCTCGACGGTATTTGCACCAGGTCCAAATACAAATGCAGTCACGTTTACAAGGTTCCCAGTGCGTTCTTGGTTTATATCCAATACTGTAACATGTTTTATTTCACGTTTCGTTTTAAATGGCAATTTTACAATCAAAGATACCATAAAGTCCAGCCGAATAAGATTTTATTGACATTTATTGATGTTTATTTAGGTAAAATTATATTTTTTTTGTTTTCATGTGGGCATTGTTAACTCCGTAAAGCTAGATATAACACTTGTATATTATGAATGGAATGCTTTCGTACAACACAGAAGATTTCGCGATCCACGGCGGCTATGTCATCAAATGATGCTATTTCGTTCCAAATAAATAAAGTCCTCTGGTAGAATGGGCTATACTAAGACATGTTAATTATATGGATTAGAAAAAAACGTAATATTAAATATATAGACGAAATTAGCTGGTTTCGATTAAATTTACGATCGGTTATATGAATTTATAGTTTCAAGTTTGGCGCATAAACTATTATATAAATTTCAGATTTTATCAATAAATCCCCCACCGCCCTAAATGCCTCATTTGATAACACAGTGATGGTTATGTACTGGCTTTACATGAAATGTCTACGAACTTAATTCACAGCAACCGAATTCAAAGTCAGAATGAAACAACAAACAAGAGGGCCATGATGGCCCTGTATTGCTCCACTGTTTTTTCTTTGCGAAAAAAACGTGCAATGCGCATGGGTTGAAATGTACTCAAACATGTGACTTTCTCTTTCTATCCCTCGTCCCACTGGGGGTTTAAAGTTGGAAGGGTGAGCATTTTTATATATGGAAAAAGTTACTACCGTGTTGACTTAAAAGCCCGGGAATTGTTGCATAGGTCCTTTGCTTATAACGTAGGTACATTTATCTCTCCAAAAGATATTGTCGTTCTCTCTATTACACATATTTTTAGATGCTGAAGATCAAATCTACGCATTTTATTTGAAACAGATTCACAAGACCCATTGGAATCAGAATGCCTTAACCCTTTACCAAACGACACATTTTGGACTTTCCCAATTTGAAAGAGGTTGCAGACGTCAATTAAATTAAAATGGAATATGAAGGAAATGATCAGGTAGGGTAGAAATAATTGTGATAAAAGGAGAAATTGCTCATCAACCAACACATCCCTAAGACCAACAGGCCTGAGAATATTATGATAATCTAAAGATTATTTCTTTATATTTATAAATGTATTTAATTAATTAATACATTTGACTTCTAAGATCAATTCATAACTTTTATTAAGAAAATTATAAAATGGTCAGAAATATATATGGATTGTTGAGCAATTGACAATCATATCCACAATTCATGAGTCACGATTCACAAGTGGAACAATGAATCATTAGTTATTAAAAAGCAGCATATACGATAGTTAAGACATTGCACTTCATTAATTTCAACACCTTCTCTTGGATACAAAGTTTTAGTTTACCGTGCAGTAATATATATTTACTTTTCTTGAAATAATTATGTTCATGGAAGTTGTGTTTTTAAAATCAATAATATATTATTAAACTGGTTTAAACACTACAAAAAAGAAATGAAATTAACATGTCATCCAAAATATTTTCATCCGGATATATGGTCACTTTCGACATATTTAAATAAAACCCGACTTTTTTCAGTTTGTAAGAAAAACATTCATAACACATGTTCTTACTTCAATGCCTTTGTAAGCAGTCACCATCTGACCTAAAATGGCACTTACTGACGGGGTTTTATCTCATGTTTACAAGATGTTGATGTTGTTGTTGGTCACAGCCAAACGGCCGCAGTAATCTCCACTGGTAAACGTCATATGTTCAGTTTTGTGACCCCCGGGGCCGGGTCAAATTTGAGCCCAGGGGAATCATTTGAACAAATTTGGTAGAGGACTATTAGATATCACTACATACCAAATTTAGTAGCCCTAGGCTCTATAATTAAGAACAAGAAGATTTTTAAAGTTTGCACACAATAGGCCTTATTTAAGCATATGTTCATTTTTGTGACCCCTGGGGCAAGGTCAAATTTGTTCCCAGGGGCATAATTGGAACAAACTTAGTAGAGAACTATTATATGTCACTACCTACCGAATTTGGTAGAAATAGGTATAATGGTTATGGACAAGAATATTTTTAAAGTTTGCACAAAATGGGCCCAATATAAGCATATGTTCAATTTTGTGACCCCTGGGGAACGGTCAAATTTGATCCCAGGGACTTAATTTGAACAAACTTGGTAACGGACTATAAGATGTCATTACATACCAAATTTGGTAGCCCTATGCCATACGGTTATGGACAAGAAGATTTTTAAAGTTTGCACAAAATATGCCTTATATAAGCAAATTTTCGATTTTTTGACCCCCCCCCCAGGGCAGGGTCAAATTTGACCCCAGGGACATAATTTGAAGACACTTGGTAGAGGACTATTAGATGTCACTACATACCAAATTTGGTAGCCCTACGCCCAATGGTTATGGACGTCAAGATTTTTAAAGTTTTCAAAAAATAGGCCTTATATAAGCAAATTTTCAATTTTTGACCCCCCGAGGCAGGGTTAAATTTGAACCCAGGGGCATTGTTTGAACAAACTTGGTAGAGGACTATAAGATGTCACTACATACCAAATTTGGTAGCCCTTGGCCCAATGGTTATGGACAGTTAGATTTTTAAAGTTTTCACAAAATAGGCCTTATATAAGCAAATGTTCAATTTTTTGACCCCCCGGGGCAGGGTCAATTTTGACCCCAGGGGCATAATTTGAACAAACTTGGTAGAGGACTATAAGATGTCACTACATACTAAATTTGGTAGCCCTACGCCCAATGGGTATGGACAAGAAGATTTTTAAAGTTTGCACAAAATAGGCCTTATATAAGCAAATTTTCAATTTTTTAACCCCCCGGGGCAGGGTTAAATTTGACCCCAGGGGCATAATCTGAACAAACTTGGTAGAGGACTATAAGACGTCACTAAATAGCAAATTTGGTAGAATTGGCCCAATGGTTATGGACAAGAAGATTTTTAAAGTTTGCACAAAATAGGCCTTATATAAGCAAATTTTCAATTTTTTTAACCCCCCGGGGAAGGGTCAAATTTGACCCCAGGGGCATAATTTGAACAAACTTGGTAGAGTACTATAAGATGTCACTACATACTAAATTTGGTAGCCCTACGCCCAATTGTAATGGACAAGAAGATTTTTAAAGTTTGCACAAAATAGGCCTTATATAAGCAAATTTTCAATTTTTTGACCCCCGGGGCAGGGTCAAATTTAACCCCAGGGGCATAATTTGAACAAACGTGGTAGAGGACTATAAGATGTCACTACATACTAAATTTAGTAGCCCTAGGCCCAATGGTTATGGACAAGAAGATTTATAAAGTTTGCACAAAATAGGCCTTATATAAGCAAATTTTCAATTTTTTGACCCCCGGGGTAGGGTCAAATTTTACCCCAGGGGCATAATTAGAACAAATTTGAAAGAGGTTCACCACATGAACATTCCTGAGAAATTTCACTAGAATTGGACCAGTATTTTAGGAGAAGAAGATGTTTAAAGAAAAAGTTAACGCACGGACGCACTGACGCACCCACGACGGACACAGGACCATGACATAAGCCCCGCTGGCCTTTGACCAGTGGAGCTAAAAACAAAATGTATTTGTATACCTAATATAATTTTCTATAGATTACACCAGCATGCTTTGTAATGGCATTTGCAACGTTCCCATAATGTTTGCAGGCTTGCGTCGACGTGACGTAACATTCACGGTATCTGTTCACTTCCTTCAAACCTGAAAGTGATTACGACGACTAATTTACAAGACATTATTTATGTCAGTAATTGTTTCAAAAGAAGATATTAACATGATTAAGAAAACAGCTACTTGGACTTATAGATTGCGATAGGTACACATATTCGACTGGCTTGATTTGCTCAACACTTTTACTGCCTGTGTAGGTAAAAGACTGTTAATTGTGTACGCCACTCAAATAACAGGGGCATATTTATAGATTTTGGATTTTCTAAAGTTAAATGTTTTAAAGCTTTCGATGTAAACAGAGGTATAAAATAGCGACATAATAATAAGAGGAACGCAATCAAAAAAAGGAAAACGTGTAACTATGTTTAGCATGTCCATTTATAATACAAAGGAACATTTGGAAAACAAATTGCAAGAAATTGAGCTTACCATTTTCGAAACAAATATAAAGTAGCGACTTGTTTTATCATATAATTTGCAAAATTCAATTGATCTTAAGAAATCATTTACGTTTCAAGCAACTCAGAATCGTTAATCGTAAAGCAGCATACGAAAGTTTCCATGATTTTGCATATGGTGAATTTGGTGAATGGACAAACTCGTAGATGTTTTACCATGATGAAGAAAACCTCCATTTGAAAAAAGTGGTTGTTGTTTTCAAGTCCAAAACCAATATTACGTTCAAAGGTTAATCAAGGAATGATGATGTGTGCTATAGAACAAACTCATACAAAGGAAGTTAACCCAACACCAAAGTATACTGACGGAAAAAAAATTAAATACATGTGTTCACATGCATATAAATATTGACACATTAAAATTGTTTCCAATTAATTTTTTAATATTGAAAGATTAACCATTAAGCCACATTTCAGTATCAAGACAAATTCATTTCTTCAAGTTCATCTGGTCAAAAATGTTACGTGAATTTCGGCATATCATAATCCAATGTCACATACTGTAAATATCTGTAATGGCCTCCCGCTTTACAATAACTGCCATGCATCTTCGTCTCATGCTGCCAAAAAGGTCACTTATGACTCCTAGAGGGATCCTAGCCCACCCTCTCTGAAGGGCCCGCTCAAGGTCGTTTACGTTGTCGACGTCATGACGTTTACGTACTCTTCGGCCTAACACGTCCCACATGTGTTCAATTGGAGAAAGATCTGTAGATCTGGCAGGCCAATCCAGTGTTACAATATGGTTTTGTTGTAATACAGCCCGTGTATGACGTGCAGTGTGAGGACGGGCATTATCCTGTTGTAATATGCGGGCATGTCCTTGGCGTATGAAAGGTACGACAACTGGTCTGATAATCTCGTCGCAATATCGAACGGATGTGAGTGTCCCGGGGACGTGAACAAGATCTGTTCTTGACTCGTGACTGATGCCACCCCACATCATAACACTGCCACCTCCGTATCTGTCGTGTTCCTTAACGTTGGCGTCATGAAACCGTTTGCCACGACGTCGCCAAACCCTCACTCTTCCATTGGCAAAATCAACGGTGAATCTCGATTCGTCCGTGAATAAAACATCGTTCCAGTCGGCACGTGTCCATCGCTGATGAAGTATCGTCAAGTTGAGCCTAGTTGAGCCTTTCCTGGCGGTGGCGTTGTGACAACGGCACCCGAACGTAGGGTCTGTAGGCACGTAATCCTGACGCTCGCAATCGGTTGCGCACAGTCCTATTTCAAACGAGCGTCCCTGTAGTGTTGTACAGCCTAGCGGCAATCTTACCACTCGTCCAAACTCGATGACGCCTCGATGACGTCACGATGTAAATGTTTTCACGTTGGGTGGTCTTTTTATGCCTACCGGAGCGAGGTCGGTCTTTAGCGCTTCCAGTTTGCCGATACCGTGTCCTTAGGCGACTTACAGTACATCTATGGACACCAAAGTGATTGGCGACGTCACATACGGGCAGGCCAGCAACAAGCATTCCAAGCGCTTGTTGACGTCTTTCCAACGTCAGTCCTGGAACACGTCCTATTTGGAATATCGAATTTTTTTATCCGGATTTCTTTATGTCACTCCTCTACCTATCTACACATTCAAATCGTTTTTGTTTTTACAAAGCATAAATTGCTGTGCACGTGCACGACGTGGTTTTGTGTTTTTCCGCCCGTATGCTTTCAAGGAACAGTATTTCACACGAAAACATATTGAACCGATTTAAGGATCAATACCCCAACGAAATGCAAAGATAAACAAAGCCCAAGGTCATTTGATATTTCTTATACCGTAACATTAACCATGTAGCTAAACTTTTTTCCGTCAGTATATTTAATATTATGATGCAGCAGGTCCCACGCTCTTATGTCTACATGGGGTAAGGCTTGCATTATACTATATAATGACATATATAATGTATTGTGAGTCTAAGCACTTTATTATTGCTCATGTTATATTATATATATATATGCCATTGCTGAGAGTAAAATGAGAAAAAAAGAACACATGCATACCAAAATCAGGCGATTGCCTTCGGTCTGTGCCTCAACCAGCGTTTGACAAACAAACGTAAAATATGATGAACATAATAGATGTAAAACATAAATTACCTTCAATTATCGTATTGCTCCTTCAACGCATCCTGATAACAACGAGTACTAGTTAACTTGCCTTGTGAAAACGTGGTTACAATGAAAGTGATACCCATTACTTTAGTAGAAATATCTTGTAAGTATGATTTTGAAATCCAACGTACAGTTAAATTGTTTAAATTTTAATAAAGAAAACGTGGTTAGAACGTAAGTTATACCTATTGGTTAGTAAGAATAATTTGTTAGTTATTGTAACTATGAAATCAAACGTAGTGAAAATTTTAAAATAATAAATAACCGGCTACATCGTAAATATAGCTCGCCAAATTAACATGGTGAACTTGACACTGACATGTATGCATGAATGTATTAAACTTTTATTTACCGTTATGATGAATACTTTTGTTTTAGAATCGGTTAATTAAACAGGAAAACCCATCCCTTTCGTATACTCGCTGTTGTAATTTATCGCTCATAACACCTGTACCATGACAACCATCTATGAGAAGGACAATGCTAAAGTGTGCTAAAGTATTTAAAAAGTATCTGGGTAACATTGTCAAGCTATCTGTTACATTGAAAAAAGCTTCCTACAAACTTTTTAACTCAACAGTTTTGGTGTTTTCACTCCTGTCACAAGACGTTCTTCGGTCATCCCACGCCATCACAAGATCTTGAGAATCACTGAAATCTCTAAGGCAACTGATGGGGTTTGTTCCATTGTTCAGTCGTACAAACGTTGGTTTATCCTCAGCTGGAGTAACAAGGATAATGAACAATAAATATTTAAATAGAACTTATTTGCAAAACTGATTCGCAATTCTATTTGGGAATGTTTCCACTAAAATGTAACGAGAAGCAATACACATGCTGACTCAAGACTTCTTAAAATATATGCGTTTCGATTTGTTGCATGCACTCACATATTTCAAGAAGTTTTGTTTTGAATGACAAGAACTGATTCAGAATATAAAATGCACAATGATACTTATCTTAACATATAAGGTTCAACCAAATCGTTTTTTCAATATATTCGAAAGACAAAGAGAGTCTGTTTTTACCCCGTTATTTATAATTCTACTTTGAATCTGTACTCATTTGAATACCCAATTTATTCACCTGTATTATCATAAAATTTTAATATTTTACTAAGATCATTTCTTAAACTGCTGCTTTACCTAAAACACAGGCGAACGCTTTAGGGCCATTATGGTCTACTATTTTGCGAGTATAAGTCTTCATTTTGAGAGAAAAACATCTATATAAGGGCCATGAAACTTGTATTTCGAATAAAGCAAAGATTATTTAAAAACCCGACACGATCCAAGTTAATAACACAATTTTCCCAGTAAATTGACTTACCAGGCAAAAATTCGACGATTAAGCTGGTTGAGCTGCTTTGCGCTGGTTGTTGTTCATCAGGTGTCACTTTGCACGTGTAAGTGCCTGCGTCGCTGGGACTATTAAACTGTTTCTCGAAATAGGCGAAGGATTTATCATCTTTGGATTCATGTGTTTTTGTTGCTTCGCCAAATTCAGTTCCATTGTGCGCCATCTGAAACTTGGTGTCCGGATAGTGTGTAGTTACACATTGCGAAATTGAGCAGGCGAATTTAACTTTGCTGCCTTTAGTGGTAACAGCACCCTGGGGGTCTAAAACAACTTCTGTAACAAAAAATAGCCCCACACATTTAATACCTGTATGCATTGTAGATCTTATGAGATTTACCACGAGGCATATGTTTAAGTAACTTTCATATGTATTCATAATTCCTCAAATGCCTGCACAAAACAATTTACAACAAAATAGTGTAATGTTTGTTTGACCACCGTTACATTTAGCGCCTCTATTTGCATCATTCTTCATAAAAAATGTAAATAACATAATCGCAATTCTAAGCGAGTTTATATTGGAATTCAAGTATTTTCGTTGAATTTTACACGCTGTTAATTGTTAGAATGGGTATGTATAAACGGACCAGAGCGATGCCTTCCCTCAAAGTCACTACTTAAAATCTTTTAATACAACATCAATCATTTTCATAATATCTGCTAAGGTGTTATTACACAGACTTGGATATGGGGCTTTTACACAAATTTATTACGCCAATACTAATTAAAAGATGTTTTAGCAAATTTTAAATCAAAACCGACCTGCTCAATGGGTAGTATGCATATAATACCAGGATGGATTTATTCGTAATTCTTCTTAAATAAATCCTCATTCAACGCGTCATTCATGTTTTTTAATAATAACTCTATTTCAAAAATCCAAAATTATTTTTAATGGTCATGTTAAACGACCTACATAATGCATTAATCTACTATTTACAACTTATGAGGGTAAGTTTTGGCACAATTCGAATTATATTAAAGGAAGACAACCATATCCTATTATTTCTACGGTATGCTTACTGTATATTGAATACATTTAGATATGCGTAATTATGTATCAAAATAGACGTTTTCGCTTGCTGACGCCCTTTACGTTAGGCTCGGGACACTGTTGCAGTGAGTGAACATAGGGCGGCTTCTTCCCATCAGAAAGCATGATAAATTATTGTGTAAATAACGTTCTTTATTTCCAAAAATAGTGTACATTTCGTACACTTTGGCTCGGTTTTCGTACAGCGATTACGTCACATATGATGAGGCGAATTGTACAGTTAAGGTCTTGGGAATACGGTTCTCATAAAAAACACAGGTGATTTGCAACAGTTTAATGGCATAAATTAATAACACTAAATTTTGCCGCGCTACGCCTACTTATAACAGTGTCGATATTGTAAGTATTCAATGTGATAATAGTTTATGTCTATTTGGAAATGAATCAACCTAAAGTGATAATCACTCATGTTACATGTATTACAAACATATGTTGAAATGTTCAGTAGTAAATATGACGTGGGAAACAATAACAAGGGAGTTAAACACGAAAGATACTAGTTATTGATAATATTTATTGTTTCGTTTTCTCAACATATAAAACACATTATTCAATCATTATATCTTAAATCAAATTTATATTTACAGGTTTAATACAAAAAAATATATAGTAGCAAGTGTACTTCCAACCATACGTCAAAACCGAATGTAGGAAGTATATTCTAACGAATCTCGAACAGTGAGTCACAGTGGAACCGGAAGAAGCAAATTAAATATATGTTAATAGTTGTGAATGAACAATTAGATTACACTTAGGTGCGGATAGTACATAGTAGCGTGACAAAGCATGTACACTTAAATCACTCACCTTATGAGAAATTTAAGTAAACATTATTTGGTAAAGTGACACAAGTTCACAACGTTCACGCAATTTCAATTAAGATGACCTTGCACTACTAATTTATGTATAAATACATAATTACCTTACTCCTCTTTATATAAAAATCCCTGATCGGTAACTGATTTATTCTGTGTCAATCCATATTACTGATATTGCTGTATACGTATTCTTTATTTAAGGCAATCTAATGATTAAGACTTGAAACGAAACAGGTATGAATATTAAACAATTATTAATTGTAAGAAATAACCATTTATAACAATAACTGTGCTTACCCCTATTACATCCATCTCCGCTACATAAAACTTCAAAACATATAAATATCAACGCTCTCAGCGTACGGTAAATCATTTTATACGTGTTAATAGTTCAATACTGTTATGTGAAGTCGCTCGCTTTGAATTTAATATACTTTAATGGATTTTCCGTATTACTATTTATAGACTATGATGGGTTTCCCAAAGATTGCATTTATATTACGCAGTCGATGAAAAACTAAAGTGACATATCATTCTGCGGTTTAAATCATCGTTTATTACAAAAACTACGTATATTAAATGTTCTCATAACTCATCCAGCAAGCATTACCATACACATGTGTTTAATGCAAACTTGCAGTACGCTCAGAATCAGTCGCTTCCGTGCTCGGAGGTCAGGCAGAGAAGTTGCCATTTAAACCTCTATTACCATTTTTGTAGCCCAGCGCACACAAACTAGACACAAAGAAACACCATTTCACAAAACATCTTTTCGGATTGTAACAATCAAATATAGTGTTCGTGTGTCGTATGAATAGATATCGTTGCAGGAATTCAAATAACCGTTAAACTAAGTTTAGATGCACATCGTACATGTATGGTATACATGCTGGCGAATTCGGCTGTACAGCCGTTTTCAATTTCAGAATTAAATATCTGGCTTATTTCGCATTTTTCGACACATGTTCTTCTTAACTTTTATTTTAATTTATATTGATATATATATATAATAAGTTTTTTACACAGTTAATACAAATTCATAAATATTTGACATAATCGTATATACCCGCTTTAAAGGAGTTTATTAAAATTCAAATACGTTCAAAACGTCAGTTTGTAAAACTGCTGACAAATCAAGAAACATTCACTTAAACAATGATATCCACCAGGAAAGGAAATAACTTCACATATACTTTCCACGTTTGATACAATAATGCGCACGAGAAACATCAGTCAAAATGAGACGAGAACAATAATAATGTAGCTTATCAAAACATTACAACTATATTTTTTTTCAACAATAAACGCAATTTAAGTATGATATTAAGCCATTTATTGCATGCAAAACAACAGCGCATAGTATTTTTGTAAAGACATATGCATATCTATTGATTTTTATTAGGTTCATAAATACATGTATACATGCTTCGACATACAAATATTAATCTGTATTTCTAAAATTTGCCCATTGCAAAAGTATCTAAAAAAATCAAGCAATCGAAACATGATAAATGTATCCGAGATTAACGCCAAAAATCAACAAAGTCGTGAAATTAAATGAATCAAAACTGTGAAATTCGTACGGGCATGATTTATAAAAAACGTGGTAATTTTTTTAACTACGCATGTTATTACATTATTTATTTGAGCACATGGATTAAAAATCTATCGCAACATGAGCTATTAAAACCAGCATGAATACATCAATTAATGAACAATTATTTACATAAAAACGTAGGTATGCACATACATTGCATTATTAGTAAAACCAATAGAGGTATTCTTATTCAGGATCATATATTTTTGTATTGGGGACTATAACGGCAAAAAGTATTTTCCCGCTTTTTTTAATAGTGAAACCACCATTTGCCGAAATTATAAATAATACACAACTATTAATTTTCATTGAAATTTGGGAACAGTCAAATTGTTTTTTTAATTAGTGTGGGAGAGGTTGTTGTTTTTTTTAAACATTCAAAAGATAACCCTTGATACAGAGGGACAATTGTTTGACCGGCTTTTACCAAATGTCAATGAAATAGCTACATGTATTACCTTCTTCTTATTAAATAATAATAATCATTATTATTATTATTTGTATCATTGCTTTTATTATTTTTTATGCTCCCCCAAAATATTTGGGTGAGTATATAGGCGCCGCTTCGTCTGTCCGTGTGTCCGTCCGTCCGTGCACAATTTTTGTCCGGGCTATTTCTCAGCAATAAATGACCGGCATTCAATTAAACTTTATGGGTAGCTTCACTACGAAGAGGAGATGTGCATATTATCAGCCGGTTCTGGTCGGATGATTTTTCACAGAGTTATGACCCTTTGAAATTTTTTATAAACTGTACATATAGTGCAATTCTTGTCCCCCCCCCCAACTACTGACTGGAATTCAATGAAGCTTTATGGGAAGATTAACTACCTTGAGGAGATGCGCATGTTATTTGTGGGTTCTGGTTAGATGATTTATTTAGAGAGTTATGGCCCTTTGAAATTTTTAAGTTGCGAAACCATCGATCGTATTATTTTGTCCAAAGTTATGCCCCTCAAGACGTTTCCTTTTATCTGAATATATATGCAATATTGTGACAAAAAACCTTTGGGGAGCATCATCCGTCTCCAACAGTTTCTTGTTTATTATTATTATTATTATTTGTATTATTATTATAAATATCGATATAATTATAATAAATAATAATATTATTATTATTAAGAAAAGAAAGAAGAGGAACATAAATAAACAAGGTGTGTTTGTGAAACACTATGTCCCCCCAAATATTTGACCTTTGACCTTAAAGGATGACCTTGACCTTTCACCACTCAAAATATTCTGCTCCAAGAGATACACATGCGTGCCAAAAATATATCAAGTTGATATCTTCAATATTGCAAAAGCTAGGGTTATTGTAAAAGTTTGACGCAAACAAACCAACAGACATGGCAAAAACAATATTTTACTCCCATAATAGACTGGGGGACATAATAATACAAAGTATAATACTGATTTATTTTAACAGGTATCTTAAAGGGATCTTTTCACGCTTTGGTAAATTGACAAAATTGAAAAAAGTTGTTTCAGATTCGCAAATTTTCGTTTTAGTTATGATATTTGTGAGGAAACAGTAATACTGAACATTTACCATGGTCTAATATAGCCATTATATGCATCTTTTGACGATTTTAAAACCTAAAAATTATAAAGCGTTGCAACACGAAACGATTGAATAATTTGGAGAGTTCTGTTTTTGTCGTTAAGTTTTGTGAAACTACGAAGATTGCTTATATAACGTATAAAATACGTTTATCAAGTGTACTCGGCGGAATAGCTCAGTAGGCTAAAGCGTTTTTACTTCAGGACTCTGGCAGGACTCCAGGGGTCACTGGTTCGAAACCTGGTCCGGGCAATGTTCTTTTCCTTTTTTTAATTTTATTCTTGATTTTTTACTGGAGCTTTTACGATCCAATGTTTACATTTATCGATATAAAGCATTTAATGAATAAGTTAAAAAATGCCAAAATCTGTGAAAAGGCACCTTTAATGTTACTGCGTTCTGCGCAGTTGAAATATTGATGAGGACAGCATATCAGACCATGTAAGATCATACAATATTGTCCGTTTGTAAAAGAAAAAGTTGCTTATTGTGCATTTATATGTCGAAATAAGTTATACGTGTAAGATGATACTCGTTGATGCTTAATAACGACAACAACAACAAATATCTCTGTTAAACTGCATATACTCATTAAAAGCGCAACTAGAAATACGCAATTGCATCAAGGTATTCACTGATATGTTAATACAAAGTATCAACGATATTGTCGATAAATAAAATGATGTTTATCATAATATTACTTGATATATTTATAATCACTACTCAAATAAAATTTAACAAAAATGGTAATTTTAAATATTACCATGGGAAAAGAAAAGTATTTCCCGAAATTCAATTGCACCATATAAATCGCCCCCAACTCCTCCCCTCCTTCCCGCTCCATACATGATATTACGCAGTTAATTCATTTATGCCTAGTGGACTCTCCCATCCTTCTAATGTGGATCAATTTATTTCCAGAATTAGGGATGTCTAGTATATTTATTTCTATATTTAGAATTTTTCTTACAGAAATTCCATTAAGCAAACAGCACAGACCCTGATGAGACGCCGCATCATGCGGCGTCTCATCTGGGTCAACGCTGTTTGTCAAGGCCTTTTTTCTAGACGCTCGGCATAAATGGGCTAAACACCGGAAGCAGGATTTTATATTTTATGATAACGTAGTTATTGATATTATACGCTGGGTATGCGGATACTTTGATAACAGATGGCACTTCGGTACCAGATAACAACAAAAGCCACGCGCGAGAGGTAACTTCATCAGTGTTTTTTTTAAAGTTTTATCATAAAGATTAGTTTTTTAGACAAGGCGCATGGTCGAGTTTATAAATGGTGTATCCTTTTCTATTGCAAGGAAAAACATCACGGAAGAATGGTAGATTTTTTTTAAAACAATAGAAAATTCGGTCAGAAAACAGCATAGACTGGATGAACAGTAAACATTTCAACAAAATAAAACTACTTAGAAATATTGCAAGAAATTGTTTGATATTCTAGCATGTAGGGTAATCACTGTGCTTCAAAAACTGAAATTTTGATAGTACTCAATGAAATATAAACGAAGATATAGCATGTTTTAATTGGTGGTATTCATGAAGTTGCGGATACTTTGATTCCCGATATAGGGCACTTCGGATAACAGAGACTTTCAACAAATTGGGCACTCTGATAACCGAGTTTAATCATCTACCTGAAATGCATTTATGTATATAATGGCTATTTTTACCAAACATTTTGAAGTACGAATCAATATGCATTGTCAAGCCCGACACATTGGGAATCGATGCATAACGTTATTACATACACATGTAAAATAAAACCAATGGCGTTATATGGGACAAATCCCTGCATCGTCGACTTTAAATAGCCATATTTCAATAAGTCCTGAATATTAATAACCTGGATTTTTCTAACATACATGGTCATACACCAAAATATATTTTATTTCAAAAATGCCTTTAAACAATTATATAACTGGATTTACTTACCCTACCGAAATTTATCGAAATCAATCGGCAACTTCTCCTAGCACGTATATGGAATGTATACAGAGGTCTTGAGCTTTTCCCAAGAAAATCTTAGGGCCCGCCACAAGATTAAGTGGCTAGTGGGCCATTAAAGTTTTCATCCCTTTATTAGATTTTTTTGAGAGATCGATGTTATAATATGAAAATTCAATAACATTAAAACAGCAATTGAACAAGAGTCACATATTTTATTATTCAAGTAAATTTAAAGGTAGGGACAAACAATAAAAATATCAGTTATAATATCTGTATGTAGAATGGCAGTGTAGCAGCAAACTTTACATTTAACTACAAGTACACTTGATATGAATTATATCAGAAAATAACTGCAGCAGATTTTCGACAAGCAATTAGTATTGACATGCACAAAATCAACAACAAATTGATACCTTAACAAATAAAATAATCAAGCAATATGTAAAATGATATTTGGAAACACAAGCAGTATAATGTAAACAATATACATCATTTTTATTGTATCCATTATGGTTTTCTAAGTGAACCTATGTTTCACCGTTTAACGCTCTGCAATTAAACGTTTCACTAAAACAAATTTTGATAATATTCGGTTGTTTAGCCATAAAAAAGAAATGGAGAAAGTAAATGTTGATATTTTAACATGGTGGACATGGTGACATGCAACAGATGCAGATGAACTCTATCATTTTTCTGCCCTTAAGACAATGATATTACTAGTAAACATCAATATAAAACGTTTACTGAAACACTAATACAATATGATGAAAAATATACATAAATATAAAATTATATAAATTGTTTGTTTGCAATCACATTAATACTTAAAAAAATTGTGCAAATCAATCGCAATAAGTCAAAATTCATTTACATTCACAATAAGCCGTTGAATAATTTTAGTTAAGGCGTACACACTTTTTATTTGCATTGTGTAGTAAAATCAAGCATACAAATTATTTTACAAACGCGTATACACAAATAAAACGTGCATGTTATAATGCAAAGTATACGTATCAGATTATATTATAATAAAATGCATTGACAGTAGAGCAGTCATGTGTTGATATACAAAAGTTGTATGTCCTTTCAAGATTGCTTTAAAGTAAATTACATACTATCGTTTTACTATTTTGCCTAAACATGTCATACTTAGATTAAAATCAAGTGTCCATATAAAGGCAAGTACTTTAACAACACAAGTATAAATATCCGAACATTCGTGTAATATGTATCCTAAAAACAAGATGTATCTGTACTTAGGCGTATTTTACATACTTATTTAATACAATCGCAATCACACCATATCCTCGAAGTTCAAATCGTTCATACACTTTGATAAATAAATCAGCACATATGGCTCTGAATTCAGATTGAAAGCTCGTCGTGGCGAAGTGAATATGGTGTCCGCCAAGCGATCGCATTCGATCACCACTTCGGGAGCATTCTTTAGATCTCCCACATAGACACCAAGTACTGAAGGGTACTATACGATGTTAAATATCAAATTCCAACCATCCGAGCATTGTGGTTGAAGAAAAGATTTTAGTAGGCAAACATTGTTGCCCAACATTAAGTATAATTTTGAACTAAGGAAAAAAAATGAATAATACATTTGGTAAAGGACCATTTTATGGTGTTCCATAACAAATACTTGGCATCTGGGCTTTTCTGTTTCAGATGAGACAATGTTTAAAACGTGCATTGTAAACTAATAAGAATACATGTATTTAGATTGGCTTCGAAGAAATTTAAAGCAAATACAAATTCTTACAAACAAAATTCATGAAACAGGATGTCAATTCAATCATTATGTTAAATAAGGGAATGTATAATATGTCAAGAACAACATTATTGTGTGCATGTAATACAAAATAATACCGATTGCCTTACAAGTAAACACTTAACTTATTTCCCGTACAAGTCACATCAGACAGGAAAATAATGGGTTCCATTCAATACGTTGAATAAAGTTAAGATCGAATGATAAATTCTGAATGATAAATAATGCACGTAAAGTTAAAGAAATAACAGGAATTTATATACAAAATATCCGTCCTATAAAATGTTGTTCAAGCATGTATAACGTAGACAATTAATTACCAATAAATATAATAGGTTACAAGGTCAAGGGTTGAAATTGTCACTTACCTTTGGGGCATTCATTTCCACAAAAAAACATCCGCATTGTTACAAACAGTGCTACAATAAAATATGACCTGGAAATCATAGTCTGTGACTAAACATAAATCATTTATATCTCTATATGAGTTGGAAAGCATGTTTAATCGGTCTGTGTTTACAATGGGATCCCACTCGGTCTAAATACTGGGATCACATGGTCAGAATACATACAAATGGGATTGTCTTATACTCACGTAAATTGAAAGTTTTCAAGATGCGTCAATAGTCTTTTCATTGCGTCAAAATCACTGATGTAAAGAATGGACATCTGTCGCATTTAGAAAGTCTGACCTTTATTATTTGATATGATGATACATGAATAATTGTAATAAATTATCGGTATACCGGACGGACTCGTATGTTATAAAGGAAAGAACAAACACAATACGGTTGATTAAAACATGGCATTTATTTTAAAAAAGCTTTTTGGGTGGTAAAAAAATGTTTTTCACCGAATATGCAAAGTAGGTGTTAAATAAACGCTAATAAGATGCATTATATAAAAATACTAAGTATATAAAACAGGTTTAAAAGGTATACACAAGAAAACAAATTAAGAAAAGTTTCAACAATAAAAATATGAAAATGAAAACAAACTCATATAGAAAGAAGGCGAATCGTATGGCGGAAAAGGCGTGAATGTTTATATTAGTATAACATTTAATGTTAATTCATTTCCAATCAATGAACATGTTAATATTGTCTTTGAGAGCTGTCTCTATGTCACGTTTGACAGTTTTACATACATTTTCTGAAAATGACCTTGCATAATGACAATGAAATTTTCAGAATTTAAAGCAAGACAGAAAATGTGTAAGTACAAAAAGTTTTAAGAGTTGGCCATCGATCTTATTATGAAGCTGACGACACGTGTGCCGTTAATTTTACTACCATAAGGAGCCGTAAACCTTAACGTTAATTACCGCGGGATCATGATTCTGTTAAATTGGAGGTCAGAGATTAAGCGGAGCGCATATAAACATTTAATGACCAACAAAAAATACACAGTATAAAGAAGTGAAACTCCAGCTGCTGGAGCAGTATTGCATTCTCATTATATACATTTAGTTGGTCCTTTATTTAAGGCAAGTGACCAATTGCCTAAGCAGTACAAAATAGCACAATACAAGACAACATAAACACATATAAGAATAAAGCTGGGGTTACCCCCTTGGAACGGTCAATGCAAAGCATTGGAGGTTTAAACCGGTTTTAGAGCGCTCAACATCACACTTGGCCCAGCAATATTCATGATACATATAAGTGTAAATACAATTTAATCGCATGGCATTGTAACTCAAATTAAACAATAATAAAAGGGAATTAAAACACATTCAATTTAATTACCATTTAATTACTCAATGGTAGGAAAGAGACCAGAGCAACAGAGTTACAACTTTTTGAGGAACTATGAAATAAAACAACGAACGAGTGTCAACTACAACCCTTCTTTTTAGGAAAAATATTTAAGAATGTAGCATCATAAAGTTGATATTTCAGATCATCATCGCGCAAATACAGGAATGGATGTGTTGCTTTTCGTCTCACATGTAAACGCTGACCTGCTGACATCTCTGACATTTTTTTCAATTCACAATGGGCATGAATTCTGTTCTCTTCAGTTATAGCACTTTGTTAGTGATACTCAAGACACTAAAAGAACTTTAGACACGTAAAGTTGTAATCAATATTTTTAGCCGATAGAAATAACAACGATAAGGAGTTTTAGCAGGCAATCTTAACATGACTTCCCTACGTTTACAAAGGGGTAAAATGTGTCTAAAAATAAAGAAAATGTATGGGCGGTCGGCAGTCATCGGACATAAAGTCAATACAGACAGCCGTGCTGCCGAGATAGACCTAAAAATCTTTCAAAATTTATGAAGCAGAAAGGAAATGCACTATATAACATTTCTCTCTTACCTTTAAAGCAGACCTCGAGTTGTGACATGGATTTATAAGATAAAGCTAAAAATCCGTATTGGCGCTACGATTTTACGGAGCGGAATCGAAATATAGTCGCCCTGATGTACCAACCAACAACGTTATTCCTATATTGCCTACACTTTAACAAACAATTGGATATAAAAAAAAACAACGTACGTCATCGCCTTGGAATGCTAAAATAAAATATAAGCAGATGCAAAAAATGCACAATGTAAAGAATATTCATAAAACACGAGTTAAATGAAAACAAAACACTACATTACATCAAAAACAGTTAAAACTCTGATACTATAACATCTAAATCATTGTAACACTTCCGCCTATTGCCAATTTTCAATCTCATAACTTCTGTCTTATGTTTGATAAAATGTAACTCATAAATAGATCTGTCAAAATGATAACGTGAGAATTTCCTGCTTACGGTATTTCCAGAGCACAAAATTAAATAGTAGCGTCTTGTTCATCGTTTGTTTCCACACTATCAGGCTTTGAACTCCAGAGTGATTTGTAAACACCATAAACTACGTTAAGTGGATTTGACGACGATACTGTCTCTTGCTCTTCTTCAATTGTACATCCAAGTGTTTCCTGCTCTGGACCTTTCTCTCGATTCGTTTTATCTTTGAACATAAATATAAAATTATATACATTTTTTGTTTGCAATCAAAACAATACTTCAAAATATTGTTTAAAGTAATCGCAATAAGTCGTTCTCAAAATACATTAACATTCACAATAACTCGTTGAATAATTTTAGTTAAGGCGTACACAATTTTGATATGCATTGTGTAGTAAAATCAAGCATACAAATTATTTTATAAATGCATATACAAAACATGAACACAAATAAAACGTGCATGTTATAATGCGCAGTATACGTATGGGATTATATTATAATTTAATGCATTGACAGTAGAGCAGCCATGTGTTGATATACAAAAGTTTTATGTTCGTTCAAGATTGCTTGTAAGTAAACTACATATTATTGTTTTACTATCTTGCCTAAACATGCCATACTAAGTTTAAAATCAAGTGTCCATAAAAAGGCAATTACTTTAACAATACAAGTATAAATATCCGAACATTCGTGTAATATGCATCCTTAAAACAAGGTTATCTGTACTTAGGCGTGTTTTACATACTTATTTAATACAATCGCAATCACACCATATGCTCGAAGTTCAAATCGTTCATGCACTATGATAAATAAATCAGCACATATTGCCCTGCGTTCACATTGACAGGTCGCCGTGGCGAAGTGAATATGGTGTCCGCCAAGGGATCGGGAGGTCACGGGTTCGATCCCCACTGTAGGAGCATTCTTTAGATCTCACCCATAGACACCAAGTACTGAAGGGTACTATACGATGTTAAATATCAAATACCAACCATCCGAGCATTGTGGTTGAAGAGAAGATTTTAGTAGGCAAACAAAGTACCCAACAGTGGGTATTATTTTGAACTAAGGAAAAAATCAAAAACATTTGTTAAAGGACCATTTTATGGTGTTCCAGAACAAATACCTGGCATCTGGGCTTTTCTTTTTCAGATGATACGATGTTAAAAACTTGCATTGTAATAAGATTAACAAGTGATCCCATGGTGGTTTAAATATTGACGGAAATGCATTACTTCAACAAACTATGTGGATGACCAATAAACAATGTAATAAAAAATACCAAGCCTCTGGGCATATGAGTTTCATAGATTTCACTTTCTGCATCAACGGAACACAAATTTACCCCTAGAGCGGGACCAGTTTCAACCTTAGGGGCATGATCTGAACAAACACATTAGAAGACCTCTGTACGATGTTACAAACAGCTGACCAGGAGGATTAGAAAATTTTTAAAGAGGGCCCTCATAGATAATTGCAAAATTGTTTGAGGCAATTGTTTACGTTGTCGAAAACGACAGACGAAATACAAAGGACAACAGGTGAAACATCGCGACGGAAACCTGAAAGCCATCCATCACAATAGCTCTGGTGAGCTAATATAAATTTCTGTAGAATGTGTATCAAAACAATAATAGTACGAACGGAAGAAGTTCTGTATAGGCAATATTTTACAATTATAAATAATTAATTTTTTCCTCAAAATGAAATTCAATATGATCATGGTTTAACTAACATATGACCAGGGTAAAAAACAAATAAACAGCATTTCTATCGTTCCGCTGTACCATTTTCTGAAAGTTGCTGAACCTGTTTTTCTTCATCAGCGGGTGTTTCGCCCATTAAAAAGGAATCGGCATTTTGGGTGGTTTCTCCATCTACAACTTCATCTACAATATTATAATAGTAACAATAAAGATTACTTTTCAAGAAAAGACTATGATATAGCAATCATTTTCATGGGTGACTTCTACTTATTTTTCTCAGAATTTATGTCATACACTATGCAACTAACTACAAACTCAGTGTGATGTTTAAAGACATATGTAAACTACAATGTCAAACCTTCCGATCCGTTTGATTCTGTTTTGAAGCATCCTCTTTTCTTCTTACGCATGAACCAAACGATAGCTGATATAGTTATTGCCACAGCAATAACCAATACAGTAGTGATCACAGCAACTTTCCACCCACTCAAGTAACCGCCACTGTTTTCTGAAATGTCACTATTTATTATAGACTGGCGCATATTGGTGAAACAATATTAGTTTAACTGGTTTAATATGACGTTTGAGCACTTCTGCAAGACCGTAAGCACACGCGCGTGTGTGCCTACGTGCTTGTGTGTAAATTTAAATGTTCATGTTCAAGTCTATAAATGTCAGGTCAACTTGCAGCAAACAATACCAACACATATATCTTTGCAAATCGACGGTTCCATTACAAAAATATGTTCTTCCATCAAACACGAGTGGGCATACGCGAAAATATAATTTCAAGCAATGTGGACAAAACATCTTTCAATCAAAACCTCCATAAGGCAAATATAACATGGTTGTAAAGTTTAAATGCGCCACCTCGATTATACAATCTACTGTTCCATCAACGCTCGTAATATGTCGTTGGAAATTGTAAGTGCCTGCTGAGCATTTAAATAGTTGTTTTAAAAGGGGGCTGTCAATATATATGTTTTCAACGTGAAAAAATCATTTGTAGGTGACAGTTTTAATCCATAAAAATAAATGCAAGCAGATAATTCTATAATTTCGCTCACCTTCATTTATTTTAATCGATATATTCTTCTTCATCTCGAAGCCGTTTAAACGAAATACGGCTACTAAAGAAACTGAACGGTTGACGGTCAACGAACTTGAAGCGTGTTTTCTTGTGCAGTTGACAGCTTGTCCATCCACCAACCAGTTCACTTCAACTTTGCCTGCATCTTTTCCCATCCACGTGACTGTTACCTTAACCTGGTCACCACTTGCTGCGTCCCGAGTTACCGAAGCAGCTGTTTGAAAAATGTAACAATTAAAATAGTGTCCAAATAGCATCATATTTTTTCGCCCATTTCTGACTATTTTTTTAATGAAACATCAAAATTAAATGTAGTGCAAATTCTGTAGAAAATGTAAATGAAACAATAAAAGGAATATCAACTACAGAGATAAAATATGGTTAGCAATCTTAGCCTTATTTTTAAGGCAAGAAACAAAGTATATGCATACTTATTATACAACACATGACAGTACATAAAATGAATTTTACATGAAATAATAAGATCAAGGTAAGATTTTAACCGGTTGAGAGGCACGCAGAACGCGTGTGCTTAACAAAAATTACAAGGGGCAATGATAAATCAACGAAGTACACGTTATTGTTAACTTTATGATGAATGTGTTTTCTAAAACAAAAAACAATTTGGCTGACAACGCCGCCAAGGTTTGCATTAAACATACACATATAACATGCACACTAAGTATACTGTAATACCGATTATGTCTTTGGTATGTTTCAGAGCAGCCCTTTTTTCTGTAGCCTTTTGCACATTTCCATACACAGAACAGGCTATCTTCGATGCAACATAGCATGCATACTCATTATTTACATCTTCTAATTCTGAAATTCACAAAAGGGCATACCCAAATGTATCCTTTATTATTTTTTTATTTGATTGAAGTTATTGCCTCTAACTTAATTGAATGTTACTGTATCAAAGACTGCATACATTTAATAAAGACAATAATGTATATTATAATACAAATGAAAAGTTAACATTTCGAATAACATTTAAATAACAAATGGCTTCTTTAAAAATAACAATTGTATAAATTCTTCAAAATGACAAATACATGTCAACGTTGATAAATTTAGAAATTTATGTTTGACCGACGATATGCTCTATAAAAAAAAACATCACATTAAAAAAAAAACAGACAAATTATAGTGAAATAAAAAGCGTTAAAAATGCAAGGGAACCATACATACTTTTAAATGTCACATCATATGAATTTTCACTGACGTCACAAGACGCAGATGTTCTATCCCACGTGATCACAAGATCTTGATCGTTTGGCTCTAAAAGACACTGCGTGCCGATAGTTTCTTCACCTACTAGAATCACAGCTGGGGCTATGTCAACTACAATTGCAAAACATGCATGGTTATTTCGCAAAATGGTAGCTTTCAGTAAGAGGTTGAATAATGCAAATTCGGTTCTGTCTTTCAAGTACACGCTTGATAATCAGCCTCTTGAAAACTTAGTTTTTATTAAACATAAATGTGTTTATTCTTGAAATAAGTACTGATCAAGAACATATTCATACTTTGAATAATTTTGTTTTTATAAACGAACTTAAAACGGTCATATAAAGAAAGATACATTAATAAGAGGTACAACATAAGGTACAATTTATTTATATAATGTTATAAAGTATCATTACCTTTTACAAAACTGACGGTCACGTTCGTTTGAATGTCATTTTCTCCAGCAGGCGAAACGTTGCAGGAATATACGCCAGCAGCATCGCTGCTAGGGAAGTCAACATTGAAAAGGCGCTCAATCGGCCATTCGAGTTATCACTAAACAGTTGCTGTTCTCCAACCATTCGAAACCATAAATCTGGCGATAAGTCTGCAAGGCAACTTGGAACGCTGCATTCGAACTGAAGTTTTGTGTATTGTGTGACAATCGGATCCGCAGGTACCAACCGTGCTTCTGTAATGAAACAAAAACGTCAATCAAATAAAAAAAGTGTTAAAGACGTTCCAGCAAAGAAACCGTTGTTGGTGTTAGTTTTTTTGTGTGTGTTGAGTTGGGTGCATAGCAAACATACGTTAGCACTTTTGTTTCAGGCATCATGTTATACCAATATTTATACATTATACAATACGCAAATCAAATATGTTGTTTAATTCTTGTAAGACGACCAATGATTTTACTTTTTCGCAATTACATTTAATTTGTACTCGAATGTCTGAACGCATACCTTTAACTAAACAGTTTTCTTGCATTTACATGATCATACTTATTGTTTTTTAAGATCACCAACAAACTGATTTGTGGACTTTGTCGTGCTATGTGAAAACAATAAAACGGATGTCACAGGATGTGACATATTTTCCCCCTTCCCACCAATTATATATTTCTAATGGGAGCGAACTGCTAAAACATGTGATAGTTAAGATTGTGCCAAAGTCCAACCGATACAGATATTTCTCGCCGTTTTATACCCTTTATTACATTTGTTTAATTTTAAATGACGCTCACTTTCCATCGATATCAGTAAGAAATGATAAGCTTCTAATTCGTATCAAAATTCGCTTTATAACTCGACTTAACTCGCTGCGTATTTTCTTCGTGGAGCTGTAATTAGGTCTTCCCGCTAATAAATTAATATAATATTTAATTTCTTCTACGCATTAAAAGTCGCAAAACGGAAATTAAGGTTTATTAAGTCTGACCTTGACTTGTGCATTTTACTGAGCAGTATTGGTGTTAAATACCAAAATTATAATGCATGACATGTTGCCCTCTGACCAAACACATACACAATACACCCCCCCCCCCCCCCGCAAACAACCGTAGACGAACGTCGCGATTACTATACATGTATGTCATTTTTCTTAAGCATACAAATCTCTAGAACTGCAAAAGACAAAGTGATCAAGGCGCGCTCATATTGCGTCTCTCATATATTCGCTTCACTTCCTGGTAAAAACATATTTCAATTCTTAAATGAATCGCTTTGAAGTGTGGTAGTAGTCCGCTTCACAAACTGTTGTATACAGACTGACAAAACTGACCGACCGACGTAGTTACTCCAATATTATCTACTTAAACTTACTTTGGGCCCGTATACATTAAACAAATAACACGCTGTTCTATATTTATAATCAATGCAAACAACGAAGCTTAAATTTGTATCTGTTTAATGGTATCCCAAAATATAAAAATAAAACAACCCGAAGTAAGCATTATAAATTTATACAAAACTAAATGTTTTAAAGGCTCTATAAAGGTCACAAATCCAATTATTTTGCATATCAACTGGTCTAATTTTTACCGGATTTCAGTTACTCTTGCATAAAAACTGCTAATAACACAGCTTAGGTACAATGTTGTCAAAAATTATGGAAGATAAACCCGTTTCATAATTGGAAGAAATGTTTACATTTTTGCAACTAACGTGATGTGTAGCCTCAGAGCGTTGACATATGCTAAAATAGCCGAAACAAAATCAATTTTAATTCTATTTTAACAACTTTTTACCAGCAGAAAGTAACTAATTAGATCACTACAAAAGTTTAAACCATTTAGAAGAGACCTACTTTGTGAGTGATACCGGAAAACGTTAAAAGTTTTATTTTTGGTGACCTGAGTCACTTTCACTTTCTCTTTCGCGAGTAAACAGACAAACTTGGAGACTTGGAGGACACTTTATTTTGAGCTCAAAACAAGTTGTATTGCTCGTTTTTTATTATTATGTCCAATAGCATATATATTGTTTTTTGATAACCTTTATAAATAAAATATGAAAAAAATATTTAAAAATTTGTAAATAATTACGTATCTTCACCTTTATAGAGCCTTTAAGATATTATTGTAGTAAAATCCTTTTGATAAAATAATTAACAGCGAAACATTGTAAAAGTAAAATATTGTAAAAAGGAAACTAATTAAGAGTATAAAACACTTGTTGAGGCAAAATGTTGAGGGTAGCTTCTTAATAGGAGTATCTATATAGAAATGCCTTCTATTTCCATTCTACGTCATGTGTAAGTTCGTCAATACAAAATGGAATGTATATTTAGTACACACTGCAACAAATAGTCAATTTTAAATCTATATACTGTGCTGTAAACGTAATTTTAGGTTATTACAACAGTAGATTTAGCAATAAATATCAACAATGTTAAAAATGTCACCCATTTTGAAAATGGTACATAGGCAGCGTGTTTTACGAGAACATGTACGTTTTATCACCTAATAATTCGCCAATTCTATTTCACTATAGCAACTGAAAATGGGTTCCCCTCACAGCAATTAAAGACTTCTGGTATAAAACGGTAAAGTAAATAGTTTGGGGTTTGCTACACTGCTAGCTCGGAGTTGCAGCGTATTGATTTGCACGTTCAGCATTGTCTGTCTGGTAGAGGTTGCACGTTCAGCATTGTCTGTCTGGTAGAGGTTGCACGTTCAGCATTGTCTGTCTGGTAGAGGTTGCACGTTCAGCATTGTCTGTCTGGTAGAGGTTGCACGTTCAGCATTGTCTGTCTGGTAGAGGTTGCACGTTCAGCATTGTCTGTCTGGTAGAGGTTGCACGTTCAGTATTGTCTGTCTGGTAGAGGTTGCACGTTCAGCATTGTCTGTCTGGTAGAGGTTGCACGTTCAGCATTGTCTGTCTGGTAGAGGTTGCACGTTCAGCATTGTCTGTCTGGTAGAGGTTGCACGTTCAGCATTGTCTGTCTGGTAGAGGTTCATGACTCAACAATTGTCTGTCTGGTAGAGGTTCATGACTCAACAATTGTCTGTCTGGTAGAGGTTCATGACTCAACAATTGCTAAAGGTACATCTTGAAGTGTTCCAGAACAAATCAACGTCTAACAGAAAAATAAGAATATCGTATTCGACTGTAACATGATTTCATATAGACGTCTCTATTATTAACCATAAAAAGAAAAGTAGTAATCCATATTTTATTTTGAAACGTAAATAAACTCTACATTGAGAATATTGTCTGTGATCGTATATGAACAAAAAAAAACATTATGAAATTATCATACATGGTAGCGAGGATTTGATGGTGTTGATAAAAACTATACAGATAAATCATTTAAAAGACGTCCATTAGAATTGTTAGAATGAGCTCTGATTTACAAAATGAATAAATCAAGCTGTGTACATTGACGGTAGTATCACTCAACATATATGGCGAATTATGACATGACTGTAGTATCACTCAACATATATGACGAGTTATGACATGCACTGTAGTATCACTCAACATATATGGCGAGTTATGACATGACTGTAGTATAACTCAACATATATGGCAAGTTATGACATGACTGTAGTATCACTCAACATATATGGCGAGTTATGACATGACTGTAGTATCACTCAACATATATGGCGAGTTATAACATGCCTGTAGTATCACTCAACATATATGGCGAGTTATGACATTGACTGTAGTATCAATCAACATATAAGGCGAGTACATTGACTGTAGTATCACTCAACATATATGGCGAGTAAATTGACTGTAGTATCACTCAACATATATGGCGAGTACATTGACTGTAGTATCACTCAACATATATGGCGAGTATATTGACCGTAGTATCACTCAACATATATGGCGAGTTATGACATTGACTGTAGTATCACTCAACATATATGGCGAGTTATGACATTGACTGTAGTATCACTCAACATATATGGCGAGTACATTGACTGTAGTATCACTCAACATATATGGCGAGTACATTGACTGTAGTATTACTCAACATATATGGCGAGTACATTGACTGTAGTATCACTCAACATATATGGCGAGTACATTGACTGTAGTATCACTCAACATATATGGCGAGTTATGACATGCACTGTAGTATCACTCAACATATATGGCGAGTTATGACATGCATTGTCTCCTGTTCATTGACTGTAGTATCACTCAACATATATGGCGAGTTATGACATGCACTGTCTTCTGCATTTACACGAATTATAAACAATCAAATTACAGATTGCACACACAACATTAAAGCCCAGAAACGTGCTAATAGTAAATATTTATATCGGCTTCGAAGAAGTTAAAAGCAGACCTAATTTCTTACAAAGAGGAAAAATTCATGAAACAGGAAGTAAATTCAATCATTATGTTTAATAAGTGAATGAATAATATGTCAAGCACAGCATTCTTGTGTGCATGTAATACAAACTATACCGATTGCCCTACAAGTAAACACTTAATTTATTTCCTGTACAGGTCACATCAGACAGGGAAATAATAGGTTTCATTCAATGCGTTCAATTAAGTTTTGATCGAATGATTAATTCTGAATGATGAACTATGCACATATAGTTATAAAAATAACAGGAATTGATCAACAAAATAAAAAATATCCGTCCTATAAAATAGTTGTCCATTACTACTGAAAAACAATGGAATATTTAACACAAAAATACCAGCATGTACATCGCGAACAATTAATTACCATTAACAAGAATGTTACAAGGTCGAGGATTGAAAAAAACGTAAACGTCGCTTACCTTTGGGGCATTCATTTCCACAACAAAACATCCGCATTGTTACAAAGAATGCTACAGTAAAATACGAACTCGAAGTCATAGTCTGTGACTGAACATAAATCATTTCTATAGTCAAATGAGTTTGAAAACATGTCTATTCGCAATTTGTTTATAATGGGATCCCAGCATTCTATACATAGATGGTGACGTCACTACGTTAGTAAAACCGGTGTGACACAATGGGGAACCCAGTCTAATAATGACAACGGGATTTCCAAAACAAGTCATACTCCAGGCTGGGTGCGGTATGAACTGAATTTTCAGGGATCTAAAAACGGGCTAAAAAGAATATAAACACGTCGTTGAGAGTAATGTGTTCATGGTGAGCTGTTGTGATCGCTTTTCGTCCGCCGTGCGTTGTGCGGCGTCAACATTTGCCTTGTTAACACGAAGATTCGTCCCAATGATATATTGGACGAGTTCGAAAATGATTCCGGTTGGTTGAAAAATATGGCCCCCGGGGGACGGGGTATGTTTCCTTATATGGCTATAGTAAAACCTTGTTAACACTCTAAACATCACATTTATTGTCCGATCATGAAACTTGGTCAGAAGATTTGTCCCAATGATATCGTGGACGAGTTCGAAAATGGTTCCAGTTGGTTGAAGAACATGGCCGCCAGGAGGCGGGGCATTTTCCCTTATATGGCTATATTTGGCTATAGTAAACCCTTGTTAACATTCTTGAAGCCACATTTATTGTCCGATCATTATGAAACATGGTCAGACGATTTGTCCCAATGATATCTTGGACGAGTTTGAAAATGGTTCTAGTTGGTTGAAAAACATGGCCACCAGGGGGCGGGGAATTTTTCCTAATATGGCTGAATATGGCTATAATAAAACATTGTTAACACTCTTGAAGCCACATTTATTGTCCGGTCATCATGAAACTTGGTTAGAAGATTTGTCCCAATGATATCTTGGACGAATTCGAAAATGGTTCTAGTTGGTTGAAAAACATGGCCGCCAGGGGCGGGGCATTTTTCCTTATATGGCCAAATATGGCTTAGTAAAACCTTGGTAACACTCTTGAAGCCACATTTATCGTCAGATCTTCATCAAACTTGGTCACAAGTTTTGTCCCAATGATATCTTAGACGAGTTCGAAAATGATTGCGGTTGGTTGAAAAACATGGCCCCCAGGGGGCGGGGCATTTTTCCTTATATAGCTATAATGAAACATTGTTAATACTCTAGAGGCCATATTTACTGTCCGATCATCATGAAACTTGGTCAGAAGATTTGCCCGCATGATATCTTGGACGAGTTCCTTATATGGCTATAATAAAACATTGTTAATGCTCTAGAGGCCATACGTATGGTCCGATCATCATGAAACTTGGTCAGAACATATGTCCCAATGACACATTGATTGAGTTCCAAAATTAATCTGGTCTGTTGGAAAGCATGGCCACCAGGGAGCGGGGCATTTGGCCTGATATGGCTACATATGGCTATAGTAAAACCTTGTTAACACTCTAGAAGACACATTTATTGTCTCATCTTCATGAAACTTGGTCAGAAGATTTGTTTCAATAACATCTTGACTGTTTTCGAAAATGGTTTTGGTTGGTTGAAAAACATGGCCTCTAGGGGGCGGGGCATTTTTTCTTATATGGCTATAGTAAAAGTTGCTAACACTCTATAAGTCACATTTATTGTCCAATTTTCATGAAACTTGGTCAGAACATTTGTTTTAATGATATCTTGAACGATTTCGAAAATGGTTCTGGTTTCTTGAAAAACATGGCCTTGATGGGACGGACATTTTTTTCCCTTATATGGCTATATATAACTATATTAAAACCTTGTTAACACTCAAGAGACCACATTTATTGTCTGATCGTTATTAAATTTGGTCCAAAGATTTGCCCCAATTATATCGTGGACGAGTTTGAAAATAGTTCTGGTTGGTTAAAAAACATGGCCGCCAGTGGGCGGGACATTTTTCCGTATATGGATATAGTAAAACCGTGTTAACACTTTTTAAGTCACATTTATTGTCCAATCTTCATAACACTTGGTCAGAACATTTTTTAATGCCAATTTGGATCAGTTCAAATATAGTTCCTGTCTGTTGAAAAACATAGCCGCCATGGGTCGGGGAATTAATCCTAATATGGTTATAGTAAAACCTTGGTAGCACTCTAAAAGTAACATGTATAGTTCACTCTGCATGAAACTTGGTCAGAACATCTGTTCTAATAATATCTTGGGGAAGCACTGAGCATGTCAGTTCCTTTTTATCTCAGGTGAGCGACTTTGTGCCTTTTAGGCCCTCTTTTTTGCAAATATCTCAAGTTATTGAAGTACATTTGCATAAATCTTTAGCGCATAAAAGACAGTTTTTCTTGCAGTTTGTGCCGATATCTTTAGGCAGATGAATAAATCCTTGAATATGTCTGAAATCGGTGACAAAATGTCACGTTGTGTGAATCCTAACCATGTAATATCAATCAAATTTTTGAACAAGAACACAAGAAAAAGGTATTTGAAAACAAAGTTACCGTTGCGTTTGCATCCATTAACGTTTAATGTGGATCCCCACAAAGTCGCCTGATCCTTCATTCTGACTTATGTACTTTCAAACTTTTCGGGTTTTAACAATAATAAGCCATTTTATTGCGTCAGAATCGCTGACATAAAGGATGAACATCACTCACATTTAGAAATTATCACATGTATTAGTTGATATGATTGATACAATAATGTTTTATAATAAATTATCTGTAAACATAATGGAAAAAACACACACAATGTGGTTGATTTAAAAATGGCATTTATTATAAACAGCTTTATGGAAGATAAAAAACAATGCTTTTTTTCTGAATAGCATTATAGGCGTTAAATAAACGCTTAAAAGAGGCATTATTAAAAATACTTGTATATAAAAATAGGCACAAAAAGGTAAACACAAGAACATCCTAAGAGTAGAACAATAAAAAAATCTGAAAATCTTAATACGTGTAGTAACAAATATAAATATAGAAAGTATGCGAATAAAGTGGTTACGCAACATTATGGCGGAGAAGCGGTGGAGTTTTATCTTATAACATAAAATGTTAATTCATTTCCAATCAATGAATTGGGTGATGTACTCTTTGAGAGCTGTCTCTATATCACATTTGACATTTGACAAGCACTTTCTGAAAATGACATTACCGTATATAAAGCAAAACAGAAAATGTTAAGTACAAAAAGGTTTCTTATGCTGGCAACAGTTTTAAGCGTTAGCCATCGACCTTTTTATGAGGCTTTAAACACGTGTGAAGATAAATTGTCATACCTCTAGTAGCCGTAAACCTTAACGTTAAATACTGCGGGATCATGATTCTGTTTAACTGTAGGTAAAAAATTAAGAGGAGCGCATATAAACATTTAATAACCAACACAAAATATACAGGAATGAATGTGTTGCATTTCATCTCTCTTGTGAACGTTAACCAGCTGACATTTCTGACATTTTCCACTGGGCATGAAATCTGTTCTCTTCAGTTATAGCACTTTGTTAGCGATACTTTAAAAACTAAAATAACTTAAGACACGCGAAGTTTTAATCAATATTTTTAGCCGATAGTAATAGATAACGAGTTTTAGCGGGAAATCTTAACATGACTTTCCTACGTACACAAAGGGGCAAAATGTATGTTTAAATACAAGTAAAATGTATGGGCGTTCGGCAGTAACCTGACATTAAGTCAATACAGACAGTCGTGCAGCCGACCTAGACCTACAAATCATTAAAAATGTATGAAGCAGAAAGGAAATGCACTATATAACATTTCTCTCTGGCCTTTAACCCTTTATCAATAAGAAACGTATTTTGTAGTGCCGTAGAAAGTTACATTTATTTAAAGACCTTTCATACTAGATTCAAGTTTTAAAGGCTTCATTTCCAACCCTTGGATACTGATGAGCAGCAAACAGCATAAAACCTGAACAGTATGCAAGTTACTAGCAGGCTGTTCTGGTTTTATGCTGTTTGCACATAGACATTTTCACTTTGCTTCTGAGTGGGAAAGGGTTAAAGAACACCTCGACTTGTGACAGGCATTTAAAAGCTAAAGCTAAAAATCCGTACTGCCGATACGATATTACGGAGCGGAATCGAAATATAGTCGCCCTGATGTACCAACCAACAACATGATTCCTATATTGCCTACACTTTTACAAACGATCGGCTATAATAAAAACTAACGTCATCGCCTTGGAATGCTAAAATAAAATATAAGCACATGCAAAAAAAAGATAAGTTTAATGCAAAAAAAAACAATATAAAGAAAATGCATAACACACAAGTTAAATGCAAACAAAACACTACATTAAATTAACAAAAGTTTAAACTCTGATACCAAAACAGCCGAATCAGTGTAACACTGCCGCCTATTGTCAATTTTCGAACTCATAACTTCTGTCTTATGTTTATCTAATTGTAACTGAAAAATAGATCTGGCAAAATGTAAACGTGAGAATTTCCTGCTTACGGTATTTCCAGAGTACACGTAGTGGTGTTTTGTATATTGTTTGCTTCGACACCATCAGGCTCTAACGCTAGGGAAACTTTTTCTTTACCCCATGCCAGTGTATTCATGATTGTTTTGTAAATTCCACTATCTTCGTTTGGTGGATTCGACGACAATCCTGTCTCTTGCTCTTCTTCAGTTGTAGATTTAAGAGGTTCGTGCTCCGGTCCGTTCTCTTGATTCGTTTTATCTTTCCGTTTACTGGCTACCGGAAATTTCTTTTTTTCTTCGGGAATATTTGGACGTTCTTTGACTGTCGAACCGTTCACTGTCGCGTCTGCTTTTGTTTTGTCCTTTTGATATGCTACCGCTCTCGTTTGAGGTCCTTTGGCTGCCTTGTCTTTCTTTTGCTCTTTTGTGGTGTTAATTTGGCTGTCCATGGTTGTCTTATCTTTTGTTGACTTATCTTTAAGTTTCTTTGTCCTTTTACTAGGTACCGGAATATTAGGTCGATCTTCAACAGTTTTCGTTTCAACTACTTGGCGTATAGGGCCTTTCTTTTGCTGCCATTTGGGTTCCTCAAGATTTGCGCCTTGTTGTTCGTTGTCCGTTTTCTGAACATCGTCGGTTTCCTTGTCGTTTGATATAAATGGTTTCATTTCTGTTGTTGCTTCTTTTCTATTCAAGCTTTCTTCTGTAATGAGACAAACCTCAAGAATCACTTTATATAATAATGTGTAAATAACTTTGAAATTCTGACACAAACACATGAACGTCGCGATTGCTCATACAAGCACATGTAGCTTATATATTCTTTAAAGATTATATTTGATAAAGATATGGACATTTGTAAGACAGCCAATTCAGTTAACAAAATCGTAAGAATGTACCTGGATCGTTCGACCGTACTGGACAGCACCACATCAGCTTGCGAACGATAACCAAAATAATGACAACCACAACAACCGCTCCCGCCGTCCCAACTGCTACAATAAGGACGACACGGTCCACATCTGGGGGTTTCACAGGTACGTTGGCCCAAATAAACTGATGCGCATTTTCGTCTGTGTGTTTGTAACAAGAGATATAATATAAGTCATGCTCATTGGGTCATTGTCGACTTGAAATGGCTTGAAGTCATCCGGGGGTGACTAGAAGCCGATTTATGTCACCCGGTCGGCTTGAAGTCACCCCAGGGTGACATGAATCGGCTTCTAGTCACCCCCGGGTGCCTTCAAGCCATTTCAGGTCGACAATGACCAAATGCGCTAGGCTCATTGGGTCAGTGTCGACCTGAAATGGCTTGAAGTCACCCTAGGGTGACATGAAGCCGATTCTAGTCACCCGGTCGGCTTGAAGTCACCCCAGGGTGACATGAATCGGCTTCTAGTCACCCCCGAGTGACTTCAAGCCATTTCAGGTCGACAATGACCCAATGAGCATTAGTCATACGTATATGGGCATGGAACGTAATAAATACTCAAATAAAAGTAGAATTTAGGCAGGACTCTGGGCGATGGTTCAGTAAAACCCACACATAAATTCTGATCATGGCGAACTTTAACTTAAACTTTTAAATACAAACTCATTGAATCTCGTCAATTGCAAAGCTCTCTACATCCGTATTTTAAATTTAAACATTACGTTAAATAGGTAATATACATCAAAAACGTAAGAATTTACAACCGATGAATATTTGATCTTAAAGCTTTAAAAGTGGGTATTTTGTAATTTTTCACGAAAAAAAAAGAGTTTAACGTGTATAGCTACCGCATACCATATAGAAATATGACGCTCAAGTTGGTAGTGACTTTGTCTAGCCCAGGTATCAAAGCACTGCAAGCATACAACCCGGCATCACTACCGCTTTTAAACTCTTTCTCGAAATAAGCTATTGAGAGACCCTTGTCGTTTTCTTCCGTCTTTCTGATTTCGCCAAATTCAGTTCCGTTATGCGCCATCCGAAATTTGGTGTCGGGATTATCTTCGGTTACACATTGTGGAATGGAGCAGGAAAATTTGACTTTACTGCCCTCATTGACAACATCCATAGCTTTCAACTTCACGTCTGTAACAGATATCCACAACCATGATTGGTTTTTAATTGATTAATGACTTTAAATTACAGAACGCATTTATGTTAAGCCACACAACTTATTTGGCGTAGTAAATTTAAGTTTACATAAGAAACATATTTTAACTTTGCCAATTAGAATATATATGGTGGTTACAAGATAGAAATCCGTCTTTTTTGCGCTTTAAAACTTAACAATAATCGCGTTTGTCGAAAAGGACGTATACGTCTAGAAATCCTACTTTCGGGTTTAAAAGCGTTACAGTTTGAAAAATAATAAATTACTTGCTAACTAGGCTATAGATTTAATTTTATCTATGCCATTTAGAATATATCTGGTGGTCACACGGTAGAAATCCGTCTTTTTAAAACTTAAAAAATAATCGCGCTTGTCGAAAAGGACGTATACGTCTAGAAATCCTACTTTCGGGTTTAAAAGCGTTACAGTTTGAAAAATAATAAATTACTTGCTAACTAAGCGATAGATTTAATTTTATCTATGCCATTTAGAATATATCTGGTGGTCACACGGTAGAAATCCGTCTTTTTAAAACTTAAAAAATAATCGCGCTTGTCGAAATTGACGTATATGTATAGAAATCCTACTTTCGGTTTGAATGCGGTACCATTTGAAAAATATTAAATTACGTGCTAACTAGGCTATAGATTTAATTTTATCTATGCCAATTAGAATATATCTGGTGGTTACAAGGTAAAAATCCGTCTTTTTGCGCTTTAAAACTTAAAAATAATCGCGTTTGTCGAAATGGACGTATACGTATAGAAATCCTACTTTCGGTTTTAAAAGCGGTGCCGTTTGAAAAATAATAAATTACTTGCTTACTAGGCTATAGATTTAATGACGATTTTGCACACTTTCAAATCGCATCTATATGTATTGATTTACATGTATTTCATTTCAAGGTGTGTGGCTTTAACAAACGGAACTGAAGACGATTTGAATTTCCTGAAAATATCTAATAAACAAAATACATGGATATTTTTTGTCTAATTAAAATGTTGAATAAAGTAAATATCTTTTAAAAGAATATAGCAATATCAATGGAACAGCAATATCTTCCTTCGTTTACGCCCTATTACCATTTTAATTAAGTACGTTCTGGGTTTATTAAGTCACAATTTTTTCATTAATGGCTAAAATGAAATCGAAACTAGTCCAATTATTATATTATATATATCAAAATGGTATCATCTAATATACAGCAAAAGCTAACACCAGGCCGGTAACTAGAAATGTAACTTAACACCAAAAACAAAATATCGCTATTCTCGCAATAACATCATCAATTCATTCATTGTTGTAATATTGCCGTATCGAAACTACCTGTGTATTTAATTAAATAAAAAGGAAATAGTACGCTTACCGAATTGGCATGTATTTCCTTTAGACAGGAATTCTGTAGATAAGAATACAACGACTCCTAACCACGTGGAAAGCATGTTGCGTCCACAAATCTCGGACGTTTTTTTAAAAAAGGATATGCAAAATGCTCGCAGTTAACGAAAATCTTAAATTGATATTCCGTTTTGCTATATTTAGAAATGATGTGTTCACCTTTACCTTAACAGTTTTGTCTGTGACTCACTATTTTCTTGAAGAGTTAGACCTGTAAATCATACATGCATTGCTCGAAAATACATCAAGTCACGCTCTACGAAAACGGGGTTAAAAGCATGTGCATAAAGTGTCGAACCGGATAAGCCTGTGCAGCCCGAACAGACTAATCAGGGACGACACTTTCAGCCTATACTTGTTGTTTGTTTAGAAGAGACTTTCTATAAACCAAAAAATCAATATTAGCGGAAAGTGGCGTTCCTAATTTGCCGGTGCGGACTGCACAGGCTGAACTGGGACGACACTTTACGCACATGCGTTAAACCCCGTTTTCACAGAGCGAGTCAAGTTTGCATGCGTGGCACAAGCCTCAACAATTTACAAACAAATGAATGATATGGCAATACTTTATTTTGCTTAATACTTAAATATTTCATAAAGATAACTTATAACAACCCTAATACAAAATGCTCATATTCATGAATATATCAAAAGATCAAACGGTTTATACAACATAGTGCATAATAATGACAAAACATTTTTAAAAGAGTATTAATACATTTAAATAATTGAATGCCGCATATAGCTATATTTTTACTAATAACGCACATACCTCCATGGCAGCGCCTATAAGCAGAAAGCAGTATTTTTATCATTCAACAATCGAACACTTGAATAAATTATTAAATAACAATAGAACACCGCTTATGACTTATATTTTACTAATAAAGTATATGCCTCCCTGTCAGCGCCTTTAAGCAGAAACCTGTATTTTAGTAATTAGCTATCGAACGCTAAAATAAAGTGTCTAATAAAATAACATAGCTTATGTAAGTACATCTACATATCTAGAACACATTACAATGACGCTAAACTATAAAACAACAATATGCATATGTACAAATATGTAGAAAATGACAAGCTTAAACACAATAAAACATTTAATATTCTGTTCGATGATTCAAAGCACAATATATGCGCTATTCGAATCTCGCAGATAACTTGAATCATAATAATGTATCTCGCATTAACTAGTGTACCATGCGCCACATCTACGGCTGAATAAACCAAAGAAAATTGATGTAAATACGCTACATTTCAATTTAACAACTCGTGTTCCGCCCTTTATATTATTTCTACTTACGCAAAAGCCATTAGAAAAGCCATTAGAAAAATTAAATCCGTTTAAGTGCGTGTTCATCTGTTTGGTATGGTTAACTCTGTGTGGAGTCGTTGTTGTTTTTTGGTACGAACGTAATAGTAAGTGTTATAAAGTATAAAAATAGAAAATACACATTGCGTCCAATTTGTGTATCAAATTTTACCTTCGTTAATTACCTTACAATTTTAAAATTAAAATTAAAAAAATATAATCCATTATAGGTGTTCAAACATTTAAAACTCTTGCATTTTGTTTGGTAAATTCAACCATAATCGTGATATATGGATATAGATTTTTAAAAAATCACATGCTCTTTGATTAGAAACAACAATACATGTAATAATCGTGAACTGAAGAGATAGTTAAAAACATGACAGGTTCTTTGATAAGGAACAGCAATAATAATCGTAAAATTAGGATATTGGTAAAAATGACAGGTTCTTTTATTAAGACAACAATAATAATCGTGAAATTGGGAGATATGTAAACAATGACATGCTCAGCTGTTTGAAAATTCAATAGCAGTTACTGTCGATCGTTGAGGAATGAAGATATAAAGCACCAACATAATAAAAATATTCTTAACGTTCCTGCAAAAAATACAAAACAAGCATTCCTAAAGTTCATTGTTCGTTAATTAAACTTTTGAGCAGCATTGTAAGGTAAGAACAAATCGTGTCAGCATTCATTGAGAAATTTGATTAACTAAAGGTGTGGTTGTGGATACAAAATTTGAAGTGACTTGCAAAATGGATATTAAATCATTTTGATTCGTATTAAGAGATACGACAGAATGAAATGAATAACTTAAATGGAGAAAGTCATACAGGTTCAAACTAGACGTGTTCTTGCTAATATCGGTAAGTTTTGCGTTAAAACTACGTGTCTCTGTATTTTAGTACATCTTATTTATTAAGCTTTTCTTTCTCTGGATCTTCGAAGTTGTTCTGAACAGCTTTTGTGTCAGAAGAATTTCTTTTAAAATATGAAGACAAGTTCTCCCAGCCTTTTGTCCACATTCCAGATGTATTTTCTACTTTACTTTGTTTCCTATTCGCCTCATGGTCTTCGGGAGCATCTACAAATACGTCCTCCTTGCTGTCATTGTGATGATCTGATTATTTGAATTAAAAAATAATGGATTAAAGTAATACGCAAGTAAAACCATTCCAACTTTAAGATCTGCGTGTAATGCAGCTTAATTGTGCTTTGGACTGCGGAATTAACATAATAAAAACTGTGTCATCACTATCTCAGCATATTTATATTCAGTGCAACAGGAGACCTTATAATTAACTCAAGAAAGCCCAATGTTAAAACACTTGACCGTTATAACCAATTGCATGTTTAACAGTTGTATTTGTTTCTCATGCAAATTAGCAGCAACAAACCTTTGCTTACTGAGTTCCGGATTACAACTAGTGTAAAGTTGCTTAAGTTATTTGTTAAACTAGATTTTAAACTATACTTGCCTTCGCTGTCATTTCCCGCCCTTCCTTGATTTATGTTAGCAAGGGTTTCTACAATAAACAGAAGCGAATGTGTAAAAAAAACCTGAGAAACAAAACAATAAAGCAACTACTTAACAGTATAATATTAGTAATCTTTATAGGAGGTACATCGATGCACCTTTGACCTACACTTGCGACTTTAAACTTAGATACACTGCAATAAAGGTGTAACAAATCCACTGAACAAGTTTAAACGCAAGTCAAGCAAACGACGATTTACGCTTAAAACACGTAATTGTGACTTTGATCTTCATTATTTTGTTCAGGCTTAGTATCTTGATGTCTTATTATAGAAAAAATAGGGAAGACATTTAACTTAAAACTACGGTACTGTTGCCCAAATTTAAGGACCGGACAAGTACTGGTAAACAACATATTGTTATCTACGTGTATATGAAAAGCCTTCACATACAAAAAAACTAGTCTACATGGATATCAGTATACTTAAATATGACTTAAACTATTAAATTCATTTACTTATTTAAAGCATATTCAATGCACAAATCGAGCCACACTCTTTACCTGATCCCGCTTGACAGGGCAATCTTTTCTTGCAATAGCATAGTATAACACCAAGTCCTAAACCCACTATCGCGACCGCTGCTGCTACAATTCCTACCACCAAACCAATAGGGTTCTTTTCTTCACTAATCTCTCTAGCGAGAGAAAGATCCTTCCGAAATTCATGCCCTTCCGACGTTATGAAAACAAGTTCTACAACGTCGTCGGTGCGGTTAAAGCACTTAGATGTGATGTTCCCATAGAAGATGTTTAAGAGGCCGTGTTCTACCACTGTTCCGTTTTTCAGCGCCAAGCTGATGTTGATAGAAGTTCCCAGGGATGTTCTAAAGGCGATGCATACTTCATGCGCCACGGTGTCATTAATTTGAAAACCTTAAAGAACGCATAAAAATACACGAGTATTCTTGTCAAGATCAATTCGGACGAATACCAGCATTTGATTCGCATTAATTATTAAAACCATAAGATAAAAATAGTTCACAATATTTACGTGAATCAGTTTACACGACTAGTTGATATTAAATATTGTTATGTAGCCAGTGTGGATTTAATACACGTCAACAACATAGCATGCATAATACACAACAGTTATTGGGTTTAGTTTTATTTTCGTTTTTCATTGCGAATATTCGGATACTAATTTTTTATCAAAATACTAACACAGCATCCGGATATCCGAATACATGTTTGACTTACTAAGTGTATACGAATACACGCATAACTTTTAGAAGTCGTTTAACCCATTTATGCCTAGCGTCTAGGAAAAAGGCATTGGCAAACAGCGCAGACCCAGATGAGACGCCGCATCATGCGGCGTCTCATCAGGGTCTGCGCTGTTTGCATAAAGGAATTTCTGTAAGAATATTCTAAATATAGAAATAAATATACTAGACATCCCTAATTTTGGAAATAAATTGATCGAATTTAGAAGGATGGGCGAGTCCACTAGGCATAAATGGGTTAAACATTCAATATAAATCAAACGTTGCGTTACGCGCAATAAATGATAAATAATGATGATGTGCCCATACCAATTACATCAAGTCGGTGTTTAATAACAGCTCCTTTGTCCACTGCATTTCCCATATTGCCATACTGAAGACATGCCCGCTCCGTTGTGATATAACAATCGATTTCTGTATCCGCCTCTTCCAAACCTGGAACCATAAATGTCCAAAAGTGCTCTCTCGAAATGCTTTTACAATTTTATATAGCTATGTTATTAAAAATAAGAAATTCGTGTACAAAAACATGTGTGTTACGGAGTGGCTTATTAACCCATTCATGCCTAGCGTCTAGAAAAAAGGCCTTGGCAAACAGCGTAGACCCAGATGAGACGCCGCATGATGCGGCGTCTCATCAGGGTCTGCGCTGTTTGCTTAAAGGAATTTCTGAAAGACATATTCTAAATATAGAAATAAATATACTAGATATCCCTAATTTTGGAAATAAATTGTTCCAATTTAGGATGAGAGAGTCCACTAGGCATATATGGGTTGATTGCGAACATAAATTTCATAGTATCAACATAAACATATGTTAATGCATCACTTAAATTAAACCAAATTTGGACAAAAGGGTGGGTATAAAAGAAACATTAATAACTGGATACGTAAATATAGCAAACAATTCAAACGTAACGACTTACGAAAACGTCCAATATAAAAATTACTATGATAATCCACATAAATTAAAATATGAATCAATGCATCATGGCATTCGGGTATAAAAACCATGCGCTAGAAATATAACTGTAACGCCTAATGGCTATGTGTTTAAATAAGTCGTTTGATAAAACCAGGTTCCGAATAAAATTATCCATCCATTAAAAATGGGCATAGACACTTACTTTGTAATGTGCGCGTTTCGGCAATAACGTCGACGTCACACGATAAATGTTCGTTTAACGTCACAATGATTTTAGGCAACTGCGCACTCGGCGGGCGCAGGCAAGCTACACGGGTATCTTTGCCAACTTCAGCGAAGACGGGTGCTTGTTCAACTACAAAAAGTTAATGGTTTGCGCTTCTTAGACGCTCACAAAGTTAAGACGCTGTTAAGATTTAGACCATTTCACATATATTACAGCTGATCATTTTTATCCCCTGCTCGATAGTGAAAATATATATCAAGATTAAAAATCCTCACAACTCTTATCAACAGCGGTTTTATTGAGTAAGATCGCATTTGACGAGCTTAAAGGGGCCGTCCAACAGATTTTGGCATGTATGAAAGCTTCTCATTAACTGCTTTAAATGCTTTATATTGATAAATATAAACATTTGAACTAAAAATCTCCAGTAAAAAAATAAGAATTCAATTTTAAAAAAAGTAGAAAAAACGTTAACCTCCACACGGCTCGAACCACTGAACCCTAGAGCCATGGAAGCTTGGAGTAAAATGTCTCCCGACTTTACCACTCGACCATCCACGCTCACGTCAAATGAGGAGGTATTTTTAGGTATATAAGCAATCCTCGTAGTTTCCCAAAATATCGATTCGCGTCGAACGACGTTTTAATCTGTTGGACAGTCCCTTTAATTACCAAATTAAATAAGTTAGTATTATCAAATATGGTATGAAATGACCATGTTCTGCCACAGTCTTTGTAGTAATAACGTAATGACATGAAATAAGCCTCGTTCTGTGAAAACTGGGCTGAATGTATGTGCGTGAAGTTTTGTCCCAGGGTTGTCTGTAAAGTTCGCAAGGCTAATTAGGGGCGACACTTTCCGCTTTTATGGAATTTATTGTTTAAATGGAGTCTTTTCTTAACGAAAATCTAGTCTATCCGGAAAGTGTCGTCCTTTATTAGCCTATGCGGACTAAACAGGCTACCCTGGGACGAAACTTCACGTACTTCTGTAATCTGGGACGACGCTTTACGCACATGCATTCGGCCCAGTTTTCCCAGAGCGAGGCACATGTGGGAAACAATGTATAACTAGTGATTAACGTATTCTGGAAACATATACTCGTGTGTTCTCACCCGATACAACCAATACGGTCCCATTCACTTCCGCTCGGTTGGTATCCGCCCATTTTCCAGATGTAGCCACCACGCACGTGTACACGCTCGCGTCGGTGTTACTGGCAATCTCCGCATCAAAAGCAGCAAACGCCTCCGTGTTATTGTTTTTATAAGCGGGAGCCGATGGGTCGCTCGTCAAGTTTTTTCCGTTGTGTACCATCCAGAACCTGGTGTCAGGGTGCTCTTCCGGTACGGAGGCGGGAATCGTGCACGATAACGTCATACGCGTCCCGTTAGCTACCACTGCGTGTCGAGGTTCTATTGTCAAATCTGAAAACAAAAGACGACTTAGGCATTTAAGAATATGACAACTCTTCTGCTTAGAATTAATCAAGAAGTTCGTCTTTGCTAATTAGAAACTTTGTTGAACTTTCATGTACCTACCGTTTTCCGACAATCCACAAATCATCGCAATCAAAACGCTAAATAAAACTGATGTATTTGAAACAAACGAGTCCATTTTCCGTTTACTTAACGTGATTGCTTTGGACGTAAAGCTCAAAGCTACTTTTTACCATATATGATGTGCTATATTTAATACATTTGGGATGAGGATATTGTGTTACACTGTATAATGTTAGGGCAAATCGAAAGTAAACTGCTTTTACCAGACACCTTACTACGGACCATAGAAGTTAGGCCACGTCGTATTAGTAACTTATCTAACGCATGGGGGGATTTTGTGTTTAACATGTTTAAACTTCCTCCTACGCATCGCAGGTGGTTAGCGCGTGGCTATGATATTAATAAGTAAACAATTCACTTTGAATGAAAAATAATCAAATCATAAAGAAAAATCAACTTAAATCAACTTCTCTGAAAAAAAATCAATAGTAAATATATATTACAAGGTATTCAACTCAAAAAGACCCGAAAACAGGTTGCATCGCTTTGAACAGCCATAACTTCATCAATTGTGAAGCGATTTCCATGAACTCGGTCTTGCACAGTAATGAATTTTCTTTCTGGAAATGTACATATCTTGTAATATTTTTTTCAAATGCTGTGTCAAATTTTAAGAAATAACGTCATGCGAAATTTGGCCCTATGGCATGTGGGGCCAGCGTAGCTCAAGCCCAGCCTGCGCACTTACGCAGTCTCGCCAGAGGCTACGATTTCCACTATAAAAAGCAAGGTTCGTGGTATCTCCTGAGTTTCCTCCTCAGTATGCATATCCTGTAAAGTCTGGACGGGAGCTACGCTGGCAGCATATTGCATAAGTCCCATTTTCGCATGACGCAGATTCTTTAAAAATCTCATTGCGTCTTGTAAATGGTACATCAACCCACGATATTTTCCAGTAAAAAAGTCACACTGTGATATTTATAGCAAACTGGCAAATGTCGGTAGACTAGCTACCGGTATTCTGGCTTGCAGGAAAGATTTTCAGACCGACTGACCGCGTACGTCACACACGTGTGGCTAGATTTTTCTTCTATCATGGACGCTAAAATTCTATTTCGGTAGTGTTGTCTCATAATGTAAGACAAATTGCATTTACCGATAGGCTGTCATTCATTCGTTTCCCAAAAAATCGTGTTGATATATTGCAAGCAATTCGGTGTTATCAACATAAGGCGTCTATAGATAGTACGTTCCGTCTTTGCCTGACGATTTACAGACCCAGCAATGAAACTGAGAATCTTGTAGTTGGAAATAACCGGTAATGCGTACGTGTAACTGGGACAAAATGTGTTTCCGCATTCCCCTACACTGAGCAGTGTTACATCCAATTCTACAGGCACGCGGTATTATTGCCAATGTTCCGGGGGATTATGCTAAAATCAGCCAATGGAATAAGTGGAGTGTATTCATTCGGGTCTTCTGGCGTCAAGTAAAGGTCATTTAAGGTGAAAAGCTGGGTTAAACAGCTACGCTGGAATAGAGTATACATTATGATTAAACAAATAAAATAACTAGCCTAAGAAAAATGTTCAAATAATTGGATCATTACTGGATAAACATAATTTGAAATAGGTAAAATAATAAATCGTTTGTAACATTATTCCACCATAATTTGGAAAATATGTATACTAATATATTTTTCATAATCCTCTGATAAATATAACAGCACCAGTGGCGCAGAAGAACCACACAAGCTCATGCATCCAGATGTCCGGGTTTCGACTACCAAAGAAACTATTGTAATGCTATTTCAATCATTTTTGATTTGATTGTAAAAAAATAAGATAAGTAAAACCATCACAGATTTGTCAGTTAACATATTTAATGAGATTTTTCAACAATGCGAATATCTGTGAACAAGTCTCTGTAAAAACAAGAGCACCGCCTTGCGGGTGCAGACCGCTCATCTATTTTCTTTTTAAAGGTGAACGGACTCTCATTTTCAATCACAAAGGAGGGAGGGGTGGAGTGAAGAGGGGTGTATAGTGTGGGGGTGTGGGGGGGCGGTATTTCAAACATAAAATAATAAAAATAAATATTTGTGGTTTTTTTACCGTTTAAAAAAAAAATTGGGGGGGGGGGGGTGAGGTGGGGGGGGGTACAGTGTGAGGATGTGGTGGTAATTTGTGAGATGATCTTACAAAAAAAAAAAAAAATTAGGGGGGGGGGATTCGGGTGGGGAAAGGGTGGGGGGGTGGGGGGGGGATTCTTGGGTGCGATGGTTGGACGGTATTTCAAACATAAAATAATATAAAAAAAGAGTTGTTTTTTAACCGTTAAAAAAAAAAATTAGGGGGGGGTGGGGGGGTATAGTGTGAGGGTGTGGTGGTCATTTGTGAGATGATCTTAAAAAAAAAATATATAGGGGGGGGGGGATTCGGGGGGGGGGGGGGGGGGCACGGGGATGGTTTGTGTGGAGTCTATTGTGGTATGTCAGGTAAGAGTAGTTTTGTCAAAGTATCAATCAAATCTAATCATAAATAAAGAAGTTATGGCAATTTTAGCAAAATTTAATAATTTGACCTTGACAGTGAAGGTCATTCAAAGGTCAAGGTCAAATTCAACTTGCCAGGTACAGAAACATCATGATAGCATGAAAGTATTTGAAGTTTGAAAGCAATAGCCTTGATACTGTAGGAATAAAGTGGACCTAAACACAAAACTTAACCAAATTTTCAATTTTCTAAGTATAAAAAGGGCACATAATTCTGTCAAAATGCCAGTCAGAGTTACATTACTTTGCCTGCACAGTCCCCTTATGATAGTTAGTAAGTGTTGCAAGTATGAAAGCAATAGCTTTGATACTTAAGGAATAAAATGGACCTAAACACAAAACTTAACCAAAATTTTCAATTTTCTAAGTATAAAAAGGGCACATAATTCTGTCAAAATGCACGCCAGAGTTATCTAACTTTGCCAGCCCAGTCCCCTCATGATAGAAAGTAAGTGTACCAAGTTTGAATGCAATAGCATTGATACTTTCTGAAAAAAGTGGACCTAAACGCAAAACTTAACCAAAATTTTCAATTTTCTAAGTATAAAAAGGGCACATAATTCAGTTAAAATGCACGCCAGAGTTATCTAACTTTGCCTGCCCAGTCCCCTCATGATAGTCAGTAAGTGTACCAAGTTTGAATGCAATAGCATTGATACTTTCTGAGAAAAGTGGACCTAAACGCAAAACTTAACCGGACGCCGACGCCGACGCCAAGGTGATGACAATAGCTCATAATTTTTTTTCAAAAAATAGATGAGCTAAAAACGATTGGGTTTATTCAAAAAGACAACTGACACATTGACAGAAATGTTTATTTTTTTTATTTAAGCATCTAATATATATGAACATATTGATTAAGTAACCGTACAACATGCAAGAAATCTAAATAAAATATTCATAACATATAATTTTGCCTATCAAAACATATTAAGTGTTTAACACCTAACTGTATAAAACACTGCATAACTACATTGAAATAGACTAACATCTTAAATTCTCTGTATAATAATTTAAACATTACGAAAACACGCTTTGATGCGAAGAGTCTGAAAATGTGCATGTTTGAATGGAAGTTGTGATAATATTAGTATAAATAATGACATTAAAATGAATTGACTAAATTACAAAAAAGCACCATTTTACATTATTTTAAATCACTTGTCATAAACAAGTATGCTATTATGTTACCACATAAACATGTCATAAGTTTGCATTTAAAGGAACTTGAACTTTGCTATGTTAATCTTGATAACTTAACCCTTTGCATGCTGGGAAATTTGTCGTCTGCTAAAATCTCCTCTGCTGAATTTCTAAAATTAGCATTTTCTTCTATTTTTTTTCAAAGAATACTATCAGAATAGCAAACAGTTTGGATCCTGATGAGACGCCACGTTTTGTGGCGTCTCATCTGGATCCAAACTGTTTGCAAAGGCCTTTAAAATTCGGTTCCAGCACTGAAAGGGTTAATCTGTACAACACTTGTAAAAATCAGTATCAATAAAGCAAACATTGAAATTCCATATCAGATATTTATGTCACAAATTAAAATGAAAACAAGAGCTGTCTCTATCGGCAGACATATGCCCCCTGAAAATTACTTTTTTCGAAACATAAACACAGATTTCAAACCTAAACTCAGAGCCTAAGTTCAAGGTCAAGGGGGTCAAAATGTGTGTGCGTATGGAAAGGCCTTGTCCATATACACATGCATACCAAATATGAAGGTTACATCTGAAGTCACATAGAATTTATGAGCATTTTTCGAATCCTAAACGCAAAAGTGTGACGGAAGGACAGACAGACAGACGGATGTGATCACTATATGCCCTCCTGCGGGGGGCATAAAAACAACTTAAATGGCAGTAATTAGTAAATACCGGCATCATTTTATATTTATAAGATGAACAAACATGAAGACATTAACAACTTGGTTATCCAATGAAAATGTTCGTTTCATTACATAGGAGCATTAAAAATGTAAAAAATATTTTTTAAATCAAAATAAGACTTTCTAAAAAATGGTATGCAACAACTACTTTTAAAAAGATGTTAACATATTTGCATCTTTTTGTAGAAATGATAAAAAAAGGAACATGATGAAAACAACAATAGGTTTTTATTTAATATTGATTCTGATATCAATCACCATCAGAAAAAAATGTTTTTATTAATCATGATTATTGGTATGAATTTACAAACAAGTGGCATTGACAACTGCACTAGTATTTGCTTTTAAACACTGATTTCTAGCAAGAAAAATTTACAGAGTTTCAAGGTTTTGCATGGGTCTCCATGGCAATTAAAACAGAAATTATATTAAAATCCAAAAGGAAATAATTCAATTTATTTCTTTATCAAAATCAAATTAAGAATAAAACAGAGAAGGATTACTGAGAAAAAGAAGATTTGTTTACATTGTTGCGTCTGAAATACCCTAACATTTGACATGATTTCAAATATTGCAACATTGGTTTCCCTGTTTGTAATTGTCATCATGTTCTTGATCAATCCAGAAGGCAAAGATCCACATCAAAGCTTCAAACAAACAAATTAAAACTATTTACAAAGGTCACATAATGAATGACATGGCACACTTACGCCTACAAACTAACGCAAACATTGTTTTACTTATACTTGAACATCATTGACAACACTTGACCTCTCAGTATTGTTAGGATGTTCTCAACATGCATAATACTCCAACAGATCAACGCTTCTTCATTTTCTCTTCCTGCCTCTGAAACATTTGACATAACACTGCTGCTTAGATGTATTTACAAGTACCACTTATTATCACTTAAAGCAGTTGTGTGCTCTATTAAAGAGACATTCTCTTTTTTTTTTAGGTGGCGCACTATTTATTTCAATATATAAAAATATCAGTTCTAAAGCAGTTTGAAAATGTTATAAACAAATTGACTAGCTGTGGGGGAAAATGGATAGAAATGGATCCTATTTTCATATCAGCATTTATTAAACTCTTAATTTTAGTTTTAATTCGCTGTTGAAAATAGGTCCAAATTAAATTCTATGTTTGAAATCTTGCAACTCTGTACCTTTGCAAGACAAAAAACAAAAATCGCATACTTGTAAAATAATAAGGTATATTGATTGTAAATATTTTTAAATAATGCAACTCTTTGACTCAGTTTAATTAAATTAAATTGCTTAAACCTTTGGTTGTGAACTTAAATATTTTATGCCAAGTGTCAAGAAAAAAGGCCTTGGCAAACAGCGTAGACCCAGATGAGGCGCAGCATGATGCGGCGTATCATCTGGGCCTGCGCTGTTTGCTTACAGGAATTTCTGTAAGAAATATTCTAAATATAGAAATAAATATACTAGACATCCGTAATTTTGGAAATAAATTGATCCAATTTAGAAGGATGGGAGAGTCCACTAGGCATGAATGGGTTACATATTTAATGCATCCAATGTCATGAACGTGAGCTGGAAATTTAATCTTCTATGAACACATCCCTTTAAACGATGACACTGAATATTGCACATGTATTCAAATACCTTCCCAATAACACAAGATGGAAAGGAAACCCAAAATACAGTCATATAAGGTGGAAATAAGAGCTTAGAGTTAAATATAATGATCACCCGATTGGTGTAAAAAAGGTCGCAAGATGGAAAGGAAACCCAAAATACAGTCATATAAGGTGGAAATATGTGCTTAGCGTTAAATATAATCGTTGCCCTATGAGCTTAGCGTTAAATATAATAATCGCCTGATTGGTGCAAAAAGGTACCGTGGGCCTTCAAATGTCTATGTCACATGGTACCTTTTTGCACCAATGGAGCCAATTATGTGACACATTAATCATTGGAAGTTAAAAGAAAACCCGAATAGCAGCCAATAATAACTATGACGTTGGGACAATATCTTAATTCCTAAGGCACAGTATTTACCAAATCCCAATTCAACTAGTTGTGTTATGTCAACAAGGAGACAAATGCGCAGTTTTCACATATCACACCATTTTCAGCACGAGCAGTGAAATACCAAGTCTATTTCTATTTAAAGGAACAAGTAATCCGATATTTGTTGAAAAAATGTTTTCAGCAGTAAGGTTTGATTTTTTTTATCCTAACCTCTGACAAGCAATTTATATATCCTGCCAAGGAAATAAGATTTTTTTTTTAACCCTTTCCCACACAGAACCAAAGTGAAAAGCAAAGTGAAAATTGCTATGTGCAAACAGCATACAACCATAACAGCCTGCGAGTAACTCGCAGCCTGATAAGGTTTTAAACTGTTTGCTGCTCATCAGTATCTAAGGGTTGGAAATGAAGCCTTTAAAACTTGAATCTAGTAAGGAAAAACTTTACATTCAACTTAACATTACATTCAACTTTCTAAGGGACTAGAAATGCATCAAAATATGTATTTAAGTGGTAAAAGGTTAAACATTATCTTGTACTCTATCCCATTCCTAGTTGAGTTGATTTTGAGTACAAACCGCCATCAGCATGATCATGATCTATTTCATAGTTCAACAACAGATGTGTTTGTCAGAAACACAATGCGCCGCTTTGAATTTATTTTTTTTGACCTTTGACCTTGAAGGATGACCTTGACATTAAAGGATGACCTTAACCTTGAACTTCCACCACTCAAAATGTGCAGCTTCATGATATCACTGCTTTGAATTTTTTTCCGGTGACCTTTGACCTTGAAGGATGACCTTGACCTTGAAGGATAACCTTGAAATTTCACCACTCAACATGTGCAGCTTCATGAGAACGATGCTTTGAATTAATTTTTTTTGACCATTAACCTTACAGGATGACCTTGACCTTGAGCTTCCACCACTCAAAATGCGCAGCTTCATGAGATACACATGCATGCCAAATATCAAGTTGCTATCTTCAGTACTGAAAAAGGTATGGCCAATGTTAAAGTTTTCGGACGGACAGATGCCATATATTTGACATTTGACCTTGAAGGATGACCTTGACCTTCACCTTTCACCACTCAAAATGTTCAGCTCCATGAGATACACATGCATGCCAAATATCAAGTTTCTATCTTCAATTGTGAAAAAGTTATGGCCAATGTTAAAGTTTTTTCGCAGGGACAGACAGACTGACTGAGGGACAGCTCAACTGCTATATGCAACCCTACCGGGGACATAAAAATACAGTCAAATGTATCCCTTAGCAAGAGGCTGGTTCAGTAACAAAATAATATTAAATCAATAAAATGTAAATATGTATACATAATACATTTTTATAAAAAGATCACACCAGATTAATGTATGCAATTTGTTATGCAAATATTGTACAAGAAATAATAATGACATGCACATAATGATTATATAAATACGAATAAATATCATACTGATATCAAAGGAACGCTCTTGTATTATAACAATAAGTATGGAAGATACATGATTCATGATACAGAAGAGAACAATACATACGTATTAAATACCATTGACCTTATAGTTGACAGACAACAATCACATATGCAACAACTAATTGGGTTTGAATTGTTTTTAATTGGTGGCAGTATAGTACTACAAAATCTGATTAGTAAGTCTCACAAATATCATCGGATCCTTATCTTTAAACAGCATTTTGTTCATTGAACCCTTTACCAATTAGATACGTATTTTGACACATTTGTAGTTACATTTAATAAAATGCCTTTCTTTCAAAATTCAAGTTTTAAAGGCTTCATGTTCAACCCTTAGTTACTGATGAGCAGCAAACTGCATAAAACCTGAACAGACTGCCAGTTACTCACAGGCTGTTCTGGTTTTATGCTGTTTGCACATAACCATTTTCTCTTTGCTCGGAGTGGGAAAGGGTTAACAGAAAAATCAATATTGAGGACATAATTATTACCTTTTTTAAAATGTTTGTGTAAATGCTGCATAATGATTTGATAGACTGTCTATGTTCACGGTCATTCATTCATCAATTGAAAAAGCAGTTGTGATATAAGAGCCAAAAAGAATAATAAAGATTATGAGTATGAAAACACCATTTTTGTGCATTTACAAAAAAGAATATTACCAATGCACTTTCTATTAAAGAAACTAAGTTTATATTACATGTGATCTACACAACAAATAGTACTGGCCAGTGAGTCTTTCAATTTTTAATCATGCATGCTAAAAGCTGCTGTTTGAAATTTTCATTGACGTATGGCCAACTGACCAATCAAATATATTCGGAAAGCTGTGAATCCATTTTTTGTTGGAGACATATTGCAATCTATTTCAGACGAGTAATTAAACTCAAAACTGATTGATCAATTGCTGAATAGGCTTATAGATACAATAACACAAACACAGCTTTTTCATCCTACACAACTAGTCTTTTCAACTTTTTTGTTACAACTTCAGTTCTTCTTGCAATCCTGTATCTACTTCTCTGTTTGCCGTTCTTCTAGCCCAAACGGCTGATTTTCTTGGTCTTGTCGATGGTCTTGGGTGGGGGTGGAGTGTTCATGGTCATGTGACGTCCATACAGGCTGAAACACAACAGGTTAATCAGCACAGTTAATCAGGGACAAAGCTTTCTGCCTAGTATGGATTTTCTTTTAGAAGAGACTTCCTTTAAACCAAAAATTCCATTAAAGCGGAAAGGGTCAACCATGATTAGCCTGTGCACACTGGATAGGCTTATCTGGAAAGACACTTCACGCACATGCAATAAGCCCAGTTTTCCCGAAACCAGGCACATACAATCTTCAAGGCACTCACAATTTGTAGGTCTCAGATCGGATGTAGTCAAAGACATGGGACACCCCGACCTGGTACTGGTCAGCTATGGGCGTCACCCAGGGGTTGTTCTCTCCACGGAAAACCTGCCGGGATCCAACCAGGTCCAGGTTGCCTGAAAATGGATTGTTGACATTTGAACAACCTTCATAAGAGCCTTATTTTGGAAAAGCTGGGCTTAATACATGTGTGCTAAGTGTCGTCCCAGATAAGCCTGTGAAGTCTGCAAATGCTAATCAGGGACTGCATTTTCAGCTAACACTGGATTTTTGTTTAGAAGAGACCTTCCAAAAAATGAGCAATTCCATAAAAACAGTGAGTATCTTCCCTGAAAATGAATCTATACATTGTCAGGAAAGATTCTCACTGTTTTTCACTTCTTTTTCATCTCATTAAAAAAATTAGCAAAGAAAACTAATAAACATCATGAAGATGATCACTGTTTTTCACTTCTTTTTTCATCACATTAAAAAAATTAGCAAAAGAAAATTAATTAAACATGATGATAGAATGGAAGAGTAGTTCCCATAAATTGCGTGACGCCAAATGACATTGAAAAAATAGTTTCAGAAAAATAAAGAAACACGATTGTTAAGTAAAACAAAAAGTACAGTCAAAACTGAGAACAGCGGTCAGTCAAGGGAAATTGCCTAAGTCACAGTTGTCGACAAGTGACCGCTGTTCTCTGATAACCACTTTTTAGATGATTGGTCAGTTGGTAGTATTGCTACGTAGTTACCCCACCCAGTTGTTCGCACTTAGTGTAAAACAAAGGCTAATTGCCTATAACTAAGCATAATAACATAAATAACTTCTATTAAATAATACAAAATACTATCTTATAAATTGATTTAATTTCATACCTATTAAAAAAATTAATAAACTTAATCTATGACTTTATCAACGATTGTATTGTTGTTTACTCATTCATCTCGTTCCTTCAGTATATCTGTCAGTTTGTATTACATTAATTGGGAGATATTTTAAAATAAAGATTGTCACGTGTCATTGACATCAGGTCCGAACAAGTATACAAAGCAGATTCTCTGTCATAAAACGAAAGTACGGTATAACTGTAGCGTTCTCATTCAACGAAAAAGATGCCCAAATCTTGTTAAAAATTATTTTGTTTGTTACAAAAGTTGAAATTGAATGTCTGTTTTTCCTAAAAAGACGATCACTAATCCTTTAATCGCCTTCTTATAACAACACACGCCAGCTTAGTGGTTTTTTATACACCTTATCAGCGATAAAGATCTATTGACTTTGTGAAATATACTGGCCCTTTGCCGTTATGGACAGCTGACCTTTATTCTCAAGTGTAATATAGTGATTTTCATTGGGGCTCTGAATCCAAACAAACAAACCAAGCTGTCTGTAGTTGACCATTGTTCTCAGTTAACCGCACAGTCAGTTTTGAGTGTAGACAATGAAAATACTAAAAAGCTAAATTAAACATGATTAAAATAACAAGAGATGTGTTTGTCAGAAACACAATGCCCCCTAATTGCGCCGCTTTGAATTTTATTTTTATTTTTTTTTGACCTTTGACCTTGAAGGATGACCTTGACCTTGAACTTCCACCACTCAAAATGTGCAGCTTTATGAGAACGCCGCTTTGATTTTTTTTTTTACCTTTGACCTTGAAGGATGACCTTGACCTTGAAGGATGACCTTGAACTTCCACCACTCAAAATTTGCAGCTTCATGAGAACGCAGCTTTCAAATTATTTATTTGATCTTTGACCTTGAAGAATAACCTTGACCTTGAAGCATGACCTTGACCTTGATTTTCCACCACTCAAAATGTGCAGCTTCATGAGAACGCCACTTTTTTATTTTTTTGACCTTTGACCTTGAAGGATAACCTTGACCTTGAAGCATGACCTTGACCTTGAACTTCCACCACTCAAAATGTGCAGCTTCATGAGATACACATGCATGCCAAATATCAAGTTGCTATCTTCAATATTAAAAAAGTTATGGCCAATGTTAATGTTTTCGGACGGACAGACGCCATAAATTTGAAATTTGACCTTGAAGGATGACCTTGACCTTTTTTTTGCGGACGGACGGACGGACTGACTGACATATTGACATACTGACGGACAGTTCAACTGCTATATGCCACCCTACCGGGGTCATAAAAATAACCGTAATGGCTACATAACATAAATAACAGTTAGTAGCATGTGATATAACAGTATCTGTAGAAACCTCTTTCAAAAGTCTGACAACCACTTCATAGGTTAAAGTTAAGAAATACTAACACAGTTTTCAACATAATAATTTGAGCCTCCTTCTTAGAAAGCTGAGCTCCAGGCATTTGCATAAGGTGTTGTCACAGATTAATTAGAGACAACACTTCCCTCTGAACTAGATTTTCGTTTAGAAGAGACTTCCTTTAAACGAAAAATTCTATAAAAGCGGAAAGTGTTGTCCTTGATTAGCCTATGCAGAATGCATTAAGCCTAGTTTTCCCAGCGCGAAAAACATTTCAAAACTGAATAGTTTCACCCATACAATTCTAGTGACCCCTGATACCTATTTCTGGAACCATGCAAATTCTAGTGACCCCTGATACCTATTTCTGGACCCATACAATTCTATTGACCCCTGATACCTTTTTCTGGACCCATACAATTCTAAAGACCCATAATACCTATTTTTGGACCCATGCAATTCTAGTGACCCCTTATACCTATATCTGGACCCATACAATTCTAGTGACCCCTGATACCTATTTCTGGATCTACAATGTATGCAATTCTAATGACCCCTGATACCTATTTCAGGATCCATACAATTCTAGTGACTCTGGATACCTATTTCTGGACCCATGAAATTCTAGTGACCCTTGATGCCTATTTCTGGATCTACAATGTATGCAATTCTAGTGACCCCTGATACCTATTTCTGGACCCATGCAATTCTAGTGACCCCTGATACCTATTTCTGGACCCATGCAATTCTAGTGACCCCTGATACCTATTTCTGGACCCATGCAATTCTAGTGACCCCTGATACCTATTTCTGGACCCATGCAATTCTAGTGACCCCTGATACTTATTTCAGGACCCATGCAATTCTAGTGACCCCTGATACCTATTTCTGGACCCATGCAATTCTAGTGACCCCTGTTACCTATTTCTGGACCCATGCAATTCTAGTGACCCCTGATACCTATTTCTTGACCCATGCAATTCTAGTGACCCCTGATACCTATTTCTGGACCCATGTAATTCTAGTGACCCCTGATACCTATTTCTGGACCCATACAATTTGAGTGACCTCTGATACGTTTTTTTGCACCCATACAATTCTAGTGACAGTCAGTGTTGTTGTTTTTTTGCTTCCTTTGAGGTTTCAATCTTTTTTTATAGATTTCAACATTAAGTTCATCTCCCATCCAGCTCTTTAAGTTGAACCTTACTCCTTGATAAATATAATATTGAAAACATTTTTAATATCAATTTTGAAGCATTTGTTAGCAAAAAACAACAACACTGATTTCCCAATTTTATCAAAACGCCGCGATTTTCTCAATCCAAAGGGACCCGGCCCCATTCTGAAAATTGTGAAAAAATACACCATGCTGATACCTATTTCTGGAGGAAGCACAGTCAGTCTGTTGCCCTGGATGTGAAGCTCTCTCAGGCGTATCAAGTCGCCCACCTCCCTCGGTAACGAGACCAGATCGTTTTCACGTACAACCAACTGGAAACCAGCAATAAATAGTTTGGAATTCTTGAAGTATTTTAATCATAATTATACATGTAATGTATTGGCCATCAGTTAAGCTCCTCACAATCCTATCAGGGCAGTCAATTAACCCCTTCATTCATATCAGAGCAGTCAATTAACCTACCCAGACTTTCATTCATATCAGAGCAGTCAATTAACCTACCCAAACATTCATTCATATCAGGGTAGTCAATTAACCCCTTCATTCATATCAGGGCAGTCAATTAACCTACCCAGACTTTCATTCATATCAGGGCAGTCAATTAACCTACCCAGACTTTCATTCATATCAGGGCAGTCAATTAACCTACCCAGACTTTTATTCATATCAGGGCAGTCAATTAACCTACCCAGACTTTCATTCATATCACGGCAGTCAATTAACCTTCCCATACTTTTCATATCAGGGCAGTCAATAAACTGTCTCAGACATTCATTCATATCACAGCAGTCAATAAACCTACCCATCCTTTTCATATCAGGGCAGTCAATTAATCTACCCAGACTTTCATTCATATCAGGGCAGTCAATTAACCTTCCCATACTTTCATTCATATCAGGGCAGTCAATTAACCTTACCTTACTTTTATTCATATCAGGGCAGTCAATTAACCTTCCCTAACTTTCATTCAATATTGAAATTTTAGCTCCCATATTGGAAAAATATATACTTTTTTCCATTTAGAATGGGGCCGATTACCGGACCCAATTTTGAATGAAAACAAACACTGCCCGAGTGACTGGCTACATGTAACAAAAACGCTTACAAACCGATTACAGTTGCAGTTGTGAAATTGATATTGTGTAAACTTTGCAATCAAAATGAAAATGATCCTGCATGGAACAGCTAAATAATAGTTATATATGGGACATTAATTTTCATTGATTTTGTGGATTGAACAATCCATAAATTTGACTTAAGCACATGGGAAAATGAACACTGCAAATTTCCAAAATAAAAAACCAAATAAAAAACACCCCAATTTACGTGTCCACGTACAAATCATTTTTTGAAAAACAACACAATTTTATGGCGCCCAATGTAAATGCGTGAACATTATATACTTCTACACATCATAAACTTACAAGCATGAAGTTGATTCATTTTCACTTTACTTTGTTAAAAGTGTGATATTTCATTCAAACAACAACATTTTTGTACCATAACTTTAACTTTTTAAAATAAATATTTCATTTAAAGTGATATTATGGGCATCTAACAGTATATAGGTGTCTATTGCAACCCTTGTTTATTTTTGGTGTTTTCACTTCATATTTGTTAATGCAGCATTAACATATTTAAACAATATCCCGTAAAGAGAAAAATAATCCATTTGAATATCAACCGTACTTCCGTTTTGACAACTGACGACAGAAATGATTCGATGTACGATGTTAGTCTAAATGTAGTTTTCATGCAGATTCGTTCATACGACACAAAGACACAATTTTGTTTTATGGATCATTTCGGCTTAGAGGACTGGGTGAGTCACGTAAAATAACGAAAATAATATATATTTTTTATAAACAACTGGTAGCAAGATGAGTTGTAGATAATTGGTCAGTTACCACATTTTAACTAAAATTTTTTGACCTGTTGATTCTTTTCAGCTCAATTCAACAGTGAAAAATGCCCATAATGTCACTTTAAATGAATGAATACGGATAATTATTTTTTGCTCTTAAACTGCTATAAATAGAAACGAGCCGTACAGGCCGTGCTCTGGAACAACTTCCCAGATTAGCCTGTGCAACACTTTCCACCTAATCTGGATTTTTGCTAAGATGAGACTTCCATTAACCCATTCCCACTAAGACACAAAGTGAAAATGGCTATTTGCAAACAGCATAAAACCAGAACAGCCTGCGAGTAACTCTCAGTCTGTTCAGGTTTTATGCTGTTTGCTACTCATAAATATCTAAGGGTTGGAAATGAAGCCTTTAAAACTTAAAATCTAGAAAGAAAGGAATTCAATTAAATTTAACTTTCTATGGGACTATTCTATAGGAACATGAAAATACGTTTCTAAGTGGTAAAGGGTTAAATGAAAAACATCATACAAGCAGAATCCATAGGCTCATCTTGAACAACACTTAACCCTTTGCATGCTGGGAAATTTGTCGTCTGCTCAATTTCTAAAAATAGCATTTTCTTCAATTTTTTTTCAAAGAATACTATCCGAAAAGCAAACAGTTTGGATCCAGATGAGACGCCACGTTCTGTGGCGTCTCTACTGGATCCAAACTGTTTGCAAAGGCCTTCAAAATTCGGTTCCCGCACTGAAAGAGTTAAAGCACACTTACAATTTGGAGATTCTTCAGTCTGCCGATCTCGGGTGGCAAGGTCTCAAAGTCATTGTCACCCAAATAAAGAGCCCGGAGAGAATCTGAAAATGGGATACGAGCATTTTGACAAACTTTAAATCACATTAAAACTGAGGGCTAATCACGTGATTGTCAAGATGGCAACGTCCATACCAAGACAGGTATTTTTCGCTGTTTCAACCCGTTTATTACATATATATATATGTATATTTTTTTTTTTTTTAAATGCCACTCACTTTCCAGCCACAACAGCAAGAAAGTGATTAGCGTTTATTACGTATTAATATTCGCTCTATATCTTGAACTTACTCGCTTAAAATTTTCTTAGCAGAAGCTGTTATTTTGTGTTCCGCCTAGAAATTCTACAGGAAGTAAAGTCGAGAGATAGAGAGAAAATTAATACCAGATGAAAGGTAATCACTTTCTTGCTTTGTAAACAGCTGATAATTTGTTGTGTATGTAAAATCTGATGATTCGAGTCTCCCTACGGGACAACCAGGCTTAATGCATATTCGTTAAGTGTCGTCCCAGGGGCTAAGCTTTCTGCCTAAACTGGATATTTGAATCAAGTAGGTCATATATAGTTATCTGTCTTCAGCATGAAAGAACTTGTTCACAGTTTGGTCAAGTGACAATTGATTAAAAAATACTTTATGCCTTATATAAGCAAAATCACACTCCTTACTAAGAAAAATGTACAAAAGTAAATATTTGTTAAAACTGATAATCATTAATCAGAAATGGAAAAAAATAATAAAGCATTTGTAACGCTTTCATGAATTATTTAGCAAAAGTGTGTATTCCCAATATACCGTTTAAACTATCTTACAAATTCAAAAGCAAAGTGAAACTGGCTTTGTGCAAACAGCATAAAACCAGAACAGCCTGCGAGTAACTTGCAGTCTGTTCAGGTTTTATGCTGTTTTCTGCTCATAAGTATCTAAGGTTTGGAAATGAAGTCTCAAAAACTTGAATCTAGTAAGAAAGGTATTAAATTAAATATATTTTTCTAAGGGACTACAAATGCGTGAAAATATGTATCTAACTGGTAAAGGGTTAAAACTACAGGACTTCAATCAATGTTCTCAGGTTCTTTCCCCAGGACAGGGTACCTTTTATTATTTTTTATTTTTCCTCGTTATCATAATGATATTTGACTATAGTAAAAACAAGGGCTGTTTGTAAAACATGCATGCCCCCCATATGGGCTGTCAGTTGTAGTGGCAGCCATTGTGTGAATACTTTTTGTGTCACTGTGACCTTGACCTTTGACCTAGTGACCTGAAAATCAATAGGGGTCATCTGCCAGTCTTGATCAATATACCTATGAAGTTTCATGATCCTAGGCGTAAGCATTCTTGAGTTATCATCCGGAAACCATTTTACTATTTCGAGTCACTGTGGCCTTGACCTTTGACCTAGTGACCTGAAAATCAATAATGGTCATCTGCCACTCATGATCAATGTACCTATGAAGTTTCATGATCCTAGGCTTTCTTGAGTTATCAACCGGAAACCATCTGGTGGACCCACCGACCGACATGTGCAAAACAATATACCCCCTCTTTATCGAAGGGGGGCACAATAACAGTTACAATTGTCATTTGTTCTGATAGTTTGAACCTTTTTATATTTACTCAATTGAAATGAAGCAAATTGAAATTGAGGCAGACTTGAGTTTGCTACCAGTACTGTCTGTATTTTGAAGAGCTCATGCTCCTGCAACCCTCCTATAACTTTATCTCTTTCAGTTCTGGAACCCAATTTTGAAGGCCTTTGCAAACAATTTGGATCCAGATGAGACGCCACAGAACGTGGCGTCTCATCAGGATCAAACTTTTTGCTATTCTGATAGTATTCTTTGAAAAAATCAAAGAATATGCTTATTTTTAAAAATTCAGCAGACGAAATTTTAGCAGACGACAAATTTCCCAGCATGCAAAGGGTTATAGCAAGTTTGACCTTTGCCAGCTGTAAAACTTTCATTTTAGTTCATATAAGTTTTAACCCTTTCCCATTCGGAAGCACAGTGAAAATGGCCATGTGCAAACAGCATAAAACCGAAACAGCCTGCGAGTAACTTGGAAATGAAGCCTTTAAAACTTAAACCTAGTTAGAAAGGCCTTTCAAATCAAATTTAACTTTGTAAGGGACTACAAATGTTTAAAATTACGTTTCTAAGTGGTAAAGGGTTAATGGAACATCGCTCTGAGAAAACGCGGCTTAACAAATGTGCACTAAGTTGTCCCAAATAACCAATGAGCAGATCAGGCGGAACAGGGACCACACTTTCCGCTCTTAAAGATTGTTTCCACCGATTTTTTTGCCCAATTAGGAAAAGTACCAGTACCAGCCCAATTGAAAAATGTGTGCCAAAACCCTAAAATTCGGAAAATACCCATCTCAAAGTCTTCCTATTTGGAAATTGGTGTATATGATTTTTTTGCTTCCAAATACTTTTAAATTGATAACTTAGCGTTGTCAATACTATATTATATATACTAAGGTTCTAGCCATACAGCTTCAAAGGGAAACTGACTAACTGTCACATTAAATGTAACCAAAAAACAATAATAATTTTTGTTTTAAACATTCAATTTGGAATCTTTTGGACAGCAATTGGTAAACTTGTAGATTGTTTCTAATTGGGAAAGTGCAGTTGTCCGGTACTTTATAAAGAAGGAAAACAAGAGCTGTCTCCATAGGATGACATATGCCCCCGATAAACGCTTTGATAGAAGTTATTAGTATTTTTCGAAACCTTAACGCGGATCCTAAGTTCAAGGTCAAGGGGGTCAAAATTTGTGTGCATATGGAAAGGCCTTGTCCATATACACATGCATACCAAATATGAAGGTTACATCAGAAGTGACATAGAAAAGTTATGAGCAAAGTGTGACGGACAATCGAACAGACAGAGCGATCACTATATGCCCTCCTTCGGGGGCATAAAAATCTCTGTTATGATTTCAAGGAAACTCTACTGAACAAAAATCCAGTATAAGCGGAAGGTGCCAGCATTATCTGGAAAGTATTTGATTGAACTTACCAAGTTGAAAGAAGTTCTGTGGCAGACTTGTCTCGTTGAGATTATTGTATGTCAGATCCAACACTTCTAAGACAGGAAACGCACCAAACCCTCGGGGCAATGTGCACAAGCGATTCATGCTGAAGTGGGTTATATGGTAATGTAAAACATCAGGTAAAATATCATGTGAAACATGATTTACAATGCATTAAATACTAAAATTTTGTTTAATGTCTGTGTTGACATTTGGACATCATATCTTAGTCTCTTCATTGCATATCAAAAGTAACTTAGAAAATTAATATTAATTGTCAAGTGAGATAGACATTCAATTCAAATACAAAGTTTGGTTAACAAAGGGCTAGATCTGTCACACCAGAGAAAAGTTGTAACAGTAAAACAATTAAAATCATCATATGATATTCATACAGGGATTTTTCTAGCCATTTTGGGAAAAGGAGACAGGTCAAATTGGGCTTTGTTATTGATATAGGTGACAAATTTGGGAATTTTTTATCAACAAAAACGATGACAAAATTTGGATTTTTATATCAACAAATATTGAAACAACAGGTCTCTTTCTGTCCATTTATAAATTATAGTTATATATTTTTCGGATCAGTTTGCTTTGGGATCGAGTCCGTTTTACGGACTTTTATATGTAGCAAAAAACCTGTCATATATCATGTTTTTCAATGTTTAAAAAAGTGAAATACCAATTTTAAATCACTGATGTGATATTAACCACATGAAAGAATAAAATAACAAGAGCTGTCAGAGGACAGCGCGCTCGAATATTCGAAGGCTTGACAGTATAACGTAAGCCATCATGGGGAAATTGTTCAAATTCAATAATTTATTAGATGATCTTCCAAAAATAAAAAAAGGAAAAAAAAAAAAACAACTTGGGTGGGGGGGTTGAGAGGGGGTATAATGTGTGGTGTGGTAATTTATTAGACGATCTTTCAGAAATAAAAAAAGGAAAAACAAATTTTTGGATTTTTTTTTTTGGGGGGGGGGGGCGGGTGGTGAGAGGGGGGTATACTGTGGGGTGTGGTAATTTATTAGATGATGTTTAACAAGAAAAATTAGGGGGAGGGTTGGGGGGGGGGGGGAGGGAGTTTGGGTGGAATCCATTGTGGTATTCAGGTACAGTACAGCCAAAGCGGCCCAAACATAATCCGCGGCTACGCCACGGCCAGATTATTAGTCCGCGGCGGCCGAATCGTGTGTTCACGCGGCGTATCGCCGTGGCACTCGGCATCGATCCGCGCAACGACGCCGAGTCTGTATTAACCTCGCGTACTTTCGCGGAGTAAATCCGCCGCATACGTATGCGTTGGATCGAGTGAAAAGATATCCACCTACATGTACATACATGTATGTGTAGCGTAGAATTAATTACGAGCAACTGTTTATGTTTCGTTCGATTATCATTATTAAATTTGTAATCCGAAACACACTTCAGAATTTTAATGCTCACGCGTCCTTTGGCAAATTCTAGCGTCAAATAAACAGTGCTAAAATATCCTTTGTTTCATAAAAAGCGCGCGAAAATTATGCAGACATGTAGAACGTCGTTTGGAAAGTTTGGGTGTATTTTGTGTTGTTTAAATACATGAACATCACGTCAGGCGTAAATCGCGTGTTCAGTGGAGAAAAAAAACGCCCCGATTAAACGTTATTTCATCATCTCTATAAATAGTAACAAATGCCAAAATGTATTTGATACTTAAGGAAATGTCGAGAATGTTTGTGTATCGTAAATATTTACCAGCATTTGCTTTAAAACTGGAATATACGGGATTATCGGGTAATTAGTAGCGATAATAACTGTATAATATGAAAAAAATAAAACGTGTTTATATACGCATATTCAAACAATAGTTATAATAAGCTGATAATTAACAAAACCACAAATACGTCGTCACCGTCTTGATTATTGATGTGGCTTCAAACTGCTAATTTTCTCAGCTAAAATATAATAGCGGAATCAACATGCAATTAATTTATAAATCCACCATATGCTGGAGCCTTGACCACTTGTATGTGTGAAAACATAATTACGTGACCTTGTTTATGTGTGAAATACATACGCTACGGGCGGGAAACAAACTTAATAATTGGCCAGACACATTAACTATGCTTACATGTATATGCTAATACAATCCGCGCACAATAAATTTATTATGATTTTAATTATTATTATAATTGTTCTTTCAAAATTTGTTAACTACATGTAACTAATAATTTTAGAAAGATTTTTTATTTCATGATGCGCATCGGCTCGGCATCATGTCGCGGATCACGGCATGCCTCGGCGGACAGATGCGAAGTTTCGCGGCGAAATGCGACTTGCCGCCGCATACTGACGCGGCTTCAACGACTGACGCGGCATCGACTCGTTTCGCCTTGCCGCCGCGGATCGCGAAATACGTTTGTTCCGCTTTGGCTGTACTGTAAGAGTTGTTTTGTCAAAGTGATAATAAAATGTGATCATAAATAAAGAAGTTATGGCAATTTAAGCAAAATGTTCAATTATCTAAGTGTAAAAGGGGCCATAGTTATGTCAAAATTCTTGATACAGTGGTCTGCTCTTGTTTATAGGTTGGGGTCATGTTGGTTAACAAGTATGCAAAATATAAAAGCAATATGTCAAAGGATATAGGAAATATTTGGGGTAGTACGCAACCTTTAACATAGATTTATCAATAATATGCATATTATAAGTATAAAAGGGGCAATAATTATGTCAAAATGCTTGATACAGTTGTCTGCTTTTGTTTATAGGTTGGGTGGGGTCATGATGGTTAACAAGTATGCAAAATATGAAAGCAATATGTCAAGGGACATTGAAAATAGTTGGGGTAGTACGCAAACGTTAACATTTCCTGCATATTCTAAGTGAAAAGGGGGCCATAATTATGACAAAATGCTTGTTAGAGTTGTCTGCTCTTCTTTATAGGTTGGGGTCATGTTGGTAAACAAGTATGCAAAATATGAAAGCAATATGTCAAGGGACATAGAAAATATTTGGGGTAAACGCTGAAGCCGGGGTGAGTATGATAGCTCCACTATATATATTTCATATATAATAGTCCAGCTAAAAATCAGTGAATATGCTTACCCCAGATTCAAGGTCTTCAATTTTGTCATGCTGCTGATATTTGGATGTATTTCCTGTAACCCAAAACATCAAAATATTCAACAAAACAACACTAAACAAGAGCACCGCATAACTGGTGCCAACGCTTGGCTGCAAGTGCAGTTTTGAATAAAAGAAAGATTGTCAGATTTTTTTGATTTTTTTTAAGAGGTCACATTGACTTTGACCTTTGACCTATTGACCCAAAAATGGGTGTGGCGTGTAGAATTCATCAAGGTGCACCTACATATGAAGTTTCAAAGTTGTAGGTGGAAGCACTTTGATTTTAGAGACAAATGTCAAGGTTTTAGCACGACGCGGATGGTGGACGACCTGGCTATGACAATACCTCGGGTTTTCTCTGAAAACAGCCGAGCTAAAAATGACAGTATTTTTTGCAATGCAAGTAGGTTACTTTTAGGATTATTTCAATATATACCATAAATTTGAGCAACGATTAAAACATATTCTGCTTTATATTTCCCTTCAAACGTGGATTCAAAACGGCAATAACACCAGGATACTGTCTTTTTTAAGATCTTACGTAAAGTTCAAGTTTAATAGCACTTTAAAGCTTCTACAAATTTACATAATTTACAATTATGATCAATATATTTCCCTTATGTAAATTTCAAAATTGTCGTTTTTGTGAACACATAAATTTGTGTATTTTTGATTTTGGAACAAAAATTATATATAAACAAAAAATCTGCTTTATTATTTTTCTTATGTATTTGTCTTAAAGTCATGGATCGGTCACAAACCACTAAATCCACAAAAATTAATTTTGGAGTTCTTGTGTATTCTTCCAATGCTTGTTATCTCAGTTTCAAAATCTTTATTTCATTGGTGCTTTACCTTGACAGTGTTTTTTTTCACCATTCAGGGAATCGGGCCGGGCCCCCAGTGGAATTGGAAAAATCACAACATTTTGACCAAAATTGGGAAATTAGTATTGTTGTTTTTTTGCTAACAAATGATTCAAATTGAGAATTAAAGTGTTTTAAAAGTTAAATTTAATAAAGTTAAATTTGTAGATTTTTTTTTTGAAACCCTCAATTTAATTTGCAGGTCCCATTTGGGAAAAATATATACTTTTTCCATTGGGCATGAGGCCAGATACATGTACCAACCTCGATTTTGAACAAAAAATACACTATACCTTGATATGATTGTTGAAACAGTTCAGGAACTCCAGATTGTACAAGTTGGTGAGTGATGATGGTATATCTGCAATCACGTGTCGTCAATGGTATAAAATAGTAACAATGATAGACCTTTTATTTTTATCCCCATTGGGAAAAGTACTGGTACCAAATTAGGAAAAATTAGCTTGAAAACCCCTGATATTTGAAAAAATTGTGTGTGAAATTTTCAGATTGAGAATAATGAGTCTTTTTAATCGCTTGGTATAATAACTATATACATGTAAATTGCACATACCAATTCAAATCTTCATTTACAAGCATTTTGGCTTTAAATGTTCGGTTTCAGTTCTCTTTTAATATGTTCACGTGCAGATAATGCACTTTTGAACAAAGTTTGACGAAATAATCCTTCCGTTTGGGAATTTTTTGGAAGGCCATTGGGAATTTTGTAGTTTTTTTTTCAATTGGGAAAGTACCTTTTATAGGACTTGTACTTGATAAAGGAGGAAAAATATCGCTGTAGACTTAATAATCATTATCAAAATTCATAGTTTGGGACTTAATGCAGTCTGCACAGGCTAATAAGGGACAACACTTTCCACCTATACAAGATTTTTGTTTTAAAGAGACTTATTTAAAACAACAAAATACACAAAAAGTGCAAAGTGTCGTCCCTGATTAGACTGAGCAGTCCTTAATTTTGTATAATACAATGAATCGTTAAAATTTGTAAACAACTTACTTGTGATCTTGTTATGTGTCAAGGTCAATCTTGTTAGATGTGCTAACTCAACTGCAAATTAAATGAAAAGACAATAAACCATAAACACGGATGATTAACATGCACAAATACCCAAAGATTAGCAAAATTTCAAAAAACAACATACACTGCACAGACGTAACAACGTATTTTGCATGATAATATCAACAGTGCTCCAGCTAGGCCTAAATTGAAGGGCCCCCGCCCAGCCCTTCCAAACCTCCGCCATGCCCTTCCTAGGATCCCGCTGCCCTTAATTTGTTTTTTTTTCATATGATAATTAATAAATCTCTTATTACATTGTAATAAATTTTATCCTCATTGTAGACATTATATTTGAATGGTTTAATAATAATGGGAATAATATATTCTAACAATTATTAATAACATATAAATTAACATGCATCAAGAAGCATTCCAGAAACACTTGCTTACTCGAAAGTGCCCTTTCGACAAAATACTGCGCGTCGAAAGTGACCTTTTGACAAACAAGATGTGTTTGTGAAACACAATGTCCCCCTATATGATGTTTGACCTTGAAGGATGACCTTGACCCCTATATGATGTTTGACCTTGAAGGATGACCTTAACCTTGACCCTTCACCACTCAAAATGTGCAGCTCCATGAGATACACATGCATTTCAAATATAAAATTGCTAGCTTCAATATTGCAGAAGTGACATTACATGAGCAATTTGGACCCATATATTTGACCTTGAAGGATGACCTTGACCTTTCACCACTCAAAATGTGCAGCTCCATGAGATACACATGCATGCCAAATATCAAGTTGCTATCTTCAATATTGCAAAAGTATTCATAAAATAAGCGATTTGGGCCACATATATTTGACCTCTGACCTTGAAGGATGACCTTGACCTTTCACCACTCAAAACGTGCAGCTCCATGAGATACACATGCATGCCAAATATCAAGTTGCTATCTTGAATATTGAAATACTGTAAAAGTGTACATTAAATGAGCGATTTTGACCCATATATTTGACCTTTGACCTTGAAGGATGACCTTGACCTTTCACCACTCAAAATGTGCAGCTCCATGAGATACATATGCATGCCAAATATCAAGTTGCTATCTTCAATATTGCAAAAGTTATTGCAAATGTTAAAGTTGGCGCAAACCAACCAACCAACCAACCAACCAACCAACCAACAGACCAACCAACAGACCAACAGACAGGGCAAAAACAATATGTCCCCCACTACTATAGTGGGGGACATAAAAAGCCCCCCTGCCCTTTTCAAATCCTAGCTGGAGCACTGATTAATGTTTGTCATTTTTGATGATTTCAATTATAGTATTTAATACAAACCTTCATATTTAGATCTTAAGATGCGCGCATATATTTAACAATATTAATAAACAAGAGGGCCCTGCAGAGTTCAAGGTAAAGCAATTGTCAAACACTAAAATAACACCATCATCTGTGCAATAGCCCCTCCCCCCCCCCACGTTACCACAATGACATAGATGCCAGACAAGACATCTATGTCCCGATTGGATGTCAAATAGAGGCATGAGTGATGACCCACATTTCACTTTATGGAGTCAGCCACAAAGTGTACATGTGTGTTGACTTCAGAAAATGGAGAAGTTTCGAGAACGTTTGCATTCATGAAATTCTTGAAACACATTTATCGCCAATATTGGCCAAAAAATATATGTTTTTGTAAGCCATATACTTATTACAAAGGTTGCATGATTGGTTGTTTTAGGTTTCCCATTTTTTTGGCCAATGTCCCAACATTTTTTATGGAATGACCTGATTTGGACCTGAACAATTCTGGCATGTATGCACAATGTGATGCGAGCATGAAAGCATTATAAGCAGTTACAAGGCTTGAATAAAGGTAACCCCCAGATATCTTGGATAAGGGCTTTTACAGATAAATCAGCAGCAGCTGAAGTCAAGAGATGGGGAACTGTATTAAAATTAAGGAAGTGGCTGCAGGTACTCTTATCCATGAGACGACCACGCTTTCACTACATTAGCAGTAATAGATTATACTATAAACCATAACACGTGTTCCTCGGTTATTATCGCTGTCCTGAACAATGTAAACAAACAAGTCCCGCCGAGCGGATAAATTGCATTTGATTTAAAATTAAGGTATATACTTTGTTGTTATTGATCTTACCACAGGAGTTTGCAATTCTATCCATAAAGCTAATCTAATGGCTAAATAATAAAAAATATACCCCTATATAGTATATACATGTAGACTACAGGAATGCAACGCATCAGACCCCGGACCCGCCCTTTTTCCAGTAAACACGGGAAATTACTGGACAAACAGGGTATCCTACATCGACCCATGGTCTAATAATCAAGAGGCCGGTGAAAGAAACTAGGATCACTGCTTACCGTGAACTACCTTCCTCTTAATTCACAATTATTTAACACTTTCCGCTCATCGTCGGATCTATTGCGTGTTGTTGTTTTTTAGGCTAGATTGCACTCTACCGGAACGCAGTTGTTTACCACTATCGGTAAAGTGGGGGTTTGGGGCGGTAGCCCCCCGATACTAATGAAATAGGATAAAAAGGATTATTAGGTGTTGCGTTAGGTGTTAGGTGTTGCGTGCTTAGCAACGATAATATTATACGCTTTTCCATTCTTTTTTACGTACAGGTAAAGTGCAATCGTCCCGTTTATTATTCCAGGCTTTTTCCGCTCCATTTTGGGAAAACGCCACACTGGAATTTTGGGAATTTCGCGTCGTGAAAACCCCCATTTTGGGAAAAAAAATAATCGCAAAATTGGCTCAATTGGGAAAAATTATTGCATATAAATAGTGTTTCTTATATTTCAAAGAAGCCGTTAACTGGTAAATAACGACTATTTTGATAACTTATTATTAAAATTTTACAAAATATTATGAACATGTGTGATAAGTGCAGGTTTTTTAATCTTAATTTGGTGAAAAGGCATGGCCTTTTATGAGGTGAAAAAAATCGCTCGAAGCGCCGGATTTTGAGCAAAATAAGGAAATTCTTAAATAATAATTTACATATTTTACAGTTTTTAAAACAAATTCAAGGCAACAGATAATTTAATTATGCAATACTTTCTATTTTCTACACCGGATCAGGTCAACTTATATATTTTAAGGGTAAAAAAAAAAAAATTTTTTTTTTTTTTTTTGAATTGGGAATTATTTTTTTTTCAATTGGGAAAAAAACAACCAGATTTGCATTGGGAATGGGGCCGAATTTCGGACCCGTGGCATAGGGCGGAAAAAGCCTGTATTCCCGTCGTAATGTATATACATATGTCACAGTGTGTTGTCATACATGTATTAACCAACTCCATGTCGTCTGCTAATATGTCTTTAGATTTATGTTTTAAGTTTTTTTTCCCAAGTTCTCAAAATTCAGAAGAATTATTGTTTAATCGTCAAACTACTTGGAACCTGACCAGATCCCAGTAAAGACTATAATGATCGACCTCAGCAGTTAGTTATCAGTTTGTGTCTGACAGTTTAGATGTGTCGTTACTGTATGCATTAAAACATACTTGTTGCTTAATTAATTAGTACAATGTCCGATGATGTAGACCTTACGATTGTGTCTATCTGGTTTAAGTGCCTGTGTAACCAAGCTGAACGATCAGCGGTTCTAGGGAAGAGTCTGATCGTGCTTGGAATTATATCACTCGAAAGAGACAATAAATTATATGACAATAATAATATCACAGGAGTTAGCCTATATAGTCTATAGAGACTATAAGGGGAGGGTGCTATTTTTGTTAAATAATAAAAACTAGACCCCGACTATATAGTGGTCTATTTTTATTATATAGAAATTACATTAGCTTTATGAATAAAATTTCAAACCCATGCATTAATATACATGTACTGTTTAGTGGCTATAATCGCTTTATTAGACAGGATGTACTTTATATGTTGATGATGCATTATGTACACAAATACGAATACTATTATGTTCGCAAAGTATTTGCGTGTATAGTAATCATTAAAGCTATGGTGATATTTACTAAGTGTGTTCGTTATTATTTACTGTAAAATAACTATATCATTTTTCAGTCACTAGTCATCACATTCTTTACATATCATAAGGTAAGTTAATACATTCAAGTAATATGTGTTACAGCCAAGCCGAATTCGTCTATGACGACATCCACGTGACTAGCGGCAGAAGGTTTGGTTCTAGTAGACTACCAAGGTCACAGTCAGTCCGTGTCCGAAAGTTGTGCGATTCATACCGTATGCCAAATTTAAAAATCAGACACCTAGATAAGAAAATGAGGCCTCTTTTTTCTTAAAAGGTCCACTTTTCTCAGAAAGTATCAATGCTATTGCATTCAAATCGCTTTGCCGATGGCGGTAAACAACTGCGTGCTGGTAGAGTGCAATCTAACCTAAAAAACAACAACAACACGCAATGAATCCGACGATGAGCGGAAAGTGTTAAATAATTGTGAATTAAGAGGAAGGTAGTTCACGGTAAGCAGTGTTCCTAGTTTCTTTCACCGGCCTCTTGATTATTAGACCATGGGTCGATGTAGGGTACCCTGTTTGTCCAGTAATTTCCCGTGTTTACTGGAAAAAGGGCTGGTCCGTGGTCTGATGTGTTGCATTCCTGTAGTCTATATACTATATAGGGGTATATTTTTTATTATTTAGCTATAAGATTAGCTTTATGAAAAGAATTTCAAACTCCTGTGATCTTACGTAAGTGTGGAACAATTTAACTATGAAAAAAGGGCACACAATATGTGAAAACGGGAGGTCCGTACTTGTAGCAAAACCCCAGTGGTTTGGCTAGAGGTACGGATCCGTACCTCTAGAACCAGATTCTAGAGGTACGGATCCTTACCTCTAGAACCAGATTCTAGAGGTACGGATCTGTACCTCTAGAACCAGATTCTAGAGGTACAGATCCGTACCGATTTACAGACGTTTCGCGCCCAAGTCTTTTCGCACCCTAGTTATTTCGCCCCCAAGACGTTTCCGCCCTGGTCGTTTCGCACCTGGTCGTTTCGCCCCCATACTAGCGGAACAATAGTTGTTGAGTAGTTTAATTGATGACCATTATATAATTTTAATAAGAGGATATTTATCACGTCTAGACTCTAGAGTAGTAATAAAAAACTAAAAAGAGATATTTTTTCTGACCTATTTATTCATTTGACATACAATAACGTAGAATAACAGTCTAAAACAACGTGATGAACACATACGATATTTCAGTACTTCAGTTACATAAAACGACAATGAAAGCATTCTTTATTTATATATTTTATGAACTACATAAACACAACAGCGTATAAGCAACACAAAGAAAAGTTCCTAGAGTCTATTTGTTTATTTATTTGGCATAAAATAACGTAGAATAACAGTGGTGTAAAACATCGCGATGAACACATACGATAATTCAGTAGTTTAGTTACATAAAACGATTTAGAAAAGGAGATGGGCAATTCTTCACAATGAAATTAGATTACATCCATTAAAGTCATGCAAGTGAGTTCAGTATAAGAACATGTAATCATGTAACTTCGAAACACAATGAGCAGTCACTATGACCAATTTGATTGTGTTAGTCACTGAGAGATATAGTTTTGTTCTCTACATGAAGGTAAAATTTCATATTAACACAATAAGCTTCAAAAGTATTTCTTAAAAAAAATAGGCTTGTATTACTCTACAGCTAACTTAAAATTTTAATGTTATATGTTTTTAAGTAACATTAATGATTAATTTCTTGCTCCTGTGTCTGCCTTGAAAAGAAAACAAGACTTTAAACAGCATCTGAATTAATGTGACAATATGTATTAACAAGAGCACCGCCTTGCGGGTGCAGACCGCTCATCTATTTTCTTTTTAAAGGTGAAGGGACTCTCATTTTCAATCACAAAGGAGGGAGGAGTGGATGGAAGAGGGGTGTATAAGTGTGGGGTTGTGGACATTTATTACATTATCTTCCCAAAAAAGCGAAAAAAAAAATAAAATAAAATAAATCAGGAGGGGGGGGGGGGGTTGGGGGGGGCGATGGGGGGGGGGGGGGGGGGGGTTTGGGTGCGATGGTTTGGACGGTATTTCAAACAATAACCATTTTAAAAAAAAAAAATGGGGGGGGGGGGGTATAGTGTGAGGGTGTGGTGGTAATTTGTGAGATGATCTTAAAAAAAAAAAAAAAAAAAAAAAAAAAAAAAAAATTGGGGGGGGGGTGGGGGTTGGGGGGGGTATATTAGTGTGAGGGTGTGGTGGTCATTTGTGAGATGATTTAAAAAAAAAAAAAAAAAAAAAAAAAAAATAGGGGGGGGGAGGGGGGGGGGGAGGGGGGGAGGGGGGGGAGGGGAGGGGATGGTTTGGGTGGAGTCTATTGTGGTATGTCAGGTAAGAGTAGTTTCATCAAAGTATCAATCAAATCTAATCATAAATAAAGAAGTTATGGCAATTTTAGCAAAATTTAATAATTTGACCTTGAGAGTCAGGGTCATTCAAAGGTCAAAGTAAAATTAAAGTTGCCAGGTACAGTAACCTCATGATAGCATGAAAGTATTTGAAGTTTGAAAGCAATAGCCTTGATACTTAAGAAGTAAAGTGGATCGAAACACAAAATTTAACCATATATTAAAAGTTACTAAGTCAAAAAAGGGCCATAATTCCGTAACAATGACAACCAGAGTTATGCAACTTGTCCTTTTACTGTACCCTTATGATAGTTTGTGAGTGTTCCAAGTATGAAAGCAATATCTATGATACTTTAGGGGTAAAGTGGACCAAAACATAAATCTTAACCAAATTTTCAATTTTCTAAGTATAAAGGGCCCATAATTCCGTTCAAATGCCAGTCAGAGTTACATAACTTTGCCTGCACGGTCCCCTTATGATAGTTCATAAATCTTGCAAGTATGAAAGCAATAGCTTTGATACTGTAGGAATAAAGTGGACCTAAACACAAAACTTAATCAAATTTTCAATTTTCTAAGTATAAAAAGGGCACATAATTCTGTCAAAATGCATGCCAGAGTTATCTAAATTTGCCTGCCCAGTCCCCTCATGATAGTAAGTAAGTGTACCAAGTTTGAATGCAATAGCATTGATACTTACTGAGAAAAGTGGAACTAAACGCAAAACTTAACCAAAATTTTCAATTTTTTAAGTATAAAAAGGGCACATAATTCTGTCAAAATGCACGCCAGAGTTATCTAACTTTGCCTGCCCAGTCCCCTCATGATAGTAAGTAAGTGTACCAAGTTTGAATGCAATAGCATTGATACTTTCTGAGAAAAGTGGACCTAAACGCAAAACTTAACCGGACGCCGACGCCAACGCCAACGCCGACGCCGACGCCAAGGTGATGACAATAGCTCATAATTTTTTTTCAAAAAATAGATGAGCTAAAAATGCATATTTTTCATGTATTATTTATGTTATAATTACATGTTTTAATATAGATTTCATGTTTATTTTCTGACATTTTAATGCAACTTGTGTCACTTAATTAACATCCACGTTTCCATTCCCTTCTGCCCGCGTACTGTCCAAGTCCTCGTCGGTGACGTTGTCATGAATGTCGCTTATGTCGAATCCCATTTCCCAATTTGCAGCAAAGTCATCGACATCAATGTCGGCCTCTGATCTATGTGTCTGTTCTTTTTTAGAACAAGGACTGCAGACGAAGTCAAGCTCGCCTCCTGACGTCACAGCGGCTTTGTGTTCCTCAAGAGAAATACCTGTGAAACGAAGGAATTATTGTTTAATTACTGCATAGCGTCTCTTAAAATAAATACATCTAAAACAAATCTTGATCTAAGAAAAAAGTAATCGCCATGCAAATTACAACTTCTACCTTTACGGAGAATTATTAGAAATAGTGACATCCTTTAAATACTATAGGTATAACAGCCCAAACACTAGCAGAACGCGAAAATAGAGCTCTACATAGACTTTTTACTATTATAAATTAATACGAAAAATACATACAAAACTACTGCCATGTAATTTAATGTTTGTATAAGTAAATAATTCTTCAATTTTCTCGTATTACAATTCAAGATATAATTATATTGATTAAGTACTGATGAATTACTGTCTTTTTGTCAACTACATACAAAAAAAATTATTGTTATTTAATTAATTACATAAAATATATCGATGTATTATATAATAACTTTTTTATAATAAGTAAATGTATATCGTTTTATTAGTAAATCAAGTACATAGATGAACAAGTTATTTATCATTTCATTATAAATAAATAAAAATAATAACCCTAAAAAAGACATTTTTTATATCATTTTTACTGTGAAGCGAATACACGACGATCTTTATCTGATAGTTAAAATAACATTACGCAACAACATCGGATAAGTGGCAATGTTAAGATAAGCTGTCCGCATTGAATGGCATGTTTATAACACCTGTTAATCAAATATCCATTTAGGGAGCACTTTAAAAGAAAACTGATTTGTTTATTTATTGACAATCGAAGGCGGGTGTCAGTAATTGATTGTTGCCTAAGCACCACTTTGTGCGTAAGCTGTCAAGTTCATCAATGGAACTTATCGCAATTAAGATGTTTAATTATGTCTTACGACTTTAACAGAGAGTTTCAAGGTTTATTGTCTCGTCCATGACATGTACAATAGGTAATGTAACGACTCGCCCCCCTAACGACTCGCCCCATTCAATTCATAATATGAATTTAAGGTTCGGCATTGTTCAGCCGTTTTTGCCTTATACCTGACCTTATATACGTCTATTGCAGGCATATTCTGAAAAGTAATAATTTTTATTTTATGATGTTTTTTTTACATCTTTGTTCAGTGACAATATTATCATAAAGCAAGACTATTGGATATCGGCACATTTGTCTCATGTCATACTTTCCTTTATATTTATAAAAAGAAAAGCAAAGGCTAGGATCATATCGACAATTAAAGATTCCCAGGTTAAATTACTCAAGAATTTTAGGATTATCGTTATAAAGGAGACCGATGAATTAACAACATAATTGACAGGTACATTACCGCGGGCGGGTGATGACAATCAACAATACACGTGTCATAATCGCGAAAGCGTGAATACCTTGCTTCGTGGTAAATATATTTTCATATACACGGGTATTGAAAGGTAAGAACAAGAGCACCGCCTTGCGGGTGCAGACCGCTCATCTATTTTCTTTTTAAAGGTGAAGGGACTCTCATTTTCAATCACAAAGGAGGGAGGAGTGGAGTGAAGAGGGGTGTATAGTGTGGGGTTGTGGATATTTATTACATTATCTTCCAAAAAAAGCGAAAAAAAAAAAAAAAAAAATGGGGGGGGGGGGGGGGGGGTTTTGGGTGCGATGGTTGGACGGTATTTCAAACATAACCGTTTTAAAAAAAAAATGGGGGGGGGGGTATAGTGTGAGGGTGTGGTGATAATTTGTGAGATGATCTTAAAAAAAAAAAAAAAAAAAAAAAAATCAAAAAAAAAAATTGGGGGGGGGGGGGGTGGGGTGGGGTGGGGGTATAGTGTGAGGGTGTGGTGGTCATTTGTGAGATGATCTTAAAAAAAAAAAAAAAAAAAAAAAAATTAGGGGGGGGGGGGAGGGGGGAGGGCACGGGGGAGGGGGGGAGGGCACGGGGGATGGTTTGGGTGAAGTCTATTGTGGTATGTCAGGTAAGAGTAGTTTCATCAAAGTATCAATCAAATCTAATCATAAATAAAGAAGTTATGGCAATTTTAGCAAAATTTAATAATTTGACCTTGAGAGTCAAGGTCATTCAAAGGTCAAAGTAAAATTCAAGTTGCCAGGTACAGTAACCTCATGATAGCATGTAAGTATTTGAAGTTTGAAAGCAATAGCCTTGATACTTCGAGTGGATCGAAACACAAAATTTAACCATATATTAAAAGTTACTAAGTCAAAAAAGGGCCATAATTCCGTAACAATGACAACCAGAGTTATGCAACTTGTCCTTTTACTGTACCCTTATGATAGTTTGTGAGTGTTCCAAGTATGAAAGCAATATCTATGATACTTTAGGGGTAAAGTGGACCAAAACATAAATCTTAACCAAATTTTCAATTTTCTAAGTATAAATGGCCCATAATTCCGTCCAAATGCCAGTCAGAGTTACATAACTTTGCCTGCACCGTCCCCTTATGATAGTTCATAAATCTTGCAAGTATGAAAGCAATAGCTTTGATACTGTATGAATAAAGTGGACCTAAACACAAAACTTAATCAAATTTTCAATTTTCTAAGTATAAAAAGGGCACATAATTCTGTCAAAATGCCAGTCAGAGTTACATTACTTTGCCTGCACAGTCCCCTTATGATAGTTAGTAAGTGTTGCAAGTATGAAAGCAATAGCTTTGATGCTTAAGGAATAAAATGGACCTAAACACAAAACTTAACCAAAATTGTCAATTTTCCAAGTATAAAAAGGGCACATAATTCTGTCAAAATGCATGCCAGAGTTATCTAACTTTGCCTGCCCAGTCCCCTCATGATAGTAAGTAAGTGTACCAAGTTTGAATGCAATAGCATTGATACTTACTGAGAAAAGTGGAACTAAACGCAAAACTTAACCAAAATTTTCAATTTTTTAAGTATAAAAAGGGCACATAATTCTGTCAAAATGCACGCCAGAGTTATCTAACTTTGCCTGTCCAGTCCCCTCATGATAGTAAGTAAGTGTACCAAGTTTGAATGCAATAGCATTGATACTTTCTGAGAAAAGTGGACCTAAACGCAAAACTTAACCGGACGCCGACGCCAACGCCAACGCCAACGCCAACGCCGACGCCGACGCCGACGCCGACGCCGACGCCAAGGTGATGACAATAGCTCATAATTTTTTTTCAAAAAATAGATGAGCTAAAAATGAAAAAAGGTCTTTGCCGAAATTTATTTTTTGCAGAAATTTTACGGACACAATTCATCTGTAAGATAATTTTTTATTTATAATTTTAAAATTACCATTATAATCTTAAATCTACCTATTTATTACCTGTTGATCTGAATACACAACACACGTTTTAAAAATCTTTTTTTCATATTATAAAAATGCGTATCAGTCCTTTTGTGTTTTTCACACAAACTTTACTTTAAAATGCTTATCAAATGGCGTTTCTTTTAAATTTTGGTGTGAACAATTAGCGCGGAAAGTTTTCAATGGTTTCAAATAAACTTTAAATGCTAATTAAAGGGCGGTTCTTTTAATTTGTAGGTGTGAACAATTATCGCGGAAAATTTGCAATAGTTTAAATAAACAAGAAACCATTTGTGATAAATCAATTAATTCCACCATTTGTTTAATTACTTTAAAGGTTATAACTTTAATTGAGTAATACGTGCCACTGCGGAGTTTAGTATTTAAAGATGTATACATGATTATAGTATACCATTATTTTAAATTGATAATTCGACTAACACCATGCCTGCGCCTCCTTGTTTGTTTTGTCTACGACGGGTGTACCAAAACTCAAGAGCGGTGACATGTGACAACTGTTCACTGTGGCATCACATAAAATGTGGTAACACTGGTAAGTAGTTCTAAAACGTACAATCGAAGATAAATTATTTTTTTGCGTTGTGGTATTTTCGTGTGCACTCTGTATTTGCAGCGCAGCATTGTTTACTAATATATATAATAGTGTATAAAACTTTTTTTTCTCTTTTCATCTATGCTTATATTATAGTCCATGTATATCATTGAATAAACTTTGTACTCTGTATTTGCAGCGCAGCATTGTTTACCTATATATATATATATACATATATATATATATTTATATATATATGAACAAACAAATACGTTATACAGTTTATAAATATTTAAGTATATAATTTCAGAGATCACAGATAAGCAATACGACGCCGCTGTTGCCGAAAATCGGGATCTGCAATTTGTGTGTATGCGCTGTCGGCACAACAACACCGATGAGAATGGTGATCTGATGGACGAGATAGTCAACTCGATACCGGATTCGACAAACACCACCATGGAATCAACGGCAACGTCAGCCATGTCACTTCTTGAAGAGGAAATGGAAGTTGACCACGCGTTCGACATCACACGAACGGAACGGGAACTCCCATAGGAAGAAATGGAAATGTGCTTCGTCCTGATGTCAGGGAAAAGTGAAAAGATTACAAAAAGGTATGTAAATGACCAGCAATATTTTTATAATAAACATGTCAGGTGTATTACTTAAGCGCCTTTTTTTCATTTCTTCTACTTTCGTTTTTAGGTGTTATCCGCTATCCTACATATTGTCTTATAATAAACATGTCCGGTGTATTACTTAAGTGCCTTTTTTCATCTCTACTACTTTGGTTTTCAGGTGTTATCCGCTATTCTTCAACATCTGCCGTCAACCGAGGTTAAGTCGTTTGTGGTGGATTACGAGGCTGGACTGTGGCAGGCCACAAGAGCCCGTTGTTGTTGTTGTTGTATATAAGTACATAAGTATCTAATAAACCATCAACACAAAAAAGTCTTTCTTATATACTTCTCTTTCTATTCATCTGTACTGTTTACATTTAACATAGATGCTAAAAATGTAACAACAAAAATGATGGGGTGAGTCGTTATATATTATATACGCAAAAACATAGTTATGTTACTGTGGTAACGCATAATATTAATTGCAAGAGTTGATAAAATTCTAGGTGTAGAAATCTTGAACATATCATGCAGGATGCGATACAGTATTCTAGTTTCTGTTGAAAGTTCCTGAAAAAGGTGAAAGTCAAAGTAATGCATTTTAACAAATTTCATCAAACTTCTAATTTGCCAAATCATAAGATATTTTTTCAATACCCCACCAGTTGTTACCGATTTAAAACACAATAAAATCGAAATTAAATAAAAATCCTACCATATAAGTAATGATGGGGCGATTCGTTATCTATGTGGGGCGAGTCGTTATACATGTGGGGCGAGTCGTTATATAAGTGGGGCGAGTCGTTATAAAAAGTGGGGCGAGTCGTTAAGGGGGCGAGTCGTTAGTAAACCGTACAATATAATAATACATAAAATAACACAATTTACAAACATGCATGACCAATCTTACAGATTTGTAAAAGAAATTTAAGTGTGTAATACTTAAAACTATTGCTTTTTTTACAAATACATGTTTCGTAGACATACATCATAAAAAACCATAATGCCCTTGTTAACCTTATGTTAAACACCTGTTATAAAATATTGAAGTTGATACAACACTGGTGTTACAGTGGCTTTCTGTATTTTAATAAAACAGCTAATTAAGATGGTAAAATAATAAGAAACAAACATGTAATAAACCACTTATTACATTAAAACCTAAACAACTATAGTTGAGCGTTAAAGAGAATTTATCATCTTCAATCCTATATAATAGATTTTATACACAAAATATATTCAATATACCATCAAATTATTTCTTACTACAAGTACATTATATAACAGAGATAATAAATATACTATCGCTGCTATTTACATAAAATAAGCAACACTGCTACTTATTTACACATGTCATCACTTTCTTATTTTTATTTCCATTTACAAAGTCATTTTTAATTGAATTTAATAAATAGTAATACTAATAGAATATCACGCATACAAGAAACCAACTGTTTTATTTCCATACATTGTATTGTATTAAATATGAAATTGCACTACATGAATATTTTTTGGAATATAATAGAACAGAACACATAGTTTATTCGAGTATACATAGCACATAATAATAAATTACAGCAAAGCACATTTATAAACTGAATGAGTCGTAATTATTTACATTACAATATATAGCAGCACTGTTATTCTTTTAATACAGATCTCCAAATGTTTTCACATTTCGTTTTCTACAAATGGTAAGCGCTATAGCTATCATAACTAACACCTGTTTTATCACAATTACATAATGAGGGAATGAAATACATTGTTAATTTAAGACTCATGCTATTTAAATTTACGGTCAATTGCCTCATATATATCTATATAACCCGCTTATAAAAGATACCCATATCAAATTGATTGGATTGTGATTATCAAGTCAAAAAAAATATCTTTGATTTTGTATGAGCAACTATTATTCAACTGACTCACCTGTTTTGCACGTTCGATGCTGCCAACCCGAGCATGAATCACATTGGACCGCGTGTTGCCGAGGACGTACTTCAGTCCTGCATCTTATGCATGGAAAGTCCATGTTGCACACTACTCCCGTTCACAACTATTAAACTATCCCAGTTTCAAACACTATAATGTTACATTTTATACGACAAGATGTTGAATGTTATAAAAAAAAAATCACTATTAAAAATCCTGTTTTAATAAGTCCGACACTAGATCTATGCACTGGTCTGACTTTTTTACTGCATTCATTTTACATTAATATATATACTTATGGTGGCTAATTGCTTTTATCACCTACCCTTTGTCGGATTAATGCGTGATATACTTACATTATTGAATATAATGGTCACCAATTAAACTACTCAACACCTAGTGTTCCACTAATATACTTACATTATTGATTCAGGGTACTTTCTTTGATGATTATATAATGGTCACCAATTAAACTACTCAACACCTAGTCCCTGGTCGTTTCGCACCTAATATGGGGGCGAAACGACCAGGTGCGAAACGACCAGGGCGGAAACGTCTTGGGGGCGAAACATCCGAGGACCTCCGTACCTGTAGCCACTGCCTAAAATTTAAGTTCTGAACACCGACTATCCAACAGCAGATGCAATACCAAAAGGTCTCCACTGCACAAACTACAGAGCTCAGGTGGAAGCCTTCATCTATGCTACAAACATCAGCAGAAGCTTTATGAGTCCTTGCATTTGTTTAGAAATTAAGTCACTGGAGTCTCCAATTAGTCATTTGCCCCACCCACATTGGTGACAATAAATGCTCACTTACAAAGTCCTGGGGTATCCGTTAGCTCTACAACGCCTCTGTCAATGATCTCAAGCTCTGGGTTTTTGTTGCTTTTGTTTTCCTCTACATACTTTTTCAGTTTAGACATGATTTTACCGCAGAAAATCTACTTTTAATACAACAGCCGAATTTGGTATTGTTTTCACCGGAAATGCCTAACAGCATACACTTTAGAATATTCCTCCCTAAAAAAATAGTTCCAAATATTCTGATCATACCAAGTAAAAATTATGATAGTATGTAATTTGAGACATATTTAATCTAATCATCACATACTGACCTTAAATAAGTCAAATCAATAAAAAGTAAGTGTATGTTGTGCGGATTGATAACAGTGTTTACTTTCACTTTGGTCCTTCCGTTTTCATAAAAAATGTGCAAATGACAACACTCAACATATTGTTCAGGCACTAGTGTTAGTTAATGGTAAATGGTTTAGGCATTTGTCACATACTTTACGCTGCACATACGTTCTCTGTATCTGTTGCGTCGTAATTTAAATCAGCTGAGACCTGTATTGATTCAAACTTACTGTATCGTTGATTTCGCTTCGCATCAACACAATTTCGTACCAACGTTTTTAAGAAACAAAAAGGCTCGTATCAGGACAAACTTTTAGCCGTACATATGTGCTCATAAAAGCTCACAGCAGTCAACAATATTTTTTATGATTCCGTGAGTGCAATATGGAGGAGTAAAATAAATTTTGCAGGGGTCAAAATACTGAAGTCATGGTTATTTTATTTCTGCTTATTTTTTTAAATGCTCTGCAAATGTTTATTATTATAAACGTTAGTGAAGATTTATGCAAAAACGCAATTTTTATTAAATAAGATATGCAATTTATCACTAGATCAACATGGCAACATTGTCGGCTCTCTGTACACTCGAAGGTCATCAAGACCAAGTGTGGTGTGTAGCCTGGAATCCAGCCGGTACCCTGTTAGCGTCGTGTGGCAGTGACAAGACCATCAGGATCTGGGCTGAAGAGGGGAGCCAGTGGGTGTGCAAGTCAGTCCTAACTGAGGGGCATCAGAGAACCATCCGGTAATTAGTGTTTTATCCAGGCCGTTTTAGCGTGGCGCGGCGCCACGCCGCTTTTTTGATGGCCTCGCTGACCCTTTCAAAGCAAATCAGTGCCACGCTGCCCTTTTCAAAAGCCGCCGCCCTGTTTTCCGCCGTGCGTTACCTTATTGATAACATCTTAATTGCCTCTTAACCAAGCTTCTAAGCCGACTATTATCAGCGAAGATTCGCGCGGTTGTGAATACGTCATGCGTGAATAACCATGTGTCAATATCAATCGATAATTTCAGTGGCTTTGTAACACTTATCGGTCCGGATACAATCGTGCGAGACTTGATGAAAACCTCGATGTTATTAACGTGGAAATTGTGCATTTCATGCATAATTGAATTTATTCAGTTATATCAAAACATTTATTTTTACGCGTAATTAAATTTAAAAAAAAACACCAGTTGTATCTGTAAAATATTGATTGGATTTCAATTTAATGCAAAACAGTTTTAAGTTAATAAAAATTAATTTACAGGGCTTACACTAAGCGGCGTACGGCCGTATATTACGCCCGATAATTGTTTCCATACGCCGATTACAAAACACCATGACGTCCACTGTACTTCCTGAAAATTAGCCATACGCCGAAAATAGCAACCTGTGACATATTAAAGCTGTCGATTAAAATAACGCTCCGCCTCCTATCCAATACAATTGGCGCAGGCTCATATTAAAGCTGTCGATTAAAAAAAAGCTCCGCCTCCTATCCAATTGGCGCAGGCTCACAGTAGATGTGTGTTGATGAATTGAAGCAGACGACAATCTTAACACGTTTGCTGTTCACGGTTAGGCAGACCGCGCTTAATTGGAGCACGTGCTTGTTTATTGTCACGATGTTTTGATTACAATAACGTGTGAATGTCGACAAAGAAGTTGATCCCCCGTCTTGGACCCTGTTTAGCCAAAAGTTGTTTATTGTTGTAACAGTAGTAGGCCTGCACCATTGGTTCAATTAAGAACATTATGACCCGTTTGTAACTTGTCAAAATATGTTAATTGGCAAACACAGATATGAATTTTACAAAAATATTGAACTTGTACCACTTATCATTCGTGTTTAGAATGTCGCAACGTACGCTTTCCGATTTTGGCATTCCACTTTCGACGAAACGTAAATTAGAAATTGATGCAAATTGCTTTGTAAGCAAAACATGTTTATATCGGAGACCAATTAACGTGTATTGAATTAATTGACAATGAACAAAAGACAGTACGGCGCCGTTCCTAGTTACACTTTTTGCGAAATAAAATGTACACAATATAACACGTGGTCATGAAAACAATGTCATTACGCAGAACTTTCTGACTATTCAACAAAGTGTTAGTGTTTGTGAATCTCCATTTAAGATGCATATAAAGGACTTGTTTGTGCAATGTGTGTAACGTTTTAAATATAAATAATTGTTTAAGAGGGTAACTCATTTAACAGTATTCTAAGACTTCTTTGAAAAGCTATAGTTTGTATAAGATATATATCCTATGGTGTTTAATCTTGCTTTTTGTTACTACATGAAAATATAAAACACATAATAAAATATACATTCTGGATTTTGTTGGTTTAATTATTCAACAATAAATCTCAAAACTATACATACAATGTTTGTGTGTAACAAAGCTTGTTATTAAGTCACTATACAGATATATTTGTGCCCTTGTTATGGATGTCGCGCGCTAAAGTGCCCTTTTTTGAAATTTTGCACCACGCCCTTTTTCCTTCCTGTATAAAACACTAGGTAATGGGCATTGCTTGTGTTCAGTTTCATCATTTGAGCCTCTTTATGGCAAAAATTATTTTAAAGCCACACAACTTATTTGGCATAGTAAATTTAAGTATAAATAAGAAACATATTTTATCTATGCTAATTAGAATAAAGATGGTGGTTACAAGGAAGAAATCCGTCTTTTTTACGCTTTAAAACTTAAAATAATCGCGTTTGTCGAAATGGACATATACATCTAGAAATCCTACTTTCAGTTTTTAAAAGCGGTACCGTTTGAAAAATAATAAATTACTTGCCAACTAGGCTATAGATTTGTTTTTATCTATGCCAATTAGAATATATCTGGTGGTTACAAGGTAGATAATACGTCTTTTTTGCATTTTAAAACTTAAACATAATCACGTTTGTTAAAATGGATGTATACATATAGAATTCCTACTTTCGGTTTTAAAAGCAGTACCGTTTGAAAAATAATAAATTACTTGCTAACTAGGCTATCGATTTAATTACAATTTTGCACACTTTCAAATTGCATCTATATGTATTGATTAACATGTATTTCATTTCAGGTCAGAGGCAAAGTGTGTGGCTTTTATGCATTTGATAAAGTGTTGTCCCATATTAGCCTGTGTAGACTTCTCAGGCTTATCAGGGACAACATTTTCCACTTTTATGATACTTTTCACTATAAGTAAGATTGCTCTTATGAAAAAACAACCCAGTCTATGGGGAAAGTGTCATTTCTGATTAGCCTGGGACAATACTTTGCACACATGTTACTAGACAGGTTAGCTCAGTTGATAGTCTACATATTTCCTATACACAGTTTAACTCAACATTTCAGGACTGTAGCCTGGTCACCATGTGGTAACTATCTTGCCAGTGCCAGTTTTGATGCCACTATCGGAATCTGGAGTCGTAAGGAAGGAGAATTTGAGTGCATCGCGACCTTGGAAGGTCATGAGAACGAGGTCAAGGCTGTCGCTTGGGCGAGCTCAGGAAATCTGCTGGCGACTTGCAGCCGCGATAAAAGCGTCTGGATTTGGGAAGGTAGCGTTCAACTTATCAAGGGACATTTCACATCCAAACTGAATAGGGAATCGGGAGGTGGTAATTGTTTAGGGGCATTTCATATTTCACATAAAAAATTTTATGTATGATTTAATAAACTTTAATCTAATATGACAAGAGTGAGTTCTAACCCTTTCCACTTAGATACGAATTTTTACGCATTTGTGGTCCCGTAGAATGTTATATTTAATTAAGACCTTTCTTACTAGATTCAAGTTTTAAGGTTTTACCTCCAAACTTTAGATACTGATGAGCAGCAAACAGCATAAAACCTGAACAGAGTGCTAGTTACTCGCAGACTTTTCTGGTTTATGCTTTTTGCACATAGCTATTTTCACTTCTCTTCTGAGTGGGAAAGGGTTAATTGATTTAAAACTGTGTTTTAAGTAAATTGATTTGTCTGTAAGTAAAATGTCTACCGTAGGTCTCACGTATAGTGCGCTCCCGTGTATAGCGCGCATGCTTTTTTATGTCCCCAACTATATTAGTGGGGGACATATTGTTTTTGCCCTGTCTGTTGGTCTGTCTGTTGGTCTGTTGGTCTGTCTGTTGGTCTGTCTGTTTGCGCCAACTTTAACATTTTGCAATAACTTTTGCTATATTGAAGATAGCAACTTCATATTTGGCATGCATGTGTATCTTATGAAGCTGCACATTTTGAGTGGTGAAAGGTCAAGGTCATCCTTCAAGGTCAGAGGTCAAATATATATTGCCAAAATCGCTCATTTTATGATTACTTTTGCAATATTGAAGATAGCAACTTGATATTTGGCATGCATGTGTATCTCATGGAGCTGCACATTTTGAGTGGTGAAAGGTGAAGGTCAAGGTCATCCTTCAAGGTCAGAGGTCAAATATATGTGGCCCAAATCGCTTATTTTATGAATACTTTTGCAATATTGAAGATAGCAACTTGATATTTGGCATGCACATGCATCTCATGGAGCTGCACATTTTGAGTGGTGAAATGTCAAGGTCAAGGTCATCCTTCAAGGTCAGAGGTCAAATATATGTGTCCCAAATCGCTTATTTTATGAATACTTTTGCAATATTGAATATAGCAACTTGATATTTGGCATGCATGTGTATCTCATGGAGCTGCACATTTTGAGTGGTGAAAGGTCAAGGTCATCCTTCACAAGTTCAAGGTCATCCTTCAAAGTCAAACGTCATATAGGGGGACATTGTGTTTCACAAACGCATCTTGTTTTAAAATGCAAAAATGGAGAAAAAAATATTTAAAGACAATAAAACCATCAAATAGGACCGAAAATGGCCGCCATTTTACTATTGCACAATCCAATAATCCGGGGCATTGGAAAGCTTAATTAAGCATTCAAAATAGGAAGCGGCATTATGATTAGGAGCATGGGTTGCATAGCACTATACTTTTCTGACAATTTTGTAATGTTTTAGCAAAAGATTAACAGTCCACGTGCATTTCGTGAAAAACATGAGAAAATAAGAATTAGTGTACATCGTGTGATTTTTCCTCGGGGAAAGCATGGGCATTACCGGTAAATTTGAATGTCGCATGGGAGACAGGGATACAGTTGTTGAGGTACACTACTGTTGAACGTTCAATATTTATACACACAAAATGCAATTGCATATCTTCACGTTCTCAAGTCTCAATTAGTGTCTCAAATGTCAATTAGCGTCTTAACAATACGTGGCACATATTACTCAATAACATCTGCCAATTACGAAGTGCAAAATGACCCCCTTTCACATCTACCATTACCCGCAAAAAAGACCTCGTTCACACCTACCCTTGCCTGCTCTCCGGAATGTCGACAACAATCCCCATCGGAATTCATCAATAAAGAAGTGTAAAAACACAAACAAAGAAATGTCCGCAAGTTTATTCAAACAAATTTATTTTTGACCAAAACTTCTTCTACCACATTCATAACTACCAGTAGCGACTTCTTGTTGTTTCGACAGTGGCCCCTCAGTCTGTACGATTATAGGGTGGTAGTTTTCTGGAAGAAAACACGGCGGCCATTTTGATTATGTACGATTACACAACATATTTTTTACCAATTTAGCAGCCAGGATAGCGTTGTATCGATGTATAGCGCGCACCAGCTTTTTAATTTGAATTTTGGAGGTAAAACACTGCGCGCTATACGTGGAAACCTACGGGTAATTAGAAATGTATCAAACGCCCTTGCCTCTAATGAACTTTAATGAAAACCATTACAGATGAGCATTGCTCTACTTGGTAAAGGGGGTTCAATGCATGTGTGTAAATTGTAATCCTATTGGCACAGGCTAATCTCGAATTACACTTTATGCACATACGTTTAACCCCCTTTTCCTACAGTTAGACTCATTATTTATTTGCAGTAACTGAAGACGAGGAATTTGAATGCGCAAGTGTGCTCAGTGCTCATACCCAGGACGTAAAGTCATGTACCTGGCACCCGAACCGCGACGTGCTTGCCTCGTGTAGCTACGACAACACCATCAAGCTCTTTAAGGAAGAGATTGACGATTGGTCTTGCTATGCAACGCTCGAGTCCCACGATTCAACGGTGTGGAAAGTGTGTTTCGACAGCGAAGGGCACAGACTCGCATCTGTAAGCGATGACAAGACAGTGAAGATTTGGCAGGAGTACTTGCCTGGGAACCAAGAGGGAATCCCGACGGTTGGAAATGAAGGAACCTGGAAATGCGTGTGCACGCTGTCTGGCTACCACGATAGAACGATCTTTGATATTGACTGGTCGCAGGTTAACGGTAGACTGGTTACTGGTTGCGGCGATGATGGTATAAGAATTTTCTCAGAAGAGGTAGGTTCCGACAAGAATGCCCCTTCGTTTAGTATGTCAGCTTCAGTTCGAAAGGCACACGAGCAGGATGTCAATTCTGTGGCATGGAATCCAAAAGTGTCTAGCCTTCTTGCCTCATGTAGTGACGATGGGCTCGTGAAACTGTGGCGGTTTAAAGATGGTGAATAGATTTTTGTTGTTCTGTTGCGCTTGATTCTTGCGATATGATAAAACTGCTATGGTGTTTTCTTGTGTCAACTTCAGTTTTGTATTGGATGTTATCATAAAATATACTAGGACATGTACCTACAATAAAATTTCATAATTGGAAATCTTGTTTCTATGCACACAATTACCTGAATAGTACAATTAAAAACCAAAGTAGTAAAATTGAAATGCATCAAAATGATCTATGGGACACTGCTACCCCTGCTTGATGTCCTGGTTAACATAGAACCAGGAGTGTTGTAAGACAAGGCACAAAAAATAAGACCCATTTTTGCATGACGCAAACAGTTCTAACTTCAATAGCACTTTTTATGAAAACAAGAGCTGTCACCATAGGATGACATATGCCCCCTATAAACGCTTGATAGAAGTTATGAGCTTTTTTCGAAAAATAAATGCAGATTTTGAAACCTAAACGCGGACCCTAAGTTCAAGGTCACATGGGTCAAAATTTGTGAGCGTATGGAAAGGCCTTGTCCATATACACATGCATGCCAAATATAAAATTGCTATCTTAAGCGACATAAAAGTTATGAGCATTTTTCGAAACCTAAACACAAAGTGTGATGGACAGTCCGATCTCTTTATGCCCTACTTCGGGGGGCATAAAAAGGTATACACAATTTCTGAACACTTCAACTTGTCAGAGAGGATTATTGACTATAATAAATGTGAAGAAGGGTGATGTTCTAGACATTGTCTTTTAAAAAGTATTGACGTCTCAAGCCGGAATATAATGTTCACTGGAGTATTCTCTACAAGTTACACAAAAAAGGCAGAATCCATATTGTAGTTCTCTTCCAAGGTGGTGTTTTTTTTAACCTAAGGGGTACCAGAACACCCGAACTTTGAAAACTGCTTTTTCAGATATATATGATAAGATTATTGGGTTGTGTCATTTGTCCCAAATGTGAAATCATTAAAACTTAGCTAGTTGTCAGGGGAGTGCAGGTCACTGATGAGGAAAAAGGGCAGAGTCTCTATGGGGATC